>NW_026775126.1:672500-1005000 GCF_963082965.1 Carassius carassius | reverse complement strand
AAATTGTGCATACGATTAAGCAAATCAATGAAATGTAAAAGTAATCGTGCACGTTTTAGTACATCGAGGGAACGAATTAGTAAATCATGGACATTATTTTTTTTCCTTTTCTTGCATGTCATGATCCGGGCTCTGTGCTCACTATCAGAGGATAAACCTAAACAATATAGCAATTACCAAAGAACCATAATTTTTGAGCTTCTCAGAAGAAAAACATTCATAAAGCGTAAAGATATGAAAAATGAACAATATAGAGATTTCTAGCATCTCTCCTGTATTATTTGTCCCACCCGAAAAAACAAAGTTTTTAAGAAAATGAGCGTATTGACTTTCTCAGAAGAATCTGTGATCTCTGATTACTGACTGTGGAGAATACTCTTTCAGACAGTGCTGAGGAGGCAGAGTTAGGTGCTGGACAGCCGATAGAGAAGAGGAAGAGTGTGTTTCTTACCCTAGCAGCAGAAAACAGGCTCTTCTGAGGGAAGGACAGGAGGATGATGCAGTGTTTTGCTGTAATAACAATGCTTCTTCTCAGCACCTGATGTTCTTCAGGAAAGGGTTCCTCTAGTGTAGTGTCAGACACTCAGATTTCTTGCAAACTGGAATCTTTTAATAGCATTTAGCATATTATTGCAGTCATGTTCATTGTTTTTATTATAACACATGGAAAGTTTATGAGAAAATTGTTAAATGTGTTCTTCCTCCTCTTCTTCATCCTGGGCCTGCACGGTCAACATCCTTCTCTGAGATGAAAGGAAGAATCATCTTGTTAATGTTGCTCATGTATGATCACAACCAGTCAAAATCTGGAATCTTTTCTTTATGGTTTTCAAGACAAGTCTCTTCTGCTCGCCAAGGCTAAATTAATTTAATCAAAGTTACAAAAAAAAAAATATTGTAAAAAGAAATAACGGTTTTCATACTCTTTTTCGAATATACTTTAAAATTTATTTATTGAAATAATTATGAGGCAAAGCTGAATTTTTCAGTAACTTTACTCAAAAGGGTAAAAACCTTTTTGATCAAAGTGTGCATCTGCTCATGACGTACATGATGTGAATCACATCTGCAGTTAGCTTACTACGGTCGTTAGTTCCACTGAACTCTATTGGTAACGATGGAACTTGTGACCAATATTTTGTTTTGGGAAACGCTCCCCATAATAGAAATGATGGGGAAGAAAACTTAGCATTTCTGGAGAGTCTAATTTTTTCTTCATGATTATTTTATAAACACAAAGTTCAAAACATTGAAAAAAAAAGGTAATCTTTTGTAAAATTACAAAAGTCTTCTCTACCACTGGTATTCAATTTTATGCAACCTTGCTATTAGCACATCCCCCCCCCCCCCCCCCCCCCTCCCAGAAAAAAAAATGTAACTGTAGTTTAGACAAAAATTTTGGGCAGCACAACTGTTTTCAACACTGATAATAATCAGAAAAATGTATTGAGCAGTAAATCACCATATTAGAATGATTTCTGAAGATCATGTGACACTGAAGACTGGAGGAATTAATCCTGAAAATAGCTGTGCATTATAGAAATAAACTATATTTTTTAAAATATATTTAAAACGTTTGACCATTGTGTACATTGCTACATTTAAATGAAAACTCCACTTGTAATAAACAATGCACACATTCTCAAAGAACTTACATCCTGGTGATTACTTCCTTCCCTCACTGCTGTCAGTTCCCTTCAGTCGTTCCCAGACCTCCTCGTTTATAATCTTTCCCTCAAATCTACAGAAACAAACATAGTCACGAATTGCAATAGTTATATAACTATAATCACAATACTCAATTATATATATAATTATAAATATACATTGAATCGGCACACAAGTATCGGGATAGTATTGAATTGGCAGATTAGCGTATCATCCCAGCCCTAGTTACTACAGTCAAAACAATGAAACTCTCTTCAAGAGCGCACAATAACTGAGATTTAAAACTGTTAAAAGAAAATGCTCAAAATATTGCACACATATAATACACAACATCAATATCTCTTTCCTTGGTGAACATTTCTATGAGTAATGCTGCACGCAGTGATTCTGTATTGTTTCTAGCGCTTCCTTTTGCGCACTGGTTGTGTATAAGCACTGCGCACTGTATAGGAGCCATACCTTTTCGTATTATAATACTTTAGCACAATGAAAGATTATTAAGTTTTTCTTGTTCTGTCCCATCTACCACATGTTGCTGCCTTCATTACTTCATTACTGTGCTATACATTTAAAAGAAATGTATTTTACACACACACACACACACACACACTTATGTATATATATATATATATATATATATATATATATATATAAATACACACACACACACACACTTTTGCACATCCTGTCATACCAGTGACTGGATGTTGCTGCAATAGACTCATTTTGCAGCATTAAGGTTAACGATTAATCGATTAATTGATCGTTAATTTTAACGATGAAAATTGACATCCCTACAATGAAGTATAGAAATTCTACATTGATTTAAAAAAAAATGCAAAAAACGACACTGATATCGGATCGGAATTACTGTCTCTTCTGATAGAGACAGCCAATCACATCAGTTTTCTGGTATTGCATGCACTCGATTGGCTTGCGTCTGCGCTAGGGTATTTGCATAAGGCGTTCTGACTGGAGGACAGCTGCATTGGCGCTTGAAAAGTTTTCAACTTCTGCCACAACCAACGGACCCAGAATTAATTTCACCATGCTTGACGTCACTCCATTTAAAAGCAAACGAGAGGCGTTGACTCCCCGTGTGAATGGGGCGTTATATGTCTGGATACCGCTGCACAAATCTTTCACCCATGAGAAATGTATATCCAGCACGGCCTTACATCCAGAACAGCAGAATGGTCAGGATGACCTGAAACACATAACCAACTGAAATCAATTTAAATGTATTTAGTCTTGCCTGAGTGATGCTGAAACAACCAGGTTTAGTTCTTCACCCAGGATAAACTGCTTCCTGTGGAACAGTCTCCATGATGAATGATCTCTTGATCCTGGATCCTTGCTGCCATCCACTCGGAGATGATTTACATGATATGTGGTTGTGTCTAAAGGGTAATGAATCAATGTTACAAGAATACTGATAGCAGCACTATTGATCCTGTAGCTTATATAAATGTTTTCAGTACCGAACAAGTCAGGAACCAAATTAGGCATTTGATGGCATTTAACGTTATATCAGTTAAAATCTATGAATAAAAGTAGATTTATAGCGCTTACCTTTCCTCCGTGTCCGTCCGCTGGAAGTTGACCGTTACAAAATGACGCGCACGCGCACGTCGCGCACTTCATTTAGAAAGTGACGTGCACTGCTAGTTTAAGGTTTAAATGTTCATTTGTCCTGTACTTTCATTAACAAACATTATCACCATTTGCTAAGTAAATTTTTTTTGTTCTTAAACTGATGGCATATATATATATATATATATATATATATATATATATATAATTCATGCCATCTTTTAACATGCTTGATGAATTTTTTGTATAACTTATTTCCCAAAAAATAGGCTGTTCAAATGGTATAATAATACATGTAGTGCAATAATATTAAAAGTTATCTGAAGACCAACTGACCACGTCACTACAACGTCCCCAATGGAACTAACTAGCGACGTCTTTTGAGGACGTGCCCACGACGTTTCTGGGAAATTAGCCGAGATTCCAAAAAATGGAACTTTCCCACGACGTCCTCACAACGTCGCCATAAAGTAATGTCGCGCTGACCAAATGACGACTAACTGGCGACGTCCTCACAACGTTCTGTGTTTGCTGGGAAGCTACAAGCTTTGTTTTCTAGGAATTAATTTCAGTAATCTAAGTAGTACAGACACAGAAAATATTGTTTTTTTTCCTGATCAGAAGATTAATATTTGTTGGAGTTTGTAAGAAGGGTATTTTTTATTGATTTTTGATAAGGAAGTCTAGCTTCCAGTTTGCAGGACGAACAGATTGTCTAGATAACTTAAATTAATTCTAGTAAAGGTTACCTTTAAATGTTTAAATATTCCCTCTTTGGGTAATTTAATATTTGTAAGCAATAAGCACATCATATTCATAGACTCTGAATATTCACTTCATTTGAGTTAATTCTTCCCCAGAAAGTGATTGTTGCTACATTCATTACAGTAACACAGGATTTGCTGTTAAAAAAATCTACTGTTGCCATGGACACATTATTTGTTAATGCAGATAGCGGTGTACTTTTTTACAGTAAACAATAAAACAGGGATAAGGAAAACAAGAAATAAAAACTAAATATAAAAGAGAAGGACCAGAGGAGACAGGAACTCAAATTGATAATCCTGAAAAATCATTTACTCACCCTTGTGTCAATTCAAACACATACTGTATTTTCCGCACTATAAGGCGCACCGGATTATAAATCGCATAGAATAGAAGATACTGCAGCAAACGTTTGACTGGGATTGTGTTATGCATCCACTAGATGGATCCACTGTGCTAAAGGGAATGCCAACATTTTGACAGAGCGCCTTTATCCATATATAAGGCGCTCCGGATTATAAGGCGCACTGTCGTTTTTCGAGAAAATTAAAGGCTTTTAAGTGCGTCTTATAGTGCGGAAAATAAGGTAATACTTTCTGTCCATGTAGAGGTTTTCAGAGACTAGTGTATAATTAATATATATTTAAATGCAAAGAGACAAGATAGTTTATGCATGACTTTTTACTCATATCCAAACGATGTGAATATTTAAGGGGTCATATGATGCTGTTTTTTAATTTTTCCTTTCTCTTTGGAGTGTTACAAGCTCTTGGTGCATGAAGATCTGTAAAGTTGGTAAGACTAAAGTTTCAAATCCAAAGAGATATTCTTTATCAAAGTTAAGAGTCAACCACACGCCCCTAAAATGCCTTGTTTAAACACGCCCCCACATGTCTACGTCTCTATGTGAGAAGATTTGCATAACGCCTCCCAAATGTTCACACAAAGAAAGAAGGCATAACTTTTATTCTCAATGTTGATGCCACCGCCATATCATGGGGACGCTGTGTGAAGAGGACATGACTAGAAATCAGTGGTTAAGTTGTCTTTCAACACTGTTCCAGAACAGTTCAACCCAAAAATCCAGATGTGTGCAGCACATTTTATGGAGGATGAGGACTGTTTCCTGAACCAGTAGCCTACAATGCGTCTGTGCACAACGGCTGTTTCTATGAAGTGGGGCAGTTCAAACGTGAGCAGTAGAGTAGGCTTGTTGTTTCTCAGATCACAAATGCAGACATGGTTTTGTGTTTACGGAGCACGATACACAACGCAACACGTAAAAAGACAGTCTAAGTCATTATAATCAGTAATTATGTCCCCGCTGGATGCACCAAATGCCTTGTTTTTAATGGGTTTTATTAGTTTTGTCCAGTCTGATGTCCGGCTCACGAACGAATGTTTCTATTCAACCGGATCTTCTTAGTGAACCGGGTGAACCAGTTCACCAGATCTATCTGAATTGTTTGAAACAATTTGTGTTTCCGGTATGCACTTACCAGAAATAACTTAAGTAAATCGGTTTATAAACGTTCCTTACACCCCCATACACTCGGGCCAGTTATTAAGTAAATTTACTTAATATTAATAGTAATAACAAATGTTGAAATTACCACACTTTAGTAGGACCCTATGAAATCTGTGTAATTTTATTAATACATTTTCACATTCATTTAATAAAAGTTTAACAAAAATTAAGGTTACTTTTATTATGAAATGTTTTATATTTTCTCACCGTATTTTTATTGTTACCAAATTCTGTGTTTTAGCATGTCTAATTATTTGAACGCATAAAACAACTTAATTTATTATTATTTTTCTAAAGAAGCCTAATTATTTTCCCCCTCAAACATTCTGTGTGTATTTTAATGTTTATTGTTAACTTTTTTTGGCAAATAAAGGAGATCTACTATTAAAATTAAAACATGGAAGAAATGTTGTGATTTTACCTTAAAAAAATTGTTTCATTTTAGTTGTAGTAGTAGTCTATATACATTCTACTGAAAATAGACTTCAAAAGTAACCAGGTGTTGAAAGGTGAAAGGTGTTGTTGTTGGTGAGCACGGTAAATTTGTGTTGTGGTTGTGGAGTAAATAAAGTTGATGGTGACCGAACATGGACTGCAGCCGAGGGATGTTTTGCACGTTTTGTTGCAAACACATGAGCAGCTTAATGCGGTTTTGCTTTGCGTGTGGTCGGTGTTTGGAGTTTCTAAAGGACGCGGACCAGACGAAACACCACACATACTGCATCAATGTGTTCAATATCTTCACGAGGGCCACTCATACCCTGTAATCATGGACATGATGTCAAGTCTACACAGTGTAAATATCATCTTGAGGACTCAGAAAGGATTATTCCTCTCCAAACTCTGTGAGTAACGCCATCAGATTGGAACTTCGTGGACCCAGACAGCTATTTGGCTACCGCACGATGTGGCAGGTACTTAAACAAAAGTACAGTTTTTAAGTGAAGAGAGATGATGTGATGAATCTGCTCCAGGAGCTTAATCCTCAAGGGTGTGAGAGCAGAACATGCAGAACGTTTACAAGAAGAACCTACCACTCAATGGGACCTAACTTTATGTGACACACAGATGGTTATGATAAACTTAAGCCATTCGGTTTGGCCATATCGGGATGCCTAGATGGATTTTCAGGTAAAGTACTGTGGCTTGAATGTAGACCAACAAATAATAACCCAACAATGATTGCTCACTATTTCATGTCATGTGTGCGAAACCTCTATGTCATCCCCATGAGACTGAGGACTGATTGCAGCACTGAGAACGGCATGATGGCTGCAATTCAATGTAGGCTACACCACTATCACAGTGACTACTACTCTGGCTGGTCCAGCCACATGTACGGCTCATCTATAAACAACCAGCGTATTGAGTCCTGGTGGTCTATATTTAGAAAGGGAAGGTGAGTGGTCTTCATAAAGGGTCATTGCATCTTTTGGTCATTCCATTTTCTTCTCAGGAACGAGGAATTAAGATCAATACAAAATGTAAAACAAACACAGCCCGCCAGGAAAAGTACTTGTTCCTGAAAAGAAAATGGAATGACCAAAGATGCAGAGGTTATTCAGGAGGACTTGTATGAGTGTGAGAGACTGTGGATGAGTCATGCGATTCGCCCTTCTAGAACAGGCGCATGTCCAGGAGGAGTGCCCAATGAACTCTACTACTTACCACCAGTGTTGAGTACTCGAGACTCGGACTCGGTCTCAAGACCGTATTTTAATGGTCTCGGTCTTCTCATGGACTCGTGGGCATTTTGACACGGTATTGACCTGGACTCGAACATATTAGGAATCGGACTTATTCCACTCGTCCACTCCAGTCCCAATCAAAATATTTCATGATTATCACTGTATATTGATATTTCTTTAATTAAATATATGATTGTAGGGCCCTATGATTTTCTGCGATGCAGAAAACGTGGACGGAATCGCGGAATCCAGTCATAAAAACTGAATTTTGTTTAATGCAGAATGTCACAGAATTTGTCAAATGTTTTATGAATTACAGTTTTTCTGAATTGCTAAAACACTAAATCCCATTGTAAAAACTAAACTGGCAACTGCCAAAACTCTTTTATCAAATCAATCACACTGTTGTCAAAATCTTAAACACTATTCATCTGTTTAGGACACAATTTGCGAATCTGAATCGCCCATTTACTCTTAACACATTCTCAAACACAGAACACAACTTTGCAGTGTCATACACTTGTACCCAGAATTGTGCACACAGGCTACAGAAGTTAAACACAACTAACACACTGTTCTCATTCTTTACACACTACCACTCAAAATTGAAAACACATGTGTCCAATCAGTGCACACAATTAGAAAACAGTATTTAAGCCTAGTCAAATGCAAATGGCATGAGTTGATCCAACAATGGAACAGAACAGAGGAAGAGGTGGAGGAAGTGGAAGAGGAAGAGGAAGAGGAAGAGGAAGAGGAGTCTGTGTCAGAGGTGGTGGGCGAGGACAAAGACCAAGCAGATCAATAATTTAAAATGACATTCGAGCAACTGTCATAGATCATGTTCTGGTGCATGGCATGACTATGAGGGAGGCAGGGTAACGTGTGCAACCAAACCTAAACAGGGTCTCAGTGGCTTCTATAATCCGGACCTTCAGAGAAGAAAACGGGTAAAGTATACTTGTCTCAGAAAGGGGACAATGACACATAACTTTTCCATGGTACTGTGTTTTGAAAACATTTACTGAATAAAATGTGTGTGTATGTGTATACTTCTAACTAAATGGGGTTCTTTTTACAGAATTGAAAGACGGCCTCATGAGGGTGGAAGGACACGCATGTTCTCACAACACCAGGAGACACTTATTGTGGATATGGTCCGTCAGAACAATGCAATTCGACTGCATGAAATACAGCAGCGGATTGTAGAAGACAACGTACATTTCGAGGGAATAAATAGTGTGAGTCTGTCAACAATTGATCGTGTCCTGCAACGCAACAAGATAAGGATGAAACAAGTTTATCGGGTACCATTTGAGCGAAACCGTGAGAGAGTGAAAGAGCTACGATGTCAATATGTGCAAGTAAGTAAACTCAGTCCTAGAAAGTACTGTGTAGTTTGGGAAGCAGCACATGTATACATCTTACTGTGTCATTTATGGAACTAAATGTAGTTTTCACTGTGTACAGAATCTTTGAGCTTGACTCAATGGCTATGCCTCATGAATACATTTTCATGGATGAAGCTGGATTCAATCTAGCCAAAAGGAGAAGAAGAGGTCCCAACGTGATCGGTCAACATGCGATTATTGAACTGCCTGGCCAGCGTGGTGGAAAGTAACCATCTGTGCTGCCATCAGCAGCTATGGGGTTCTCAACAGTCATGTTACTGTTGGGTTATACAACACCGAACTGCTGCTAACATTCCTGGATGGTCTACGGGGTGCTCCGCTCGAGCAGAGGGAGAGTGAGCAGGCGGAGCGTCCCATGTATGTTGTCATTTGGGACAATGTGAGCTTTCACCGTGGTCCGAGAATACGCGACTGGTTTCAAAATGAGTAGCATTTTATTAATGTCTTTCTTCCACCATACTCTCCCTTCTTAAACCCTATCGAGGAGTTTTTTTCTCAGCATGGAGATGGAAAGTGTATGACCATAACCCTTACACACAGTAGAACCTAATTCATGCAATGACTGGAGCATGTGGGGACATCAGTGTGGGATCTTGCAAGGGCTGGATTCGGCATGCTAAAGCATTCTTTCCCCATTGCCTTGCAAGGGAGATCATAGCATGTGACGTGGATGAAGTCCTGCAATCCTGAGGCAGAATGAATGCTGTAAACATGTCTTATTTTTTTTCCTTTACACAACTTTTTTTTCTCTTTTTTTTTTTTGCTGCAGTTTTTTTAAAAGCTTTATTTTATTTCTTTGTTTAAATCTGAGTACAATAATAAAATTATTCCCGCTATCCCACAGTGTTTTGCATTTATTTATGTAGTGTGTAATTGTTGCTAAGTTGTTTGCACATTAGCTGGTTTTGTGTGGTTTTTGACGGTAGTGAGTGATTTTGATTAAAGTTAAAATGGTTTTGGGTCAAATGTTTGGTTTTGCAAGAGGAGTCCGAGGTTTTGTGAATGTAGCTTGAAAATTGGGTTTGTGTTCACCGTTTAGAGAAAAGGAGAGCAGGTTTCAAGAAATGTGTCTTAGCAATTCAGAAAAACTGTAATCAAAAGTAGGTCATTGTACTTACATCAAATCATGAATAAAGTTTGCTTATCAATAATTAAAAGAAACCTTAAATGAATGTTTTATGTCTTCATTTGATAACCAGAAAAATGCATTTAAATAATTAGACATGCTAAAACATGTAACAATAAAACATATGGTGAAGAAGAAAATACAACATTTCGAAGGGCACTAAACATGTAATTTTTGTTAAACTTTTAATAAATTGTGAAAATGTATGTGTTATGATTTTAACTAATTAGACATTGATTAATACAATTAAATGTAACAATTAAAAAGGAGTTGAGAAAAATAGAAACCGAAAAAAATGTATCCAGAGAAATTTAAACGGAAAAATGGAATTTGGGAAAATCTAAAATGGAATTTGGGAAAAACTAAAATAGAATTTGGGAAAAACTAAAATGGAATTTGGGAAAATCTAAAATGAATTTCATAGGGTCCTATATGATTGACACGTTCAATGATTGGTGATTTTCTTGTTGACGTGAGATGTTCGCGTAACTCAGCTCAGGATGTCTCATGAACTTATCACATTAACTTTTTAAAACGTCTGTTAAATCATCTATTATTCAGTTTGCATATAAGAGCCACAAAGAGTTTGTGTGCAGTAAGACTCTAAAAAAGAAACATTCTGTGATATGTGGCCTTACCCTTAACTGATCATATTTTTAAACATACATATCAAGTAAATAAAATACAGTGTGCATGCGTGTTATATTTGATGTACTGTTTGAGTATGGTACCAATTTTATTGTTTCCACCAAACATTTTACACTCTTGAAGATGTATTTAGGTCTTGTCTCAGACCCAATCTCTCTGGTCTCGGTCTTGACTCGGACTCGAATGAGCTGGTCTCGACTACAACACTGCTTACCACACAAGTGATACATTGGTAATAAACAGATAAAAGTATTAATCTAACGTTTTAGCTTAAATGAAAAGAAATGCTTATGTTTTTTATTTATGTTTATGTTTGGCTCTAGAGACTGCGGATTTCAAATTGAACAGTCACACAATTCCTCAGAAATCCTTTTAACAATCTGATTTTCTACAAAGAAAAATCAATGTCATTATTATTATTATTATCAATGTGGAAAAGAGCAGAGTATTTTTTTCTGTTTTTTTGTTGTTGATAAATTTAAAGAACAGCATTGTTTGTTACATTTACATTTATTTGTTACATTTATATTATTTACATCAAGCTTTTGAATGGTATAGTAGTGCATATTGTTATTAAAACTTCATAATGTTTCACTTGATTATACATTTAGTCAGGAATTATAGTTTGGAAAAAGTCTAACTAGTAAAATGTTTACACGTTATGTGAAAACTAGTACAAGTATATAAATAAATAAAAAGAGGCTTCCTCATGTTTATGATCTCTGCTGAATAAAGTGCTTCATTCTTTTTTTCTGATGAAATCTCAAATCCTGAGGTAATCCTCATCACATCTTCTTGGGGTGAATTATGTCTTATAGGCCCTTTTCACATGACGTCACTCAACTTCCATTCTGACTCAAAGCAGTGTGTGTTTCCTTCCGCCGCCAGCAACGCTACGCTATTGGGTTTACCCAGTCCCTTCAACCCCTGTCAGAAATACACCTGGATGATGTACATCGACTTGCAGACAATTTTCACTTACCACACGTTCAAAACCAGACAAAGATACAAATTCTTCATTGAGCAGTACCTGTCTGCGTATGAAGGTAAGCGTTTTGTATTGTCCCATCCAACTTACATTAGCGATAACAGTAGTTGTTAGCTTTCTCTTCTGCAGTGAAAGTCCATATTCTTGATTCATTTACTAATTACTGATATTATTACTTAGCTATACATTGTGTATCGTTAGATGAAAGTCAGTAACACATTCATAGTTAAAGTTTGGTGTCTTTCACCAAAACATTGCATTGGAATAGTTTCAAGTGTAGTTGTCGATGAGGTGACAGTGAGAGGGCTTCGTCACAGGTCCATGATTTAAAATGAGGAGGCTCATCACCTTCAGGTTTTTCTGATTTTCATGTTCTGCTGCTGTGGTTGCAGACTTTGTTCCAGTGTGGTTCAGTGTGTTTCTCAGCCTGATGTCAATGAGTGTGTGGCGCCAAACTCTAGATGACAATCTTACATTTAAAAACAGAATATTCTGTGTTATAAGTTAAAAAAGTTAATAGACTTGCTTTAATCCTTAAATTTGTCCAATTACTACAAAGAAATGTAAAATTGTTGTGAGCAAAGACTTATTTTCATGTTTCTATTATCAGGTTATATTTCATGCATTAGAGGTTCCTGTGGTAGTGAAATGCGTGTCATGTACCTGCTCTGCTGGGAAAGCACTGTACAACCACATTATGCCATTATTGTTTCAAAGTGCTCACTACTGTACCATGGGCTCCAAAACAGAGCCATTGCCACTGTCATGCACCAGCTCCCTGCAGACTGGCACCCGCCTAGGACACATGTATTTAACATTCATTACATTTAATGATGTTGGACTAGACATTTGTAATCACATTTGTAAATTAATCATGTATCATCATTACAGGGAATTGCTCCTGAGTCAACAAATGTAAACCAGTACCAAAGACCAAGGATCATGCCCAAACTGGATTGAAATGTACACTGTACAGAGCATGTGGTGGTAAGTCTGAAGGATCACCTGTCCAAATATTGTAATGTATAACAGAACAATGATTAGTATCTTTTCCCTGATATCTTCTGCAAATTATGAACATTTCTTAATATGTAAGGTTTTTGGGCAGCTCAAAACATTTTCATGTGTCTTTATAGAGAGGTGATATGTAGGTGACAATGATATGTAAATTTAACTTGACATATCTCACTTTTTTGTCAGGGCCTCTTCCAGATCCTCACATCATTGCCAGTGCTGAGAAACTTCAAGACAAACGGCCACAACCAGGCATCTGCAAATTGCCGCACGGCTCGAGGCTCGAGGCCCTTAATTTTGTGGACTCTAAATTTGGCCCTGTGTCATTTGGTTCTTTTCTCTCTTAACAGTGCCCTCCTGAGATAAGTAGAGACATTATTAAACACCCTGGATTTCCTCAGTTGCCTTTCAAGGTTACACTTTTAAATTTCACTTCCAATTTGAGCCCAACTACAAGCAACAATGCCACTTAGAGAGCCTTACGGTGTCAAGGGAGATGTCTGCTGCAATTGAGGAAGAAACACGACTGCAGTCAGAATGGCAGCTGTGGACCCAGGTACGCAAACACAGACTTACAGCCAGCAGATTTGGTGAAATATGCCTTGTCTGTGGAGAGTCCACTGCAAAATCCTTAGCTGCTCGCATTCTGAGAGGAACTCCTCAGACAGCTGCTATGAAAGAGGGCTGGACCTGGAACCTGCATATATTATTATCAGGTTCAAGGGCAGCTGGCTTTAAGTGGGCTTCAGTGGTGGGATTTTTTAACAAATACCCACACTGACTTCACAGTTGAAAGAGTATTTAGGGATGAGGAGATCATAAACTCAATGCGATAGAAGCTGGATTAGTTTTATCACAACATCTACATGGATGCATTATTACGTTGAAGCAGACTTTTCAAATGTAATTAGTTCTATGTTCATCTTTGATGCATGTAATTCCTGTTGGAAATACTTTTTTTTTTTATTTACAACTTCAATCAGTGTTGCATTGTATGTATATATGGGCTTTATTGTCTGTCATTGGTCACTTTTTGCTTATGTTCCATGGTTGCAATGAACTGCTTCCAATCTTGTTTTATTAGTTTCCTTCACTTATATGCTATTACCAAATATGTAAATAAAAAATTGACAAGTTTTACAAATATTATTGCTCTTTTAATTGTTAAGTTGTAAATGCATTTTACTTTGGATAAACTTTTTACAGAAAGCTTCACAACATTGTTTATTAATAACCATAAAAATATACAAACCCCCTATGTTCATTGAAAAGATACAAAATGTAACAAATGTAAAAATATATTACACAGCACTTGTATTTACAGTATACAGTATACTGGAAAATTAAATAAGGAAATATATGTTGGTTGTTTAAACAACAAGGAACACTACAATAGCATCTACAAGATGACTGTGCCATAGTTATTGGATGGGAAACTGTTGAAAAATGAAAACAGGAAGAAATGAATGATAAATCACATCAGCATATGGAAATGGTTTGACATTTAGCTTTGATAAAAATGTAACACATGTTAGTAAACTTGTGGCAACACCGGCTGACTGCGATTTATCTTGTTGCTAGCTAGTCTACTTTCCCCTCCACGACAGTTACACGTTAATGAATGCTATAAGTTACTGAAAATTATCATTAACGTTATCAAAATAAGCTAAATATAAGAACCAATAACGCAAAATACGTAAACATTATTATTTTAAACTTAACCTTTCGTGTTCTTAGTTATCACCTTTTGTATTTTCCTGAAGTAACGTTAACCAGCGCGTGCAAGTTAAAACAGAAGTAATTAGACCCTGCTTTGTGGAAAAGCGGAAGTTTTCTGACGTCATTGTGAAAAGGGCCTATTCCTCTCATCGCGAAGCAAAGAGTAAAATAAAAGAACTTGAAGAACAGTCTCGCTGCATTGTCTTCTGTTGTGTGGGCGTATTCAAGCTGTGCGCTTCAGTGAAACATTAGAATCTGAATATAATTATAATTCATTATAATCTCATTAGAATCTGAATATAATTATAATTCATTAGAATCTCATTAGAATCTGAATATAATTATAATTCATTATAATCTCATTAGAATCTGAATATAATTATAGTTCATTATAATCTCATTAGAATCTGAATATAATTATAATTCATCAGAATCTCATTAGAATCTGAATATAATTATAATTCATCAGAATCTCATTAGAATCTGAATATAATTATAATTCATCAGAATCTCATTAGAATCTGAATAACGCGTGCAGCGGGGGGGGGGGGGGGTCACATTAGAAGATAATGAAGGGAGACGGGAAAAACGGAAGAACGGAAATAACTTGTGATGAGTAAATCATCCATTACTTTTGAATCTTGACAGACAGATATCTTGAAGCACTTCAAGATCGTTTAAGGCAATATTTGATGAATTTACAGTCAACAAATGTATGTTCCCGCACTCATCCCTGTTCCTTCCTTTCTTCTCTTCTTCCTTCACACAACAGGTGTTTTAATGATCACATAATTAATGACACTCCCACATTTTCCCACGGTCACATGACATTGCACATGAATATTTACATGGCTACTATACCCGTCTCTCTGTTATATATATATATATATATATATATATATATATATATATATATATATATTAGGTTGTCATATTTGATAAAGATATTAAAGCAGTTTTTAAATTTTTTCAAGTTGTTAAAATTCCAAATAGTTGTTAAATATTCTTGGATTCCACTGTTCCCACCAATCCTTGGACAAGTTAAGATTACCATGAAGATGAAAGCACGTTAGGGCTAGCCCTCCTGGAACTCATTGAGATTACACTGCAGTGCCTGCAGTAAAAAAAAGGATCTTTGATTGGAAGTCAATGAGAGCACAGGGTAATGTTGTTCACACCAGACGCGAACTATTAGGGGTAGCTGCAGCTTGGAGCAATGGACGTGCCAAATGGTTTCTCATTGGTGAAACACAAGTTAAGGGGCATGCTAAAAGGTTTCTCATTGGTGAAACGCAAGTTAAGGGGCATGCTAAAAGGTTTCTCATTGGTGAAACACAAGTTAAGGGGCATGCTTAAAGGTTTCTCATTGGTGAAACACAAGTTAAGGGGCATGCTTAAAGGTTTCTCATTGGTGAAACACAAGTTAAGGGGCATGCTAAAAGGTTTCTCATTGGTGAAACACAAGTTAAGGGGCATGCTTAAAGGTTTCTCATTGGTGAAACACAAGTTAAGGGGCATGCTTAAAGGTTTCTCATTGGTGAAACACAAGTTAAGGGGCATGCTTAAAGGTTTCTCATTGGTGAAACACAAGGTAGGGAGTGTTCCAAAAGGTAATGTGAAAGCTGGCTGTAAAAAAAAAAGAAAAAGAAAAAAACCTGGCAGATTAAATTCAAAATAATCCTATAAAACCAAATGTAACTCTTCCGATGTAAAAACGGCGTTAATGGTATTAAGAATATTATTTTAAATTACTTAACTGGAATTGTGAACTTTTGGTGGGGAATTGGGAGACTTCTTTAGCAGTATTTTCGTGGGTGCCGGATCATGTTGGTGTTGAGAGCGAGGAGGTTAACAAAATAGCTAAACAGGCTCTTAAGCAAAAGCGGGACAAAGGAAATAAAGGATGGCATTTGCATGTTAAGCAAACACAAGTTGGTTTAGTTTAGTTATAAGAAAGTATACACTGATGTTACTTCTGAGAATTGGTCATTGTGCCCTGAACAAATCACTTCAGATGATAGGGAGACATGATGCAATAAAAGAGGACTTCCAGAAACTGTAGAGCATGTGCTGATCTGTTGAATGGCATATGAAAGAGAAAGATTTCAGCTAAAGTACAACTTAATATCTGTTGGCATAAACTCTTTAAAACTTTGCAGAATATATGAAATAGTTCTTACAAAGGTTATGAAGCTCTTTTTAAAAATATTTTTAAAGCAATACAGTTAAAAGGAAGTTATTTTTTTCTGTATTCTGATATCAATGCCTCGTACTCAATTCCAGTAGATGGCGGAATATGCACCAAACCTGGTTTGCTGACCGCGATTAAACGAGAAGAAGAAGAAGGAGAAGAAAAAGCGACAAACTCAACCGAGATTCAACGAACAGAATATATATGTAACGTTATAAGCTATATTTTCCCATCGATGCTGTCTATTAAACTCAGATTTTACAGCAACATGCAGAACACGATGTTGTTCTTGCTGTTCGTTTTATTTGTGGACGGTAAGTTATGGTTTTATTTACTTTCGGTTTCGTTCTCGGAAGGCTGTAGGTTACTGGAAAAAATAGCTTTCATATTTACAGTTTATATGGAGAAATAAATGTCAGTAACGTTACAAAAGAAAAGATGCCATGATTAGAAAGTGTGAAGAGGGGTAAATGCGATTGTTTTTGATAGCATGCATGGTACGGTTTGTGATAATAGATGTATAAAGTTTGTTTCATATTCGCACATTCACACACTCTGAAGATCTCAGCAGAGGAGGATCAAACATCTCCACAAACAGCTGATTTATTTCTGTCAGACATCTAGAGAAGCTCTTATTGAGAATTAACAGAGGTTTAAATGTTGATATTTGATTCATCTGAAGTCATCATTGTGGTGGAAAGTGTTTGGTTGAGTTGGGTCTTGTCTCTGGTTGATATAATTGTGTGTCTGTGAATCGCTATTTTTGTGGCAAAGGGAGACAAAATTAAGTGAGCTCAGGTGTTATCAACTCTTCGTTGAGTATGAAAAGGTCATCACGTAATAATTATCTGAGGTCATGAAATTAGTTTTGTTTATTCTTTTCATTTATAACCCCAAACCTTTTGACTCTACAGTACAGGCACCAAGAGCAAAATCCTTGCTTATTTTGAAGATGCATTTGAGTGAAAGCATCATGTTGTCACAGAGAGACTTCTAGATTTAACATATGCATCACAACAACGGTGACAAATAAACGAGCTTTAAAGCACAAACTCATCCTTATATTCCCAGGCTTTTTTGTTCTGATTGTCACCATTGATGCATATCCAAAATCTTGATGTCTGTGTGTGACAACATGATGCGTTTTCTAAAAATAAGTACATTATTTTATTTTTATTTTTGCAACGAAACATCTGTTTGCAACAAATCTTATTTTGTTATAATTTTATGACCATTAAAAGCAAGATGTTAACACTTGATCTCAAAACTCTCTGCCACAAGCTAACACAAGAAGTATCTGGACCAAGATCCCAACTAAACCAAACACTGTCCACCACAATGATGACTTCAAATTAAACAAAGATCAACATTTAAACCTCTGTTAATTCTCAATAAGAGCTTCTCTTGAATATATGTCCACTGGCCACTTTTGAACTAGATTTTAACCTTGTAAGGAGGTTCTGTAAACGTCTAAATCGGACGTACAGAACACGTCAAAAAAGACGTCATAAAAACTTTCCTTCTGGCTCCTCAGTGGACGTCTTTTCAACGTCTGCAAAGACATAAAAAGACGTCCACTGAAACGTAAAATGTTGTTTAAGTTAGCTTTAAGAAATGGAATATGAAAAGGAAATTTGATTATTAAATTATTTTCCAAAAGAGGCAAATTATCTCAAGATTTCACATGGGTTTGAATTAGAGTCAATGTGATGGTTAGTTTACTCTCAGATGGTGCATCTTACCCACCAACAGTTACCCCCACCCTGGGGCAAATTGAGCCACAGAAACACTTTTTTAAAAGAAGTCATATTTTTAGAAGCCTTTTTCATAGATACATTGTGATTAATTATAATGATAGGAAACATCCTGAAATTACTTCTGATACTTTCCTTGTACTCCTGTATCATTTCCCCTTATCTTGAGGATCACATATGTAAAAAATGGCTCGTCTTACCCTGCTGAGTTTTTTAGGGCTGGTCCGAATACCATTTTTGAGCTTTGAAGCTTCGGTAGTTAATAACAGCTTTAAGTTTCGGAGGGAGGGACTGAACATATTCTCCTCTCAACACCGTGTCTACACTGGATGTGAGCAGCTCAGTGCGACAAAATACAATAGAACCATATAGAATAATAGAATTAGACCCCGACCGATATATCGGCCGGCCGATATTACCGGCCGATATGAGCTAATTGCATTTAAATCGGCATCGGCGTTTATAACGGCCGATGAAACATGAGAAACAGAGTCTCTTGCTTCACTCATGTTATGAGTGTTGCATAGTTTGCCCACCAGAGGGAGCTCTGCAACTCCCCAGTTGACAACAGCGCCAGAAATCCACTACAGAAGAAAAACCGCTATCAGCCAAGCCACAGGAGGTGCACTCTTTTGACGGTGAGTCCGTCGTTCGTCATGTGAAATGATTGTAGATTTAGTTCATACACTGTATATAAAAACGGTGTGGTAGTTCTAGCTAACGGTCCTATCATTATCACTTCTAAATATTCTGTAACATCATCACTTACAGCCGCTAATGCATTGCTATATTAGATTAGCCACAAAGCTAATGCCGTGTTTATCAGTGGAAGAACGCGAACGTTAATAAGAGGTCAAACTATCCCAGCCGGCAAATGACCAACCTTCAACGTTGAAATATGTTTGAAATAAGGTCAGTTGTTGTTTTAATGCTGAAACAACGTTGATACAACGTTTAAAGCTGAACGGTTGAAAAACAGTCTGCCCATGACCAACTTTCAACGTTGAAATATGTTTGAAATAAGATCAGTTGTTGTTTTAACGCTGAAACAACGTTGATACAACAGTGAATCAACGTTACAATATCAACGTTGATCCAATTTGCAAAATCGAAAGGTAATTCAACGTTGATTCAACCATGGTACCAACGTTGTTTCAACCTTCAATCGACGTTGAAATGCCGGCTGGGATAACGTTAGCGTTTAACTTATTCTATTTCCCACATAATGGCCGCGTAACTGTGGCAGGGGGGCGCGTGTAGTCAATGACTAGAAGTTATGTACAGCGTGCCTCGAAAAAACAACAACTGTTATGTTATTCTAACGCTAATATAGCTTCCTTTTTTAGCAGGCCCCTTAAATGCTTGCTATTAACTTGTTTGAAGGTGGTTCTTCTCTAAATTGACGGCGGTGTGTTCATGACACTAACGTTAACCATTCAACTTCGAATTGTTTCCGTAATCTTCCGGTAACAGTAGGCTAACTTTACGTTCGCCAGCGCATGACGATGTTTTGATTCAGACTTCACAAAGAGAAGAGGAGAAGATATACGGGTCCGTTGTGAATGTGTCTGTGAGAGCAAATAGTGTAGTTACAGTAACTACAGTAGGTGCGTCAGAAATGATTAAACCAGAGGGGACATGTAAATAAATGTGAGCTGAACAAGCGCTTTTTTTTTTTTACATATTGTTTCAAAGCAACTTTACAGACATAACAGGAAAATGTTGTAATAATATTGTTAAATATAAGTAGGTAATACCTATTGCTTGACAAATTAAAAAAAAAATATATATATATATATTTCTCTATATTTCTCATTTTTGCCTATGTAGGAGATCCCTGTTTATTATTATTATAATTCTAATGATGACATGAGTAATGATACATGGTGATATTATTAATACACATGTTTATTCTTTCTCTGTCTCTCTTTCTGCCCTACAGATGGCTGAAAAAGGTGAATGCTGTAGCAGCAAAGTGTGGGACTACTTCTCCAAAGATTCCTCTAATGCAGTGTTCTGCAATATATGTGCAGCTAATGTAAGCCAGGGGTCTAGCAAAGTGAAGCAGAAAAACACTTCCAATTTGTGAACTCATCTGAAAACCAAACACAGTGAACAGCAGCAGAGTGAGGTACAAAAAACTCTTTCTGTTAGAACACAGCAGCCTACCCTGCCACAAGCATTTGATAAGGTACTCAAATGGGGTCCATCAGATCCAAGGGCAAAAAACCTGGACAAAAAAGTAATGGAGATGATAGCGACAGACATCCAAGATTTTTCTGTGGTGGAAGGTGTGGGGTTTAGAAGGCTGCTGGCTGCTGCAGAGCCTAGGTACACCCTGAAGACAGAAAAGTTTTATCGCACAGAAAAATTGCATCATGTGCATGCAAAAGTGGTGATCAAGATAAAGGAGCTTTTGGCTGTTGAAAATGCAAAGCATATTGCATTTACAACAGATTGTTGGTCAGGGTCCACTGAGTCGCTAATGAGCTTGACTGCTCACTTCATCGATGAAGAATGGAACAGGGTGCAAGTTGTCCTAAATGTGAAAGCCATGAGTGGATCTCACACTGGTGAGTACATTGGACAGTTGTTTTTAGACATGCTTACCGAGTGGGATATAGACAGTGAACGTGTGCTGCTGGTGCTTAGGGACAGTGGAGCCAATGTTGTTAAGGGGATGAGGTTGGTGGATATGCCTGACCTCAGCTGCAGTGCTCACACCCTCCAGCTTGTTGTGAATGATGGCCTCCAGGCCCAGAGAGCTGTAGGTAACATCCTGGCCAAACTGAAGAGGTGTGCAACCCATTTTGGTCATTCAGTCCCTGCCAAGCAGAGGCTTGAATAAATTCAGAAGGATGTTGGTCTACCTGAACACAGCATTCTCCAGGCATGCCCAACCAGATGGAATTCTACATTGCATATGCTCCAAAGGATGCAGGAGCAAAAGAGAGCACTGACAGTCTACTCTGGGGACTTTGGACATTTTACATGTCCAAGTGTGGAGGAGTGGGACCTGGTCGAAAAGCTGATCAACACACTGGAACCAATTGAGGAAATTACTCTAGAAGTGAGTAAGTCTGATGCATCTGCATCATGCATCATCCCCACCATTGAGGTTTTGAAAAGATTTCTGGAGACTCAGGGTCCTGAAACTAAAGGAATTCAGACTTTGAGGAAGGTAATGCTCGACAGCTTAACCAGCAGGTTTCCCAAGATTGCAGAGTCCAAAGAAGCAGTGCTGGCCTGTGTGCTGGATCCTCGTTACAAACAGCGTCCCCTCTCTGACAGCACAACCAAGAAGGCCAAAACCTGGCTTGAAGAAGAGGCAGACAAACAACATCAAGCAAGCTCAGCAGCCACTCATAAGGATGCCGAGGGATATTCAAAGAAACCTAGGACGGAGAAGTCCCTAGACCAGAAGCAGAGTGTGCTTGACCATCTCTACGAGGACATGTTGCAGAGCCAGCAAACAGTGCCAGGGGTGTCTGAGAGTCTGAACGAGGAGCTGGATCGGTATCTTCAAGAGCCCGTTCTTGATCGCAAAACAGGTTTCACTATTTATTTTTCAGTGATATCAAATTAAGTTATGCTTTTGTATATTAAGTATATAACATTTGTATTTGTCATCATCATCATCAGGTGACCCCCTGCAGTGGTGGAGGTAAAACGCTGGCCGCTTCCAGACTCTAGCTCCATTGGCCAGGAGGTTTCTCACTCCTCCACCTTCATCTGTCCTTAGTGAGAGGGTATTCAGCACTGTGGGGGCCATCTATCAAGATAGGAGGAGCTCTCTAACAGGTTCCAAGGCAGAGATGTTGTGCTTCCTGTACTACAACCTACCACTTCTCAACTGGCAGTACTAAGGACTGAGCACCCTGTTCAAGACATTTTTCAAAACACTGTTCAAATATTAAAGTTCAGAGCAAGACAGAGTAAAATTCTGAAGTATAATTTGTAAAAGGTACTGAAGGAGGAAAACCTCTTGCCTGTGTGTTGTATATATTGAGAACATTCTACATTGTTTAAATTATATTTTGGTATTATTTATTTATTTTATATTTATTTATTTTATATGTAGCTATACATTTAACTTATTTTAATTTTATTTTTTCAATTCATTGACATGGTTTTGTGGAATATTGAATTTGTTTGGTATAGCTCTTTTACTTTAACTTTAGTATTATAATTTATTTAAAGTAAACACACAGACTGTTAAAACCAGCTTCTACTGGAAGTAAGTAAAACTGTTAAATGTTTAAATCTGTTTTTTGATCATTAAAAAATATATACTTTTGATGTGCAATTGTTTAGTCATTGAGACTGTAATCTAAGGCTTTTTTTTAACATAATCCCTTCTGGAAAATGGTTTATACAGCCCACATACATAGAACAGGGAGATATTTTGCTATTGAATGTTGTGTAAGTGCAGTTTATAGGAAATATCCAGTTTATTTTCAAAATCAAAATATCGGCTTATAAATCGGCTTTTTTCGAGTTAATATCGGCATCGGCCCCCAATCCATATCGGTTGGGCTCTAAATAGAATAGAATAGAATAATGCTGTCTAGACTGGATGCTGCTGTGTTCTCTTTATGACGTACTGACATAAATCATTTTTAATGATTCAACATCTCTTTTGGCCGTTTTTATTACCAGTTGTATGTATAAAACTATAAACTTATGTTATCTAAATGTCTGTAACACAAAGTATTTATGTGTGGTTGAAAATACTTTTTGTGTTGCTCTTTCTGGATCAGATGCAGCATGAATGATTCATTAACATGTAGGGCTGAAACGATTCCTCGAGTAACTCGAGTTCAAGCCTCTTTTAATTTATTTTAAATCTGACGTCAGGTTCTTTCGCAATGATTTTTTTAATGTGACACAACGTGTTTACGTCACCCACAAAGCGGAAGGAGACACAAGCGCTGCTTCCGAAATCTCATACTGCAAGGAGTCAGCGGTGTTTTGATTTGAGGGCACGGGCAAACGTGAAGAGAACGTCGTGGTGTGTCCATTGCAAGATAGAGCTGGCACACCACAGCTAGGGCCCTGTGATTCCCGCGATGCAGAAAACATGGAATCCAGTCATAAAAACAGAATTTACAGTTGAACGCAGAATGGCACGGGATTTGCCACATTATGAATGAATTCATCAAAAATATGTCATTGCACTTACACCAAATCACGATATGGACTAATATCTGTAAATATTAAGCCGGAACAGTCTATTTAAATATGAATCCTGCATGTTCTGCGTGTCTGTGTTAATGAATGGCGCAGAAGCTTGTCTTCCTTTATTAACACAATGAAGCGCGCGTGACGCTCCGGTGATTTCAGCGTCTGTCGTCTCTAAATAAGGACATGAACATATGAACATCATCTCCAGAACTGCTCTGACAGTCACTTCATGAGCATCTGACCGTTTGATTTGAGTAAAACTAGCGTCACATCACACACAGAACTGTAACGGTATGTCAACCCGTCAAAATAAAAGTCCTGCAGAATGTACATAGCCTACTGCTAAAAAAATCAAACTTTTTTTTTAAGGTTTAAATCACACAATTTTTTTTTTAATAGTAAATCCCCTTTGTTTATCAAAAAGTTAAGTTAATTTTCAATAAATAAAAGATAAATTAAATTAATGTTTAATGCGTTTAATGTTTAATGTGCATCTCAGAAAATGCTTTATTTAAATGCACTTAATTCATCTGTCAACTTTATTGTCATTGTTCACAGTACAAGTACAGACAGAGAAACAATGGGTAATAATTAAATGTTTAGTTTTGATGTATGCATTGCATTCTATGCATTTAAAAAATAAAAATCTAAAAAAGGAAACTTAGTTGTTCATTTTAAGAGACCCAGGAGTCTTATTTTCTCTTGCATAATTAATACTGCACTTTAATTAAGCAAAAACACATTTTATCCGATTACTCGATTAATCAATGGAATTTTTGGTAGAATACTCGATTACTAAAATATTCGATAGCTACAGCGCTATTAACATGGGCAGCAATAAAACATGCTTCTAACGCTCCACTGACACTTGCGATGTAAAACAGTCGTAAGAGACATAGCTGAATAGTTAATTATGCAGCTCTAATGTAAACTGTGAATTGTTTTGCGAGGATATCGTCACGTTCTCACGAGACCATCCGTATCTTGCGAGATCTCGTACCACAAGATCTCGTCACAACCCTAGTAGGGATCGACCGATACCGATTTTTCCCATCAGCCTTAGCCGATGAGCGATATGGGCTGCCCATTTTCTTGAGCAGATATTTGGAGCCGATACTGCTTTTTCTCACTCAATTTACATCATCAAAATGACACAAAGATACCAAATGTTACAAGTCTCAATTTAAAAAAGGAACATTTATTGCACTTATTATGGATGGGTGTACTGCATATAGTTAACTGTGCAAGGGTAAAGGGCTTTCATCAACATCTACAACACAGCCTTGATGATGCATTACTTGCTGACGTATTATAATCAGGTCATCACAAAATGTCCTGACTGTCAACACATTTAAATAATTTAAGAAAACAATAAACCTGAAAAGTAGCCATTGAAATAAAGTGCTTGATTTGTAATTTAAAGCTCCAGTATGCGATTTTTGTAATTGACCACAAGAGGGCGCATTGGAGATGTCGTTTTTAATGCGTTTTCACCATAGCAATGTATCTAAATTGGATAAACGAATCATGATCACGGATGAGGTAATTTATTCGTTTTTGTATTACCTGTATATCTGACCGTATTATTTTATGTCATCATAATTAATGAGCTGAGCTGCAAGGAACGTGAAATGTTATACTATATTATCCCGTTACAACTTACAGCTATTTGTTAAATGATTTGTTGGGTTAATGTTGTGCAGTGTTACGTGTTTATGGTTAATGCCGTGTTGTTTAACGTGCTCAAACCAATCGTTCTAAAAGTAAATTTGAACGAACATTTGCAAATGACTAAATATATTTTAAACAACACATATCCGATTGTATTTAATTGTACTGCCATAATCTCGGTCACCACATGTGATAAAAATCCTTACCTTCGTACAAAGAGCAATATAACTTTGTTTATAAGTGCTATTATTGACAGTTGCATGTGTTGCAGGGAACCACAGATACATCCTCACTGGAATTATCAAATCCAGATGAGACCTGGAGTCCTCCTAAGAATATAAGGAATGTAGCATCACAGGGTAGAGGAGGACGAGCATCCACAGGAAAGAGAAGAGGGACAGGAAGAGCAAAAGGGATTGAAAGAGCGTACAGGGTGGAAAGAGAAAGTGAAGAAGTTGAAGTTGGCAGTGCAGCACGAGGAAGAGCAAGAGGCAGACAGAGGAGGGCTACAAGAGGAACACGTACAGCTAGAGGCAGAGGAAATACAGCATCATTGAGTGAAGAGGACAGATTGAGGGTGGATAGGCTTCGGGAGGACAGGAGGTTGATGACACAAGTGAGTGTGGACATACTATCAAGTGCCCTGGAAAGGTTCTGTATTTGGTAGTAAAACTTGTTTTTTTCAGGAGATTATACAGGACATGTCTTTGGATGATGCAAGAGGTCTTTTACTTCGAGTATTTAATAGAGAACCTGGCCTCATCCTTGATGTGCTTCAACCTAATGCTCACAGAGAGGATCAACCACTACAGGGTGTGCCTAGATGGTGCTTCTGTACAAATTGCAGGGAAATGCCATCCGATGTAGAAAATAAATGCTGTGGAATGACAGAGGCAACATGTATAAGCAAGCTACCTCACATGTCTTTGTACATTTTAGATGAACATGTATTGCGATTGTCACGCCGATTGAGAAATGATATTTATGCACTACATGACACACAGCAACCTGGGGATGACAACCGGGAATACCGCTATGCTGCAAATAGAAATTATGTCTTGTGGCAGTGTGGTTCACTTGGGCCAAGAAATCGTGTGGTCATCCCCAGTTGCTGTGTGTGCACAATACGTGATAAATATCCTAACCCAAATAGCCAGTACACTGGTTTTATAGCTGAGGTTTTGTAATTGTAGAGCATGCTGTTGTTATCCTAAGTCCTGTCCTCGTTTAGATCCGTGTTTATTTTTGTGGAAATAACTGACTGGACAACTATTTATTTATGTAATGCTGCATGTAAATTATTATTTTTCTATTAGCTTGTTTAAATTTGATTTTATATGAAAATATTTTTTAAATAAATGTTAATGTTGTGTTCTTTACTGACCGTATTTAATAAATACTGTATTGTCAGAGTAGTATAAATAAAAAAATAATGTTATAGTGGTTTTGCAATATTTATTTGTTTGCATGATGTATATAAAATATTTCTATATAAAAAAATGTATCTGTCGTCCAAAATCTATACATGGTTAAGAGCAATTTAGTGAGGTTGCACACTCAAATTATATACGACCAAAGAAAATTAAATGTCTGATTCCAAAACTTTATAAACAAAATGACTTATTTTGGTTTAGACTGTCCAAAACAGAGCTCTGGTGGTGTGGATGAGAGGTTGTAATTCAGGGCTCATCTGTCTCACATAGTGTAGGAATGGCTCCTTTTTACACCTCACCATCAGCAGCTGCAAAAATGTGACCAGGTGTTTCAGCATTGACTCATAGACGATTGATGCCTTTTGTCCAATGATGTCCTCTTCACACATGACATGTTGGATGCTAGAACACATGGATACATGATCTTCTCGTACTGGTACTACTTCATTTTGCGTTGCAATATGAACGGTCTCTTCAAGGCCAAGAACTGGAAGCTCCTGAATCTTCACAAAGTCCGTTTTGACTCTTCCAGTTCTGTAAATATTTAATGTAAATACAAAATCTCTACTTTTGTCATATTCAAAGTTAAACAATTGTCACCCGGGAGGCAAAACAGTCTATACTGGTATATGCCACAAAAAAGTAATTCTACAGAATAGGTCTTCAACCCTGCCCCTATCATCTCATAGTCCTGCAGAGTTTAGCGTCTACCCCAACACAACATAACCACCTGATCAAGCTCTTCCGGGTCACTTTTCAAGATAACATTCCGAATTAGATTTTATATAATCTATGCAGGACAGTGATCTTTCATGAGCAGGGTTGAAGATTAATCTATTCTACATATACACAAGCTAAAAACATGACTCCTGTAGACAAACCTGAGACAGATGGAGGGAGGGTACATAATCATCATCTGAAGTGCTGTCTTCACTGTCTGTGTCCCTTTTGGCATCATCAGTATTTCTCCATTCAATCCTGCAAAATAGGCATTTACAATAATAACAAAAGTAATAATAATATTACATAATTATTATAATCATCATTTATGTAAACAACAATTACATTTTTATATAACCTACAAAAAAATGAATATACTGCAAATACATTTGAATTGAAAAAAATGCATCTGAACACTCACACGGTATTCTGAAGATCACTGACATCTTCATTCAAGGTTATGGTGGACTCATCACTAACAATCATCTTTGAAAAACTGAACAACACATAAGATCTTTTTTAAATTAATTAATAAGAATGGCTTGGTGAAAGATTGAAGTTTGTGAAAGATAAAACATCATAAAAGAATTAATAACAACATCCGTAAAATAATATAAAATAGCACCTTTCATGTAACTGCTCATCACTTTCTGCCTTGGAAAGTTGTTCTATTCCAGACTCCAGAAAACAATGCTCTCTGAAATGTACATAGTAGTATTTTAGCCAATGTAGTTCTATCAAACATCTTCTAGAATTGATATTCAGCAAATGCCTACCTGTCTGATTGAGAGTCACTGGAAGAAGCTATGGTAGACAGTGTCTGAAGAGGCATTACAGGTCTTTTACTCGGAGTTGACGTTGATGAGCCACCTTTTTGGAAACTGAAACGTTTTGCCACGTTATGTTATTTTATCACAGGTAACGTTATTAATAAAAAAATGCTACAGTGACAGAATGTACAGGCATGTGGTGTAATTCATATCTATTAAAATACTCTTTACTGTAACTATTACGTTACTTGTCCAATAACAAAAATAAATAATTGATTTGCTTACCTGTCTATCAATACACTCGCGAGAGCAGAGTCTCTGTCAAGTCCAAGATTTTCGCGCAGCTCTCTCCATCTGGTAAACGCCTGGCCGATATTTATCCTGGTTTTATTCCTCCGTTTGTCACACAGTATGCGTGTATCCGAATATGGACGCTTACGTTTTACTGGCACTTCAATACTCGCCAAAGAGTAATCGTGATCCATAACAAGACAACCAAACCATACTCGTGGCTATAACATAACCACCACTTCCGCATTTGACCATGTGATATTCCTTTTGAGATATTGTAAGTACACAACTGGAGGAAATATATAACACTGTGCAAGTTATTTTCGGAAATTTTATTACAAAATTCCTACATATTGGAGCTTTAATAATAATGATAATGATGATAATAACAATAAATGTTTTTTTTTTTTTTGTAGAAAATCAGATTGTTAATGATGCAAAAAATTCAGTTTGAAACTCAGCTTTGATTGCTCCTGATAAACTGTTTAACTGCCCCCCCCCCCCCCCAAGTGGATATTAAATTATGTTTTGGGATAATTAAATATATTCTAAATAAACTACAAACATAAAATTATATAGATTTATTTTGTCCTCACATTCTTTCTTGTAACTCCTCCCTCTCAGTGACACACAGATGACTGAACGGCTCATTATGCAGCTCATTATGCAGCTCATTATGCAGGCCTTTGTCTTCTCAGGTGTAAATCACAATGATATTCATGATAGTTGATGCCTACTCACATATGACTTTTACCAACAAAAAGTGTCTTAGAAAATTTAAATCAATATATTGTTTTCTGTAATTGAGTAAATGATGAATTTCACATAATTTAGAAAGAAATATTCTAGGCTACAAGCTCCAGTTCTCAAAAATCCCGGGAACCATTGTTTTTTTATGTGTTTTTTTGCCTTATTCAAGTGATTTAACATTTTTAGTTTTTCACTAACCACGCATAACATTTTTTTTCTAAAAAACACAATCATGTACGTACATGCTGCTCACATATTATTATAGCCCTGTTTGTGCTGATTACAGTGAGATTTGACTTTAGCCATTTAGGTATTTATAAGAAACTGAAAAAAGCACAAATGTCAGGGCATGACAAAACTTCTCCAGGCCCCAAAAATACCCTTAGACTCCAGAGATTTTTTGTAAAGTGAAGGGAACTAAAAATATCCTGTTGGTACATTATAAAATTATTAGGCCAGCTGTTATTATTTCTAAATATAATACAATGCAAAAACATGCAGCAGACGAAAATAGGTGATTATTCCGTTAAAATGCAACCTATACACGACTCATATATTTTTTCCTTTCACAAACTTAATTTGTTTTAGTGTGTTTTAAAAAAAAAACAGAAAACATGCAGCAAATGAAAATAGGCGAGTATTCCATTAAAATTTGTTACTCTTGGTTAACAGTAATTATAATTATTATATACTTCAGAAAAGAGCCTGGGCCTAATCTAGTCTATCCAGGGTTGTTGTTTTTTCCATTGCATCTGAAAATGACTCACTTCACGTGCTCTGGCGCAGATCCCCCTCTCCCGTTGTGGACGATTTAAAAATGTTTGATATAAAGGTTGCTGTCCCATTTTATACAGGAATTGTTAATTTAAAAAAATCGAATTATATTGTTAGTTCTAATTATATTGTTAACACAAGTTCATTTAGACTATTTAACATGCACTGTGACATTTTATCCTTTTTTAATTTATAAACTCCTTGAGATTTTAAAGTTAGTTCAATAGTATTTAAATTCAAGTTTAAAAATAGGTTTTAACTGCTTAAATTATTTCTATATGAATTAGTAATATGTTATCATGTTTATTCTTGTAGAAAATAAGTGTTTATTCTTTAAGAAAATAAGGGAAAAAATCCAAATATTTGTTTTGCATCACCTATTTATGTAGGCTACAATTATTCAACAATAAATAAATGTAATTAAAAAATACTATCGGCCTGAGTCAATTTGACCATTGTAGAATTGTGACTTTAAAGGTTAGTGATTTAGGAGGTGAAAATACTGTGAAATTACTAATGGCATGGATTTTAGAGCATAACAACTTAAGGTTTATGAAACATTAGCCAATATAGCATTTTTTTTAAACAACGGAACTTAAAGTAGTGAATTAAAATATTATTTCAACCATACAGCATGTGAATAAATAAAATGCATACTTTTTATAACATTTCATTATTGATAAAATGCATAATGTTTCTGTTCTGGTGTTTGGATTTGTACTTCAATATAATGAGCTCTTAGTTTAAGAATAGCCCTAGACTAGTTCTCTCTCTCTCTCTCTCTCTCTCTTTAACAGCATTAGCTCAATGAAATACGTCTTCCTTCCGTTAGAATGAATGTTTTCCTGCCTTGCTAAATGTTGGTCTCATGGTCAATAAGTTGTATTCGCCTCAATCTGATTCAGTAAAGTCAAACCGCAGACAGTGAAGCTGCATCACTGAGCACGAGTCCTGCGCGCTGTGAGGCGGGAACAGAGGATTCCACTTGGTCTTAAAGCCTGCCGCAAACATCCACGATCACAAATAACAATGATTTTCGTAAAATAATTATTAATTATTAATTGATGATTTGTTATTATCATTATGGTCTTGTGAAAATAATAATATGGGCTGCGAGAAAATTATGAATACAAAGAGTACTTCTGAGTGCAAGCATGTTTCAGCCCAGTAACACACCGTTCCTCAGAGCCAAAACACAGACCGAATTCAGTTCAGCTGGAGGGGGTTGGGATTTTCGGGTTAGTTATGTGTGGCTTGTGGGGGTCGAGATAAAGGTGTGAATTGCTCTTTCATATGGACAGTGTCTTATGAGGCTTTCACTTGCTGAACTGGTTTATATAGGATTGTTGTTTTGGTTATAGACTAAAAAATGGTCTGTCCCCACTTAAGATTTTTCTAGTTCTAGTCGTTTGTTTGTTATATTCAACTAATCAGAGGTTTATATTAAATTTACATAATCAAATCTTAATATATTCCATGCTCAAGCACATGCATTAAGTTTGCCACAAAGCACATGCAGAAGTAGCCTAATAATTGTGAAAAATGAGACATTAATTATTTATTAATAAACAAATGTTTTCTTGTCTGCTGCAAGATGAAATTGACAGTGCTGTCTCTCTCCGACGAGAGAAATGCAACATTCACAGATTGTTGAATGTTGAATATTAATGCGCCCTGTCATTAATGTGCATTAATAATTTTTGCACAAATACTTGAATATGAATATTAATTCACATTTTGCATATGCATTAGAACATAAATTATTTAACATCCACCAATGCTTCACTCAGGCTCTCGTAGTTCTGAGTCGACTCCTCCCCGCGTGTCTGACAGAGATACACTGCCGAGCAGAGTATGAGCGGAGCAGTGTGATTCTGACTGGAGCGAGGAGAGGATGTTTTTAAGAGTCTTAGCGTTGTGGTTTTCACTCGCTCCAAGAACCTCCATCACGAGTACAATTCATGCCAACAGCCCGTAATATAACTGCATATTCAGCAACAATTCATGTTAAACATATTTAGCTATGGCTTGATCAGGTTATAATGACTGCAAGAGTCGAGCGGGGTGTTACAGGCTATAAGAGTTTGTCTGTTTCTTTTACTGATTATTTTCGCTTTAGCAATAATGCATTCAAACAAATGTAATCTTACAGTGCTACTACATTATCAGAATGCTATCTGATTTTGAAATTTTGAAGAAGTTAATCGATCTGTTTAGATAAAATAACTGACAAAAATGTACTGTTATTTTCCTTACAAACTAAATTTGCACAGAAGAAAGCAGCAATTAAAGATTTAATGCTTACAATGTTATTAGTTTGGCATGTGATAGTGAAAAAAGTTTACATACAATAGCCTAAGCCACTTTGAAACTCTCCTATTATTTATTTATTAATTTTTTTATTATTATTATTTTTTATATGCTACGTTATGAACATAACATTTCAAACATACTGAAATACTTTATTCACGGAGTGAAGGTGAAGCGTGTTTCTGGTATCAGTGCACGTGGAGGGGAAGTTGTTGCTGCTCACAGACTCTGTTGCGAGTGAGAGAGACGTTTCACCTGACGAAATGAAGACGACCGTGGGAGCACAAGCACAGCATACAGCGATATGATTACCGCGAAGCAGAAGACGCGGACGGAATCTCAAAATCCAGTCATGAAAATGAAACTTACATTTTAATATGGACAGTCAAAGAATTTGTCAAAGTTAGCATAAATTAATCAAATCAAATCTCCATATGGACCAGTATTTTTAAATGTTAAGCCACAAAAGTTTGTTGAAATCTGAATCCTGCTTGTTCTGCGTGTCTCTGTGTGAATGAATGAATGGCAGAGACGTGCGGGTTTGTTTACTACATAGCAACCCTCTAAATTGCGAGTACACCACTCACATACTAAATCTTCCTTCTGGCGAATAAATGATTTCTAATATAAGCCAATGGCTGATAAATTCTCAGATTATACTCGCCATTGTGTGAGTTGGAGGCTAAGTGTAAGTTTAGCTCAGATATTTGTTCACTCGCCGAACACTATCTGACTGAGCGCTTTAAAGTTTCACTCTCAGTCAGGCGATCTGTGTGATTCAGTTCATCTAAATGGATGCACAGCGCACCTGTGTTTAATGTACCTCTAGTGTGAAGGCGCACAGATCGCTGTCGCTTTCTCTCACACACACGCAAAGACCGAGAGCGAGAATTGACGCACTACAAGAGAGGATCCAGGGTGGCTTGTCCCAAAAAATTTGATTGATGAGGGTCATAAAAGCCATCTGTTCTGGACACCTGTTTGTACACCCCACTCCCCTCCCTGTACAGCCCAGTGACCTAAATATGAACTTATGAACCCAAGAAGGAATTTCGGTGGGAGTTGTGTTGGGATCTATGTGCTTTTTAAACTCTGAAAAGGGCGAAATCGTGAAAATGGTATAAGGGAAGTTTTTATTAAGGTTTTAAATACACAGTTAAATACAAATAAAAATGAAAACTAGGTTGCTGGTTATTTATCTAAAACAACTAAACAAGTCAAAAAACTAACAGATACGTTTCGTTATCCAACACGTGAAAAAGACGTGAGAGCTTGTAGCATTGCAGTTTAAAAAGGTGTAAAAACGTTGCTAAAGTTACAAATTAAAAAGAAAACTAGGTTACTGGATATTTATGTAAAACGACTAAACAAGTCAAAACTATCAGAAAAAGGTTATAAACACAGACGAGATGGAAACAATGTAATGGTCGGGGGGGTTTTTTCGTACTTGTTAGTGTAAAAACGGTGTTAAAGTTGTTACAAAATAAATAAAAAGAAAACCAGGTTACTGGTTATTTATCTAAAACAACTAAACAAGTCAAAAACTAACAGATAAGTTTCGTTAAGCAACACGTGAAAAGATGTGAGAGCTTGTAGTATTACAATTTAAAAAGCTGTTTTGTTACCAGTTAGAAAACTAGGTAACAGAGTTTTAGCATTTGTACCTTACCTCATACTAAAAAAAGAAGCGAATGTAAAGAAACGATACAAACCAGAAAAGTTGGCGTTTGTCACGTCGGGATGAAAAATTAAAACAAAAGAAAAAATATGGTAGGCATTTACGCGGATCTCAAAGAAAATACTTCAGAATCAGAATGCTTACGTCCGGTCCCACCATAGACTGTATAAAAACATGGACGTAGTGTCCGTGACGTCACCCGTAGTCTCCTGAAGTGTGTTTTTGAAGCCTAAAGTGTGTAGAGCGGGCCGTCGCCATCTTGGCAGTGCGTCACCGCACGACTCTGCCGGACAATCAAAAATGGGCAAAAAGGCGGGAGCTAGTTGCTGAAGCCACACCCACCTAGCACAACGGCAGTGTCAGCAGCGGCAATCCACCTGTCACTCAAGTGGCTACGCCCTTAATTATGCAGAACTTTAAGTCTTAATATAATTTAAACGGATGAGTTATAAAAAAATTCACCCCCCTCACAGTTGTCATGAAGGGCAAAATTAGCTATTTAGACCAAAATCATTTTTTGAACCAGGCTGTAAACATGTTTTTTCCTGCTCTAAAGTTGGGCATTTTAACATGGGGAGTCTATGGAACTGACTCCCTTTTGCAGCCAGCCTCAAGCAGCCAGTCGATGAATTGCAGTTTTAGTCACTTCCTTATTGGCCTCACGAGAGAGAGCGGGAGGTTGGCGCTCGGGTCCCAGTCAAACCACTCCTTCTTCCACTTTCACGCAAGGCTTTAGGTGCATTTACCGCCACCTACAGGGCAGGAGTGTGGAGCATTGACCTTAATGTAAACTAACTCAAAATAAGAGATAAAAGAAATACAAAAATAAAATTAATGATAATAATTAACTTAGTAGTGATTCTTTAAATACTGTTTATCAACTCTTTGAGATACTTAATCTGTGAAACATTTCTATAGCCTCATCTTTATTTAACAAAATCTAAAATGAGATCTGATTTATTGCTATATTAAGTGCTTCTGTAAGTTGTAATCTTTCGTTGTCATATCTTTTACATTTTATTAAAATAGGTTCAACTGTTTCAGGAAGATCACATTTAACACAAAGTCCAGACACATGTTTTTCCTCTTATAAATAATGACTGATTAAGTTAAATGTGTCCAATTCTATGGCGAGATCTTCATTACCTATATGTGTGGGTATCCATACAAAATAAATATTTGTTTTGCTTGTATTCTGAACAAACTCTGTAAAATGACTGACAAAATGTCTTGTCTAGTAGAAGCTTCACCACTCTTTAAACTTGATAGTACTGAAAATGAGTCTGAACATATGACTACTTTAGGTATATTAATGTGTTCAACCCCACTAAAGAGCCAAAAATATGACAATCATTTCTGTAGTATAAACAGACGGATGATTAGATGTTCTTTCTGGTATTCTATACCGAACCCTTGGAACATATATAACTGCGGCTGTTGTATGGACTGTTTCAGGACCTTTAGATACATCTATGTATATGAGTTACTTTAAACTAGGTTAGCCTATATGCTCTTTATTTTTAATCTAAACAAAAGTCTTTGATGTTTTATTTTATTTTAATAAGCCACTCACACTTACTTTAGTAGCCTTAATCATTGAATATGTCTTTTATTTTGTTAATATTAACTTCTGGCACGAAATTCTACATTCATAAATGTATGTTTTTTCAAAATTCCACCACGTTTAGCGGCGTTTAAAGAGGAATTTGTGATGTATTTGGAGACGTTAAAAGGAATGAAAAGTCCCAAAGCAAGATTTTTGTATTCTTTATTAGAGGACTTTGGTTTCTTAATGTGAAAATCTGTTACTCCTCTACTTTTTTTCGTTCTTTATCATTAGATTTTTCTTTTTTCTTAAGTGTTGTCTTATTTATTTTACATTTATTTTGTTTTATGATGTACAGAGTGTGAACAAAAATTTAGTGTAATCTCAGATCAAATTTGTAAATCTACCAATAATGTATGCCTTTCTGTATTAATGTTCAAAGCAACCGATGTTTTTACTTTAAAATTAGGTTAACCTATACGATTTAATTTTTTCATCTCAACAAAAATTCCTTGTTGGAGAAAAGTATTGTTTTATTTAATTTTAATAAGTCACTCACACATGCTTTAGTAGTCTAAATCCTTGAATACGTCTTTTATGTTGTCAATATTAACTTCTATCATTGCTATATCGTTGCTATATCAATTAAAACATGCGTTTAGACATACAAATATTAAACAGGAATGAATGTGGTAAGTCAAGATGGGCTTTTCTTGCCAAAGAAACTTTTACAACATTACAGGAAAGGCTAAATATTTCATCTCTAGTAGTGCGTAGAAACGCGTCTGGTGTCTGGCATCTGATGTCTTTGTGTTTACTGTTACGACCATGTCAGCGAAGATTGTAAAACATCTAAAGGTTTTTGGGGTTTGCAACTCAACTGTAATCTAATTAGTTTTCCGGGGTTCTGGTGTTGTAAATGGTGTGCTGCAGGTCAGCTAAAGTAAAAAAAAAATGTTTGTGTATTCAGTGATCAAAGGGTGACAATTTCAACTTAATGGCTTAGGTCTGTGATCGCAAGGTTAGCTGAAAGTTCATTTACTGGTCAAAAGGATGTGAAATCTTTTAACAAGTCAGACCATAGAAAAATGTTGTTTAACAAAATATTGTTAACATCAACATAGACGTACTGAGAATGCAAACAAGTACACAAACACAACCATACAATCATAAACACACACACACACACAAATGTAAACATACAGAAAACATGAACATGTAACCAAACAAATACAAATATACACTCAAACAAGTACATAAATACACAAACAAACAAAATAGGTCACAAACACGAAAATACCTATATTAGATTGAAAATGAGTTGTCATAAGTTTTCTTTGAAACCAAAAGTGTTTGTTGCTACAAATGTCTCACAGAACTTTATACAATAGATAAGACTCATTTTCCAAATGGTGTTGTTAACCATGATGTTTAAAATAGTTTTAAAAAAGTATTATTTTTTAGCTTTCATGTAGGATTCATGTCAGCACTCAAATGTTTTTAGCAAGAGTCCAGAGACAGATGAAAATAGATGCGTGAAGAAAAAAATGTAAGAGTTTTTTAATGACAGACTAAATGGTTTCAAAACAATTGAGTTTATGCATTTCTCTTGAATGTGTGTACGGTAACCGTTGCATACATGAAGCAGAAGAAATACATAACCTCATAAACGCATTGTGGTTGATGTTAAACAATAAAAAAATATTATTTATATATCATAACTTACTTTCTTTTTAAAACACAATAAACATTCTTATGACTTTTTTAACTGTGAACAACCGGTTTGGTTGGAAAATAAAAAATAAATAAAAACATATTATGTTTCTTAGTTAGAATGCTTATAGTTTGTAGTAAAATCACATATATAAGCTAAAACATTTTTCTTTCAAACCACGCGGTTTTCACACACACACACACACACACACACTAGGGCTGTCAAAATTGCTCAAAAATGACGTTCGAATATTCCCTCTAAAAAATACATGAATATTCGAACTATTCAAACATCTGGTTGAGCATGTTGTCAATGACGCGCATTACGTCAATAACAGGCAAAAATAATACAAAGAGACATAACTAATTGTATAGATAATCTATTTAAGTACATATATGACAACGTATTACCTACACAAAAACAAGGAAATCAACTAATGGCCAAGACTGCAGACCTCACGCTCTCTCACCCTCACGTTCTCTGCGCATAACGGTTTAAATGAACAAACTAATTTTTGTGCAAGCAATTTAAGGTCGCGACTGTTGTCCCAAATATAGCAGGCTTCATTCAGTGATTGAAACAAATATTATTAATATTAATTGAAGTTTTACAGCATATTGAACTGACATTGAATGCTCCGAGCGAGCTGTGCTGTGGTAAACATGGAACTTTTCCTTGACATGAAACGATAAATAATCAAACCTCGGATCCATTGCTTGACAGAACTCCCCGAAGCGTGCCCCATCCGCGATACTGATCGGTCTCATGTCCTTACTAATGAACGAAATTATTTTATCCGTTATGGCCTTATCCATTATTGTCATGTTGCAGACAAAGTGCTTGCGGCGGGCGATGCAAAGTAACGTTAAGTGTCAAGACGTGACTGTTTAGCTGGAGTTCCACACATTATGCCATGCTCATTTGGGTGCACATTTTTGAGATGTGACCTCATGTTGTTAGTTGTCGAATGGTATGCTAACTGTATCTTAAATAGCTTGCATACAACAATCTCGCGGGTCAACAATTTTACCTCATTTTCTCTGCTGCGGTTGAGTTGGGCTCTGCACTTTCTGGCATCTTCCATGAAGACGCGTCAACTTTCAGCAGTGATGCTGTGCCAGACAGTGCGACTCCTGTGAGGCTGTGACCTGTCCCTGAACCCTCAGGCGCGCTAGCGGCCCACTCGCACAGCAGACAACCACGCCTCTACTACCGCGGGCCTTTTTTTCCACATTTTTTTTTTATTCGAATATTACTTTTCACCTTCGAAATTCGTTTGTTTAAAACTATTCGAATACATATTCGAATTTAGAATATTCGTTGACAGCCCTAACACACACACACACACATACACACACACCTCACAAAACTGCCAACAAAAACCTTAAGTTTCACTTAAATTAGGATTGTGATAATTTCATTTTAAAGCACAACCACCACGAAATCAGATTTGCTTGGAGATTAAATACATATTTAAAAACACAACAAGAAAGTTTAACAGCTATGATACTGTTTTGAAATCAGGTTTTTCCACACCTATGAAGGGAAATGCCACAGCATCTAACAATGGGGTGGTAAAACAGTTCAATTTAACAAATATATATACATCAGCCAAATAGGAAATTAGCATAGGTCTTTAACTCCTGAAACATCTGACTCATATTTTAGAGTAGTTAAGGTATTTTATGAAATATATCAATGAAATCTGTACGTGTGTGAAAAAATATTCAGATGTAACATTTTCATAATTAACCGCAATTTAATTATTTTTTTTCTCACTGACTGTAACTGATTACAATTATTTTTGTAATCAAATGATATAATTTAGCTATATGTAACTAGTTGATCCCCCTAACACTGATTATGCGTTCTAACAATAATAGATGGTGAAAGAGTTCATTACCCTCTTTAACTTTAAAAATGCGGACCGTGTCGCTTAACACTAGTTTGTCAAACAAGGGTTTGCTCTTAAAACAACCCCAGACCCCGACTTGAAAGCACCGTAACAAGTATAGCCATTGCAGAAATTTATTATAGAGATGCAGTAAGATAAACTCTGGATGCACGATTGACCGACTTATGACATGTTTACCATATTATTTCAAGGCCCTGCTTACCTAGTTTTATGATGAAATATGTCTGTAAAAATAAACAAGCATACACACAATCTCCAGAATGGGGTCTGATGATGGGGGTTCATCATTTCATGATGAAGACAGACTGGATATTCAGACCACAGCAGCAGGACACGATTGTCTTTTTCTAAAGATAAAGACAATTATTTGGTTTCAGGACACACAAATCATAACGCCCCAATGGTTCACAAGATAACATAACAACGGTTGCTCCATTACAACATAGCCAACCCTATTTTAGCCTGTTTTAGCACATGTACAGTATATCGTATTATTCTTGAATATAGTCGTTCTTTTTTAGTTTGAGTCGATCTAACGTTACCGGAGACGCTGTAACACTTTGCTGTGAGATCTTTTTTTCTTTTGTTTAACTCTCTGTCAGTAACAGTCTCGATTTTTAAAATTGTAGTTAGTGGTAAAGTACTGCATAGATTTGACAAGTATCTTGTCTGAAGTATTTTCTTTGAGATCCACGTAAATGCCTACCATATTTTTTCTTTTGTTTTAATTTTTCATCCCGACGTGACAAACGCCAACTTTTCTGGTTTGTATCATTTCTTTACATTCGCTTCTTTTTTTAGTATGAGGTAAGGTACAAATGCTAAAACTCTGTTACCTAGTTTTCTAACTGGTAACAAAACAGTTTTTTAAATTGTAATACTACAAGCTCTCACATCTTTTTCACGTGTTGCTTAACGAAACTTATCTGTTAGTTTTTGACTTTAGTTGTTTTAGATAAATAACCAGTAACCTGGTTTTCTTTTTATTTATTTTGTAACAACTTTAACACCGTTTTTACACTACCAAGTACGAAAAAAAACCTGACCATTACATTGTTTCCGTCTTGTCTGTGTTTATAACCTTTTTCTGAAAGTTTTGACTTGTTTAGTCGTTTTACATAAATATCCAGTAACCTAGTTTTCTTTTTAATTTGTAACAACTTTAGCAACGTTTTTACACCTTTTTAAACTGCAATGCTACAAGCTCTCACGTCTTTCACGTTTTGCTTGACAAAACCTAGTTTTCATTTTTATTTCATTTGTAACCACTTTAACAACGTTTTTACATTGTTTCCATTGTTGTTTGTGTTTATAACCTTTTTCTTGAAATGCACTGTGTATTTAAAACCTTAATAAAAACTTCCCTTATACCATTTTCACAATTCCAACACAACTCCCACTGAAATTCCTTCTTGGGTTCATAAGTTCATATTTAGGTCACTGGGTTGTACAGGGAGGGGAGAAGGGTTTACAAACAGGTGTCCAGAACAGATGGCTTTTATGACCCTCATCAATCAAATTTTTGGAGACAAGCCACCCTGGATCCTCTCTACTACATTTAAACTATTCTTGGTTGTATTTTCCTGTCAAAATAGTGGCATATCTATGGAAATCTTCAGCTTTTAAGAATAGCTGGGTTTTCCGATAACGTTAGTGTGTGGAGTTAATGTGCAAATGGAAATCTCATTGGCTGGCGCTCACCTATTATCGTTTGTTTTGATTTCAGCAAATCAGTTCGAGCGAATGCACAAAACCTGATTAATATTCATGAATCCAGCAGCTAATTAATCCTTCGTAATCTTTAGTGTGTTTTATAGTTCTTCTTATTAGAATTCGTATCAATATTATCTTATCAGTATTCTTGTTAGTTTTTCTCACCTCCTTTTTTTTTTACAGAATCACTGAATGACAAAAAAAGCACCACCACCATTCCAGTTAAAATGTTCAGTTAAATTGACTAATATGCATTTAAACATGGTTATCAAGTTTACTTCTAATTACTAAAGTTCTAATTATATATCAGTCTGGCGAGTAAACTAAAATATTTAATGGCCAATGGCGATTCAATTGCAGAGGTGTCCGTAGAGGGTTGCATAGACTGAAGCGTGTGACGTTTGCAGTAATTTCAGCATCTGCCATCTCAATGAGGACATAAATACATAAACAACATCCCCAGAACTGTTCTGAGTCACTTCACAAGCATTTTACCGTTTCATTTGAGTAAAACCAGTGTCAGTTTAAAGGTATTCACGGCAACCCGTCAAAATAAGTTAATTTTTACAAGAAGGCATTGTGCTAGAAATATTACTATTATTTAGTAGAATGTATGTGATACTGCTACTACTGTTGAAAAATTTATTTAACTTTTTTAAGAAATAAATCACACAATATTTCTTCCATGTTTTAATTTTAATAGCAAATCCTTTATTTACCAAAAAATAGAATGTGTTCAAATTTCATTAATTAAAAGACAAATAAAATTTGGGTGAAACTTGTTTACTGTTTTTTGTATAATTGTATTACTTGTAAAAAAAAAATTTAATCACAATTTTAAATAAGTATAAAGAATGGCATTGGTTTTATTTTTAGTGATAAAAAGGTGTGTGTGTTTTTTTTATTAGCATATTGTGTTTTGCTTTGGTACCGAAATTGGTACCGAGAACCGTGGATTTTCACTGGTATCGGTACAGAATACTGAAATTTTGGTACCGTGACAACACTACTAGAAAATATATTTCCACTTGCTCTGTCCTCCGTCCATGACACTGACTCACTGCGGAGCTGCCAGTTTTAATCTGAACAGCTCTAAACACCGAGTGGATGGTTAGATGCATGATGGGCTAGTATTAAAAAATAAAAAATAATAATAAAATAAAATAAAGGTCTTTCCAGCATTAAGATAATAACATTATAGTTTTTTTATCATCTTGTCTCAGTTATAAATTTATAACTATATTAAAACTTGTTTTGAAAAATTTGTCATTTGAATATTGATTTTAAAATCGATTTAAATCATAAATCAGATTTTTTTTTTTTGCATTTTTTTAGGCCATATGCTATCGCCCAGCACTAAAAGCAAGTAAAGAAGGCTCCGTTTAAAATCACTTAAGTTGTCAATTAATAAAGTTCTTTTTTACATCATGAGAGAACTTGAGTTTAATCGTGAGGACGGTTTATTAATCCGTCCATTCTTTAGTTTCAAAGATTTAGCTAAATCGTGCAGGTTTAATTTATTCATTTCTTTTTTTAAGCTAATTAGGCATAAATAATGTGAACAAAATTATACAGTGCTTCACGTTTAAACATGCAACAATTTCTTAATCAGTTTACAGACAAATGTCTTTTTCCCAATAGGTTATCTGTCAAAATAAAAGACATGTAACGAATAACAAAAATGCATGTTGTTTTATTAAAGGAATTTTAAAATATTAAAAAAAAAATATATATAGGCATAATATATGAAAATATTGACATTGCATATTAATCCATGTAGCCTACCCCCCTAAAATAGGCTACCACTTTTAATGCTCCGATGCATAGTAAACCACAATTTCTTTTGAATAATATAACACATAATTAATATAATACAAATAATACTGCACACCTTTTAAATGTCAAATCTAAAATATGGTTTAATACCATGTAGCTTAGAGAAAATATAATCACAGGTTCAGGCACAGGCTTGACATTTATCCTGCTTGAATTTGTTCTAAGAAATGCACATAACTTCATAAATACCAAACTTTCATCTGTGAATATTACATATTATATATATTAAATATTTTAATTATAGGGTTTTTCTTTCATTTTCCCTGACTGAAATCGTCAAATTTAACACATCAGTGAGGCAAAACTGACGTCTATTTGCGAAAATGTGCTTCGATGCGCTTGTTTGATCACTTGTGGTTAAAGCACCACTCAGTGGTTGAAAGCTGCAAATACACTTTACAGACGCCGTGGCGGCGGTAGAAGGGGCGTTTTGGATGTCTACCTACTGTAGAGTAACTTGACATGTAATTTCAGGAGGGTGTTTAAAGCTTAAATCAAGTCTTATGCTTGAGCTCTTACTTTACAGACAGTGAGTCAAATGTTTGTTCTTTACCACTTTTAATAATTTTAAATGAACTTGTGAAATCACTTATTAAGCAAGAACTGATGATGAGTGTCTGTTGCTACTACTGCTTCTGCTGTTTTCTCTTTTAAAACAAAGATCCAGTTATTTATCTGCAAAAATGCACAGATCTTATATTAAGGCCTCATTTCAATGTATTTGTGTGTGTGTGTGTGTGTGTGTGATAAAGCCATTATAAACTTATCTGAGAGTGATAGTTCCTGTTTGTTCTCCAGGCGGGACAGATGAAGTGACGTCTGTGTCAGTGATGGAGGGAGAATCTGTCTCTCTAAACACTGGTGTTACTGAAGTACAGAAGTATCGTCTGATTCAGTGGATGATTGGAGAAACACAAATAGCTCAATTCAACAGTCTGACCAGAAGCAGCTCCACATATGACACTGATGATGATAAAACACTCAAAAACAGACTGAATCTGGATCCTCAGACTGGATCTCTGACCATCACAAACAGCAGAACCACAGACTCTGGACTCTATCAACTAATACTCACCAGCAGAGAGATCAGATCCAAGAGCTTCAGAGTCACAGTCTCTGGTGAGTACAGAATCACTGTCAGTCTCCTTCACTAGTGTCTTCAAATATTTTATTTCGCTTTATTTTATGAAAATAATGTGTGTTTTTTTGCTCTTGTTTTTTGTCCCTTTTGAGTACAATTTGTATAACTTCTGTATTGTAATTAAAAAAATACTATTTGTTTCCTCATTAAAACCCATCAAACTGATCTGAGAGTGATAGTTCTTGTTTGTTCTCCAGGTGGGACAGATGAAGTGACGTCTGTGTCAGTGATGGAGGGAGAATCTGTCTCTCTAAACACTGGTGTTACTGAAGTACAGAAGTATCGTCTGATTCAGTGGAGGTTTGGAGAAACACGAATAGCTCAATTCAACAGTCTGACCAGAAGCAGCTCCACATATGACACTGATGATGATAAAACACTCAAAAACAGACTGAATCTGGATCCTCAGACTGGATCTCTGACCATCACAAAAAGCAGAACCACAGACTCTGGACTCTATAAACTAATACTCACCAGCAGAGAGATCAGATCCAAGAGCTTCAGAGTCACAGTCTCTGGTGAGTACAGAATTACTGTCAGTCTCCTTCACTCGTGTCTTCAGATATTTTATCTAAGGCTACGTTCACACTGCAAGGCTTAATGCTCAATCCCGATTTTTTGAAAAAATTTGATTTTTTTGCAAGGCCGTTCACATTTCCAATTAAATGCGACCTTTTGTGATCTCCTGTGTGAACGTGAAATGACCCAGAAGTGACCCGCATGCGCAGAAGACTACTCAACGGTCAACGACGTCACTCGTTGATTGCGGAAGTAGCTAACATTAAACATGGATGTCAACAACAGTGTAGTCAACAGCGGAGCTCTTTTTGTAATATTAAAGTTATTTTCCCAACGGAGCCATCACAATTACAATCTTCTCTTTTTAAGAAGAAAATTAAAAAGAAGGAGGAGAGGAAGGTTTTTGGCCATGGCGTTTTGTGGAGCAGTGTTAGCAACGTCGGTACAGAGAAACGTGTGGGTGCGGAGTCACAGCCAGGAGTGGTGGGATACTCATGCGAGTGGCTTCACTAATACATAATTCATCAGTTTATCTTCTCGTTCCCGCCTACTTCAACGCAGACGTATGACGTTTGTAGCGTCTGGCCATTCAGACGGAGGTCGCATTTCAAAAGATCGGATACGTATCTGATTCAGGACCACATACCCAAGTGGCCTGGGTCACATTTGAAAAGATCGGATCTGTGTCTTTCAGACTGTCATGAAAAGATCAGATACAGGTCGCATAGGGGGAAAAAAATAGGAATTGGGTCGTTTCACCCTGCAGTGTGAACGTAGCCTAAGTCACTAATATTTATTATTTTATAATTAACACTCATTCAATCATTAACATTGGTTTCCATTGTGAAATAACTGATATAGAAGAGAGGGTAATGGGCGGCTTGTCTCCAAAAATTTGATTGATGAGGGTCATAAAAGCCATCTGTTCTGGACACCTGTTTGTACACCCCCCTCCCCTCCCTGTACACCCCAGTGACCTAAATATGAACTTATGAACCCAAGAAGGAATTTCGGAGGGAGGGAGAAGTGTTGGGAAGCTATGTGCTTTTTAAACTCTGAAAAGGGCGAAATCATGAAAATGGTGTAAGGGAAGATTTTATTAAGGTTTTAAGTACACAGTGCAGTTCAAGAAAAAGGTTATAAACACAAACAGCAATGGAAACAATGTAATGATCGTTTTCGTAGTTGGAAAAGTGTAAAAACGTTGTTAAAGTTGTAACAAATGAAATAAAAAATAAAACTAGGTTACTGGTTATTTATCTAAAACAACTAAAGTCAAAAACTATCAGATATGTTTTCGTTAAGCAACACGTGAAAAAGATGTGAGAGCTTGTAGCATTACAATTTAAAAACTTAAAAATTTTGTTACCAGCTAGAAAAGAAAGAAAACTAGGTAATAGAGTTTTAGCATTTGTACCTTACCTCAAACTAAAAAAAGAAGCGAATGTAAAGAAACGATACAAACCAGAAAACTTGGCGTTTTGTCACGATGTTAGAAAAAGAAATGTTAAAACAAAAGAAAAAAGAGGTAGGGATTACGCGGATCTAAAATAAAATACACCAGACAAGATACTTGTCAAATCTATGCAGTACTTTACCACTAACTACAATTTTAAAAATCGAGACTGTTACTGACAGAGAGTTAAACAAAAGAAAAAAAGATCTCACAGCAAAGTGTTACGGCGTCTCCGGTAACGTTAGATCGACTCAAACTAAAAAAGAAGCTAACGTAAAGCAATGTTACAAACCAAGAAAGTAGGCGTTTGTCACGTCGGGTGAAAAGTTAAAACAAAAGAAAAAAAAGGTAACTTAGGCATTTACGCTGATCTCAAAGAAAATACATCGGACCCCGTCTTTAAAACACCAGCACAAGATACTTGTCAAAACTATGCTGTACTTTACCACTAACTACAATTAGTGAAAATAAAAAGATCTCCCAGCAGAATTTGCGAAGCCTTCCGTAAAACAACCTCCCAGCACCGCAGACACACTCAGAATGCTTACGTCCGCTCCCACTCAAACCACTCCTTCTTCCTCTTTCACGCAAGGCTTTAGGTGCATTTACCGCCACCTACAGGGCAGGAGTGTGGAGCATTGACATTAAGAGATAAAAGAAATACAAAAATAAAATGAATGATAATAATTAACTTAGTAGTGATTCTTTAAATACTGTTTATCAATTCTTTGAGATACTTAATCTGTGAAACATTTCTATAGCCACATCTTTATTTAACAAAATCTAATATGAGATCTGATTTATTTCTATATTAAGTGCTTCTGTAAGTTGTAATCTTTCGTTGTCATATCTTTTACATTTTATTAAAATAGGTTCAACTGTTTCAGGAAGATCACATTTAACACAAAGTCCAGACACATGTTTTTCCTCTTATAAATAATGACTGATTAAGTTAAATGTGTCCAATTCTATGGCGAGATCTTCATTACCTATATGTGTGGGTATCCATACAAAATAAATATTTGTTTTGCTTGTATTCTGAACAAACTCTGTAAAATGACTGACAAAATGTCTTGTCTAGTAGAAGCTTCACCACTCTTTAAACTTGATAGTACTGAAAATGAGTCTGAACATATGACTACTTTAGGTATATTAATGTGTTCAACCCCACTAAAGAGCCAAAAATATGACAATCATTTCTGTAGTATAAACAGACGGATGATTAGATGTTCTTTCTGGTATTCTATACCGAACCCTTGGAACATATATAACTGCGGCTGTTGTATGGACTGTTTCAGGATCTTTAGATACATCTATGTATATGAGTTACTTTAAACTAGGTTAGCCTATATGCTCTTTAAATTTAATCTAAACAAAAGTCCTTGATGTTTTATTTTATTTTAATAAGCCACTCACACTTACTTTAGTAGCCTTAATCATTGAATATGTCTTTTATTTTGTTCATATTAACTTCTGGCACGAAATTCTACATTCATAAATGTATGTTTTTTCAAAATTCCACCACGTTTAGTGGCGTTTAAAGAGGAATTTGTGATGTATTTGGAGACGTTAAAAGGAATGAAAAGTCCCAAAGCAAGATTTTTGTATTCTTTATTAGAGGACTTTGGTTTCTTAATGTGAAAATCTGTTACTCCAATACTTTTTTTCGTTCTTTATCATTATATTTTTCTTTTTTCTTAAGTGTTGTCTTATTTATTTTACATTTATTTTGTTTTATGATGTACAGAGTGTGAACAAAAATTTTGTGTAATCTCAGATCGTATTTGTAAATCTACCAGTAATGTATGCCTTTCTGTATTAATGTTCAAAGCAACCGATGTTTTTACTTTAAAATTAGGTTAACCTATACGATTTAATTTTTTCATCTCAACCAAAATTCCTTGTTGGAAAAAAGTGTTGTTTTATTTAATTTTAATAAAAGCCCATGCTTCGTGTACTGTGTTAACCTAACTGAGACTTGTTATAACACTTATATATCATTGCTCTTTTTGTTGTTTTTGATTGCTTCCACCGTCCTCATCTGTAAGTCGCTTTGGATAAAAGCATCTGCTAGATGAATAAATGTAAATATCTCACCACTCTAGCAAATTTTAGGTGTACTTAGCAGGGGCTATTGTGTTTTTAGGGTATATTGTACTTATTGTCATTATGTATATTTGTACGCTTATTTTCATTTCGGCATCTTAATTCACCGCTTACACTCACCAAAAACACCTGAAATCTGTAACTCTGTCATAATTAGGTTAGTTAAAAATACAAAAACTTAGCCTAATGCCTGACACTTTTGTAACTGACTAAAAACTGATGTTTAAGCTAAACAAATGACAGAGGCACTGTGCCTAAAACTGCGAACACAAACATCACTAACTTAAATGAACAAAGGACAATAACAACCAATATGTGTTCACACAGTTAACTTTATTTAGATGATTCAGCATTAACTTAAATGAACAGATGATAATAACCACCAATATGTGTTCACACAATAAATTTATTTAGATGATTCACGGAAATAAAATGACTCGAGTTGTTAGAAGAAAAAAATGTGTACTGACATAACTGCGAAAATGACTTAAGGGCCCTATGAATCGGTTCATTGAACCAAACTGTCCAAATGAATCATTTTTCAGAAGTGAATCGGACTTTGCATCGCTAAAACAGATCACAAAAAAGAGGTTTGTAACATCACAACATGGAAGGAGCGTATACTTCACAAACAGTGTAGAAATCTTTTTAGGTCTTTTTATTTAGGTTATCTGCGCATGCGTTTAATCAGATGTCCAATGATTTAGAGCGTTGCCACATACAATATGAGTACGTATCCACAACGGCCATGTTTGAAGCCTGAGGTGTATGATGGGTATTGTAGTTCCCTGACCTGAAGATCTACATAGCTTGAATGAGGTATTAGGTTAAACGTATTAAATTGAACCCCTTTGTAAAACAAAAATATATAATACATATAATAACAATAAAATAACTGTTAACACATATTTAGACTAAACGACTATATTCAAGAATAATACGATATACTGTACATGTGCTAAAACAGGCTAAAATAGGGTTGGCTATGTTGTAATGGATGAACCGTTGTTATGTTATCTTGTGAACCATTGGGGCGTTAGGATTTGTGTGTCCTGAAACCAAATAATTGTCTTTATCTTTAGAAAAAGACAATCGTGTCCTGCTGCTGTGGTCTGAATATCCAGTCTGTCTTCATCATGAAATGATGAACCCCCATCATCAGACCCCATTCTGGAGATTGTGTCTATGCTCGTTTATTTTTACAGACATATTTCATCATAAAACTAGGTAAGCAGTGCCTTGTAATAATATGGTAAACATGTCATAAGTCGGTCAATCGTGCATCCAGAGTTTATCTTACTGCATCTCTATAATAAATTTCTGCAATGGCTATACTTGTTACGGTGCTTTCAAGTCGGGGTCTGAGGTTGTTTTAAGAGCAAACCCTTGTTTGACAAACTAGTGTTAAGCGACACGGTCCGCATTTTTAAAGTTAAAGAGGGTAATGAACTCTTTCACCATCTATTATTGTTAGAACGCATAATCAGTGTTAGGGGGATCAACTAGTTACATATAGCTAAATTATATCATTTGATTACAAAAATAATTGTAATCAGTTACAGTCAGTGAGAAAAAAAATAATTAAATTGCGGTTAATTATGAAAATGTTACATCTGAATATTTTTTCACACACGTACAGATTTCATTGATATATTTCATAAAATACCTTAACTACTCTAAAATATGAGTCAGATGTTTCAGGAGTTAAAGACCTATGCTAATTTCCTATTTGGCTGATGTATATATATTTGTTAAATTGAACTGTTTTACCACCCCATTGTTAGATGCCGTGGCATTTCCCTTCATAGGTGTGGAAAAACCTGATTTCAAAACAGTATCATAGCTGTTAAACTTTCTTGTTGTGTTTTTAAATATGTATTTAATCTCCAAGCAAATCTGATTTCGTGGTGGTTGTGCTTTAAAATGAAATTATCACAATCCTAATTTAAGTGATGAAGGATTTTGAAAAGTCTGACGGTCATTAGTTGTTGAGTACTCTAATGTTAACCCCGTCCTGTTTACACGTTTCAAAAGATTAACGGTTGAAAACATTACAAGTCTTAAAACATCTAATCAGATGTTATCAGTTACATTACTTTTTAAAGAAATTGATATAGTTGCACAACCTTTTAGATTTTAAATAGGGTAATTTCTGATCTATAACCTATTACAAAGTTCATAGTAACCTCCCCAAAACTGTGCGTAAACTAATTCCCCCAAGGTCTCAGCTACAGCTAAATGTTAAAACAAAAACTTAAGGTCCTTGTTGGCAGTTTTGTGAGGTGTGTGTGTGTGTGTGTGTGTGTGTGTGTGTGTGTGTGTGTGTGTGTGTGTGTGTGTGTGTGTGTGTGTGTGTGAAAACCGCGTGGTTTGAAAGAAAAATGTTTTAGCTTATATATGTGATTTTACTACAAACTATAAGCATTCTAACTAAGAAACATAATATGTTTTTATTTATTTTTTATTTTCCAACCAAACCGGTTGTTCTCAGTTAAAAAAGTCATAAGAATGTTTATTGTGTTTCAACCACAATGCGTTTATGAGGTTATGTATTTCTTCTGCTTCATGTATGCAACGGTTACCGTACACACATTCAAGAGAAATGCATAAACTCAATTGTTTTGAAACCATTTAGTCTGTCATTAAAAAACTCTTACATTTTTTTCTTCACGCATCTATTTTCATCTGTCTCTGGACTCTTGCTAAAAACATTTGAGTGCTGACATGAATCCTACATGAAAGCTAAAAAATAATACTTTTTTAAAACTATTTTAAACATCATGGTTAACAACACCATTTGGAAAATGAGTCTAATCTATTGTATAAAGTTCTGTGAGACATTTGTAGCAACAAACACTTTTGGTTTCAAAGAAAACTTATGACAACTCATTTTCAATCTAATATAGGTATTTTCGTGTTTGTGAACTATTTTGTTTGTTTATGTATTTATGTACTTGTTTGAGTGTATATTTGTATTTGTTTGGTTACATGTTCATGTTTTCTGTATGTTTACATTTGTGTGTGTGTGTGTGTTTATGATTGTATGGTTGTGTTTGTGTACTTGTTTGCATTCTCAGTACGTCTATGTTGATGTTAACAATATTTTGTTAAACAACATTTTTCTATGGTCTGACTTGTTAAAAGATTTCACATCCTTTTGACCAGTAAATGAACTTTCAGCTAACCTTGCGATCACAGACCTAAGCCATTAAGTTGAAATTGTCACCCTTTGATCGCTGAATACACAAACGTTTTTTTTTTACTTTAGCTGACCTGCAGCACACCATTTACAACACCAGAACCCCGGAAAACTAATTAGATTACAGTTGAGTTGCAAACCCCAAAAACCTTTAGATGTTTTACAATCTTCGCTGACATGGTCGTAACAGTAAACACAAAGACATCAGATGCCAGACACCAGACGCGTTTCTACGCACTACTAGAGATGAAATATTTAGCCTTTCCTGTAATGTTGTAAAAGTTTCTTTGGCAAGAAAAGCCCATCTTGACTTACCACATTCATTCTTGTTTAATATTTGTATGTCTAAACGCATGTTTTAATTGATATAGCAACGATATAGCAATGATAGAAGTTAATATTGACAACATAAAAGACGTATTCAAGGATTTAGACTACTAAAGCATGTGTGAGTGACTTATTAAAATTAAATAAAACAATACTTTTCTCCAACAAGGAATTTTTGTTGAGATGAAAAAATTAAATTGTATAGGTTAACCTAATTTTAAAGTAAAAACATCGGTTGCTTTGAACATTAATACAGAAAGGCATACATTACTGGTAGATTTACAAATACGATCTGAGATTACACTAAATTTTTGTTCACACTCTGTACATCATAAAACAAAATAAATGTAAAATAAATAAGACAACACTTAAGAAAAAAGAAAAAATATAAAGATAAAGAACGAAAAAAAGTAGGGGAGTAACAGATTTTCACATTAAGAAACCAAAGTCCTCTAATAAAGAATACAAAAATCTTGCTTTGGGACTTTTCATTCCTTTTAACGTCTCCAAATACATCACAAATTCCTCTTTAAACGCCGCTAAACGTGGTGGAATTTTGAAAAACATACATTTATGAATGTAGAATTTCGTGCCAGAAGTTAATATGAACAAAATAAAAGACATATTCAATGATTAAGGCTACTAAAGTAAGTGTGAGTGGCTTATTAAAATAAAATAAAACATCAAGGACTTTTGTTTAGATTAAAAATAAAGAGCATATAGGCTAACCTAGTTTAAAGTAACTCATATACATAGATGTATCTAAAGATCCTGAAACAGTCCATACAACAGCCGCAGTTATATATGTTCCAAGGGTTCGGTATAGAATACCAGAAAGAACATCTAATCATCCGTCTGTTTATACTACAGAAATGATTGTCATATTTTTGGCTCTTTAGTGGGGTTGAACACATTAATATACCTAAAGTAGTCATATGTTCAGACTCATTTTCAGTACTATCAAGTTTAAAGAGTGGTGAAGCTTCTACTAGACAAGACATTTTGTCAGTCATTTTACAGAGTTTGTTCAGAATAGAAGCAAAACAAATATTTATTTTGTATGGATACCCACACATATAGGTAATGAAGATCTCGCCATAGAATTGGACACATTTAACTTAATCAGTCATTATTTATAAGAGGAAAAACATGTGTCTGGACTTTAACACCGTTTTTACACTAACAAGTACGAAAAAAAAAACCCGACCATTACATTGTTTCCGTCTCGTCTGTGTTTATAACCTTTTTCTGATAGTTTTGACTTGTTTAGTCGTTTTACATAAATATCCAGTAACCTAGTTTTCTTTTTAATTTGTAACAACTTTAGCAACGTTTTTACACCTTTTTAAATTGCAATGCTACAAGCTCTCACGTCTTTTTCACGTGTTGCTTAACGAAACGTGTCTGATAGTTTTTTGACTTGTTTAGCTGTTTTAGATAAATAACCAGCAACCTAGTTTTCATTTTTATTTCATTTGTAACAACTTTAACAATGTTTTTACATTGTTTCCATTGCTGTTTGTGTTTATAACCTTTTTCTTGAAATGCACTGTGTATTTAAAACCTTAATAAAAAACTTCCCTTATACCATTTTCACGATTTCGCCCTTTTCAGAGTCTTAAAAAGCACATAGATTCCAACACAACTCCCACTGAAATTCCTTCTTGGGTTCATAAGTTCATATTTAGGTCACTGGGTTGTACAGGGAGGGGAGAAGGGTTTACAAACAGGTGTCCAGAACAGATGGCTTTTATGACCCTCATCAATCAAATTTTTGGAGACAAGCCACCCTGTATGCTCTCTACTACATTTAAACTATTCTTGGTTGTATTTTCCTGTCAAAATAGTGGCATATCTATGGAAATCTTCAGCTTTTAAGAATAGCTGGGTTTTCCGATAACGTTAGTGTGTGGAGTTAATGTGCAAATGGAAATCTAATTGGCTGGCGCTCACCTATTATCGTTCGTTTTGATTTCAGCAAATCAGTTCGAGCGAACGCACAAAACCTGATTAATATTCATGAATCCAGCAGCTAATTAATCCTTCGTAATCTTTAGTGTGTTTTAAAGTTCTTCTTATTAGAATTCGTATCAATATTATCTTATCAGTATTCTTGTTAGTTTTTCTCACTCACTCCTTTTTTTTTTACAGAATCACTGAATGACAAAAAAAGCACCACCACCATTCCAGTTAAAATGTTAAATGTTAAAATGCAGTAATTTCAGCATCTGCCATCTCAATGAGGACATAAATACATAAACAACATCCCCAGAACTGTTCTGAGTCACTTCACAAGCATTTTACCGTTTCATTTGAGTAAAACCAGTGTCAGTTTAAAGGTATTCACGGCAACCCGTCAAAATAAGTTAATTTTTACAAGAGGGCATTGTGCTAGAAATATTACTATTATTTAGTAGAATGTATGTGATACTGCTACTACTGTTGAAAAAATTAATAAAACTTTTTAAAGAAATAAATCACACAATATTTCTTCCATGTTTTAATTTTAATAGCAAATCCTTTATTTACTAAAAAATAGAATGTGTTAAAATTTCATTCATTAAAAGACAAATAAATTTGGGTGAAACTTGTTTACTGTTTTTTGTATAATTGTATTACTTGTAAAAAAAAAAATTTAATCACAATTTTAAATAAGTATAAAGAATGGCATTGGTTTTATTTTTAGTGATAAAAAGGTGTGTGTGTTTTTTTTATTAGCATATTGTGTTTTGCTTTGGTACCGAAATTGGTACCGAGAACCGTGGATTTTCACTGGTATCGGTACAGAATACTGAAATTTTGGTACCGTGACAACACTACTAGAAAATATATTTCCACTTGCTCTGTCCTCCGTCCATGACACTGACTCACTGCGGAGCTGCCAATTTTAATCTGAACAGCTCTAAACACCGACTGGATGGTTAGATGCATGATGGGCTAGTATTAAAAAATAAAAAATAATAATAAAATAAAATAAAGGTCTTTCCAGCATTAAGATAATAACATTACAGTTTTTTATCATCTTGTCTCAGTTATACATTTATAACTATATTAAAACTTGTTTTGAAAAATTTGTCATTTGAATATTGATTTTAAAATCGATTTAAATCATAAATCAGATTTTTTTTTTCTTTTTTTTAGGCCATATGCTATCGCCCAGCACTAAAAGTAAGTAAAGAAGGCTCCGTTTAAAATCACTTAAGTTGTCAATTAATAAAGTTCTTTTTTACATCTTGTGCATTTTGTTGATTATAATGAGAGAATTTGAGTTTAATCGTGAGGACGGTTTATTAATCCGTCCATTCTTTAGTTTCAAAGATTTAGCTAAATCGTGCAGGTTTAATTTATTCGTTTCTTTTTTTAAGCTAATTAGGCATAAATAATGTGAACAAAATTATACAGTGCTTCACGTTTAAACATGCAACAATTTCTTAATCAGTTTACAGACAAATGTCTTTTTCCCAATAGGTTATCTGTCAAAATAAAAGACATGTAACGAATAACAAAAATGCATGTTGTTTTATTAAGGGAATTTTAAAATATTTAAAAAAAATTAAATATAGGCATAATATATGAAAATATTGACATTGCATATTAATCCATGTAGCCTACCCCCCTAAAATAGGCTACCACTTTTAATGCTCCGATGCATAGTAAACCACAATTTCTTTTGAATAATATAACACATAATTAATATAATACAAATAATACTGCACACCTTTTAAATGTCAAATCTAAAATATGGTTTAATACCATGTAGCTTAGAGAAAATATAATCACAGGTTCAGGCACAGGCTTGACATTTATCCTGCTTGAATTCGTTCTAAGAAATGCACATAACTTCATAAATACTTTCATCTGTGAATATTACATATTAAATATATTAAATATTTTAATTATAGGGTTTTTCTTTAATTTTCCCTGACTGAAATCGTCAAATTTAACACATCAGCAAAGCAAAACTGACGTCTATTTGCAAAAATGTGCTTCGATGCGCTTGTTTGATCACTTGTGGTTAAAGCACCACTCAGCGGTTGAAAGCTGCAAATACACTTTACAGACGCCGTGGCGGTGGTAGAAGGGGCGTTTTGAATGTCTACCTACTGTAGAGTAACTTGACATGTAATTTCAGGAGGGTGTTTAAAGCTTAAATCAAGTCTTATGCTTGAGCTCTTACTTTACAGACAGTGAGTCAAATGTTTGTTCTTTACCACTTTTAATAATTTTAAATGAACTTGTGAAATCACTTATTAAGCAAGAACTGATGATGAGTGTCTGTTGCTACTACTGCTTCTGCTGTTTTCTCTTTTAAAACAAAGATCCAGTTATTGATCTGCAAACATGCACAAATCTTACATTAAGGCCTCATTTCAATGTATTTGTGTGTGTGTGTGTGTGTGTGTGTGTGTGTGTGTGTGTGTGTGTGTGTGTGTGTGTGATAAAGATTCAATTTTAATCAAACTGGTTCAGTCATCATTTAGAGCCATTATAAACTTATCTGAGAGTGATAGTTCCTGTTTGTTCTCCAGGCGGGACAGATGAAGTGACGTCTGTGTCAGTGATGGAGGGAGAATCTGTCTCTCTAAACACTGGTGTTACTGAAGTACAGAAGTATCGTCTGATTCAGTGGATGATTGGAGAAACACGAATAGCTCAATTCAACAGTCTGACCAGAAGCAGCTCCACATATGACACTGATGATGATAAAACACTCAAAAACAGACTGAATCTGGATCCTCAGACTGGATCTCTGACCATCACAAACAGCAGAACCACAGACTCTGGACTCTATCAACTAATACTCACCAGCAGAGAGATCAGATCCAAGAGCTTCAGAGTCACAGTCTCTGGTGAGTACAGAATTACTGTCAGTCTCCTTCACTAGTGTCTTCAGATATTTTATCTTATCAAGGTAACATGGTCACATTTCTTTGACTTCTATCCTACTAAATTCAGCCGCTGATTTCGGACTTGCATCCTCAGTAGTTCAGACTTTGTGCATTCGACTCGGGAGTGTGATGTCTGCGAGGACGCAGGTCCGGTAATTCTGCAAACAGCAGCGTACTTGATAATATGTCAGCTCGCCTTGACTACTGCAATTTTCCTCACTGTATGATCGCCCGTTTGGCGGCTGAAGTTAGTAGGATAAACAAAAAAATAAAGAACGTCTGTGTTGGCCCGGGTTTCGGACACGCGCTAAAAGACGGTATGCCGTGAGAGATGAGAGTCACTAACCACTGAGCTACCAAGCTACACTGAATTGGCACCAGATCTCTAGATTCAAGACAGGACTATCGGCTTTACATCGTGCTGCTGCTGAATCAAGGAAATGTGACCGTGTTAACTTGTGACCTGTGTTTACCTATTATGAAACTAAACAATAGCAGAACACTGACTACATTTTATGGTTCATGATGTTAAAGAACATTTCATAACGTCTCAGACAACTGTACATTTGTGGCTACTGTGGCTTAATTATAAACACTATCGTTAACTCATATTTACCCTAGTAAAAACATGGTACATTTTAGTACGATCTTCACTTCCCAATGCAAACACGCCCAATAAAATGGCCCCACCCCTGTCACTTGATTGACAGGTTTCCGTGTAGACGTTGGAAATTCAAATGAAAAAGGTATTGCGATTCCATTTGAGTTTTGGCAGTTTACATGCACAGTGCAGAGAGAGTGAAAAGGCAAATGTGGTAATTACTATTGCTATTTAAATATGACAGGCTCACCGCTCGTAAGATATGGGAAACACAATTGCAAACGGACTTTGCATTACCATTTTAAATTTGGCAGACACTGTGCGTTCACTTAATCGAAAATGAAAACGGTAATGCGCGATTTGCATTTGCGTTTGGATTATGTCACATTTTATTCGTCCACAAATTGAAAACGCAATTGCAAATACAATTTGCAATGCCTTTTGAATTAAGTCCGCAATATCATTCCATATATATTATTGTGCAGCTGTGGGTTGTAAATAGCCTAGTTCCTTCAAAAGTAGAAAAATGCTATAATAAGCTTAGAGATTCTAAGCTACTTTAGTGATAAATCACAGGACAGTACAGACAAACAGTTTCTGTGTTCCTCTGTGTGCGCGATCTTCACAGCTACTGTTTATATGAGATTTCGTGCCACAATGCAGCTGTGTGAACTAGGGCTGTCAAAATGGCTGAAAAACTAAATTCGAATTTGCAATCAAATATTATCCAAATTCGAATTATATTCAAATTTAAAATACATAATTTTAGTTAGGGTGAAGAAAAGCTTTTGGCTTCTCTTCTGAGGCCACAAGAGAGTGCATTGGGCAAAATATTACTAATGCACGTTTATTCAAAGCTTAAGAAAATATGACTGTGAAAAAAGTGCATAATATTTAAAATAATGTTTATAAACCAATTATAATTAAGTAGATTAAAGAACTATAAACTAAACAGCACCATGTGTGCATGCATAGTTTAATTCAAAGGGGTGAAAGCCAATAACACAGTGTTCATTTTTCATTTAAAGATGAGATGCAGTAGGATGAGGAAAACCCACCATAAAGTCTCAAGAAATGTTTTTGGAAAAAACTGAACCCACCTTAATTTTACATGGCTTTCTAAACATGCGGCTCTATTGTGTGAGACGCGAGAGCAAGGATAATAGAAGACATCCCTCTCTAGAAAATGTGTGAAAAATGCGTTTTGTGTGAATGGCTTGGTTTCAGTTTTGACGTAAACAAGATCTTCTCCACATTCTCTTTTTCTGCGATATTTTGATATTTTGATTGATCGCAGCACCGCTGCATCTAGTTGCTTCAACTGTATAGGTTAACAAAAACATTCTAATGCAATGACTCATTTATATTGTCATCGCATCTCGTGCGCCACTGATAAAGGCCAAAGTATAATTTGTCCGTCCGCATCTGCGCACCGTCCTCATTATGTGATTTTCGTCATCGAGGGCTCGCGGACAGCCGCATCCGTCCACGCGGTCTCAAAGAGTGCCTGAACGAGGACGGGTTGCGCGGCAGTCAACAGCGCATGCACGAGGTGAATGATGACAGAAGTGGTACGCATGCACGAGGGTGAATGATGACAGAAGTGGTACGCATGCACGAGGTGAATGATGACAGAAGTGGTACGCATGCACGAGGGTGAATGATGACAGAAGTGGTACGCATGCACGAGGTGAATGATGACAGAAGTGGTACTGTTCGTCGAGCTCGTCTGTCTTCTGAAAGCTGTGTGGATGAGGCTGTGTGAGACGGAACAGAACACAAATGTGAAGTATACCCGAGACGGGCCTTAAAGCTGCCTCCTTAACGGACACCTACAATTCGAATGCAAAATTTTTGCATTCAAATGTGGATTTTTTTATAAATTCGACGAATATTCTAAATTCGAATTCTTTTTTTGACAGCCCTAGCGCTAACATGGTAGCTCGACATAATAATACACATCTGATCATCTAATCGCTTGAATGTCCAAACCATAAAACAAATACAACTGACAATGTTCACTATGTGTTGAACCTGCGTTCACCTCTGACTGGACGGGGCAGAGTCATGTGACTACACACGCGGTAGTGTGCTTTTAAGGGGGAAGTATTAAAGTCCACATGAAATCATATTGACTATATTTACTTTGTTCACCTAAATTGATCGTTTTGTGCTGAACAATTCATCCATGCGAGTCAATCCACACAAAAAAATGTTTTGGCTTCATAATCTTTAATCAAAATCTGAAAATGCCCCTCCCCTCTGCATTGGAGGACCTTCACTGATGACGTAGGCTTGAGGAATTTGGTGTCTGCTTAATCCGTAACCACGCCCCTCCAACTGACAGTAGACAGGCTGCCTGTGTGTTTGCGAGCATTGACAGCGAGTGAAAGGAGAGATGGCGAGGAGGTGCATTTTTGGTTGTGGAACTCAAGGAACACTTTTCCCTTTCCCTAAAATTCCCTCGTTACGGTCCAGATGGCTCGATTTTTTACATTTCGAGGAAGGAGGGATAACAGAGTGGTCACGGATGTGCTCGAAGCACTTCACGTGCCAATGCTTCAAAAACATGAACTCTCCGCATGTAACGGCTCAAACATGTAAGGTCTGATTCCCGTGACGAAATGATCCTCCGTGTGTTCCTGTTCTTCATCTTCCTCCTCCTGCTGCAAACTAAATTGCGGTGATTCAGGTGGCGAGTAATCCTCAACAACCGATTGTAAACTTGCGTTTAGATCTGCCTCCATTTTTTTAATTAAACACCTACTTATCTAGATCCAATCAGGTGCTAGTTGGAAAATAAGCCACGCCCACTATTTTCCTCATTTATTATTCCATTTCTCTCGGAAATACGTCACAACACTGGAGAAAAGTCGTTTGCAACTCCCGTTTCACGGGGACTTTAACAGGATTAAAAAAAATAAATAAATAACCGACATGGGAAAATTACGTCGGTTAGAGGTTCTGAATTTCGGTTTCGATTACTGTCGATTAGTCGCCCAGCCCTACAATAACATTACTGTAACATCTGTCATTATCAGCGACTACTACAAACAGTTCTTCATCAGCAGAAAGTTCTTCAAGCTCCAGATGTGTGTCGTCCAGCTGTGCAGTGAACAATTCAACCCTCAAACACACTGAGAATCTCAATACAGGTACATCAGCTGTGAGATTACTGCCTTCAGTCAAAGCCTCTGAAAGCTGTTCCTGGACATGTGTGTTTTTTAATATGTTTTATTCAGGCATAGAATGATATTACCCCTCTAGTGGGGTCCGGGGGCATGATCCCCTGGAAGAAAAAAATAAATATTCCATATTTGAAAGCATCAATCAGATGCACTTTGAGATGATTTTTTTACCAACCTGGGGAGAGAAACTTAACTTCAGCCATGAGTCAAAATGATTATTAATTATTATTATGATTACTGTAGCCTAGTGTTCATCAGTCAAACGGCGGGAGTGGAGAGTAGCATCTGTCTGCAAAACAGAGGCTGCATTTTCAGGACCGCAATCCTAGGAACACATCTCTAGGACCCTGGGTTTTTAGTGACAACGTCATTTACTGAATAAGAGGACCGGCGAAGATAGATGACAATCAGAGTGAGTATCACATGTGAATCAATTCTTATTCGTTCAACATTAAAAACAATTGTGATGCATTTCATTAGAAAGTTAACACAGCCGAAGGTTTCGTGATTTGCTAAATAGTCCTGAATGCATATAGCCGTCATATATTAGCCTCGGATTCATTTTATAAATCTGTTGCATTAAACTTGTGTTGACTCTGTGACAGCACAATAAACTGTAGCACGTCTGCTATCAAAGCTTGTTAATTACTCAATGTTTATACATTTTAATTAAGTTAAAATAATCGTAATGTTTTACCTGTCACATGCTCACAGTTAGCCTGTTTAACCCCACAATAGACTATATGTTATGAGTACATCTCTTCTTTTTGACATGTTTTATAATGTTGATTGAGATGTATGACATCTTAAAAATTGAATGTTAAATAGCACGTGTTTGTGTCGTGTACAGCCTAATGTCTCACTGTCTTTTTTATTTTTATTGTGTAGAGATCTTGGTCAGAAACTGATCCTGGGAGCTGGACTGAGAAGACTGGGCATGATATTGTGGTGAATAATATAATGCAGAATGAAATATGATTGCCCATAATCTGTATTTCATAGACAAGACATGTGATAAAGAGGACAGCAGCTGATGTCTTATCTTTTATTGATTATAGGACTTGACACCAGATCTGTGGAAATGGGATTCTTATGCTTATGGTAAAGTGGCCTTTGCTTTTACACAGTGTCCAATCTCTCCTGTTTTTAAGTGATAACAGTATTTCTGTTAACCCAGCAGTCATTATGTTCTCCATTTACTATTTCAGTGAAGTGGAAGAGTTTAATAAGGTGACAGAGAAACAGTTGAGAAAAGAGGAGAGCATCCAGGTGTAGTGCTGCTTCATACATCACAATGTGTGCTTTAAATATTTAATATAAGGTCAGGAGAAGGGTCAATAATATGGTATTTCTATTCAGATCTCTATTATTTTTCTCAGTTCAGATGGGTTTTATTGACATGAATTTTTCAAGAAACCTTTTTTCCCACAACACAAAAATAAAAAATGTCCAAATCTTTGAGCCAGTATGTAATAACAGTATTATGAACATGAATTGGTCTGAAGATTTATATAATTATTTTTGTATTGTATATGTGTGCGCTCTGTGGTCACTAAGATCTTTTAAATATGAAATTTTAAATGAGAGACTTGAACATGTTCAGCTAAATGTTCCTTATTTCATTCCCTTCTCTCTCTTTCTGTCTCAGGAGTCAGTGAAGACGTTGTCCATCAAGTTCTTTCTGAGGTTTAGTGTGTGTTCAAGTTCAACTGTAGTAATATATCATTTCATCACAATCTTAAATCTATCCCAGAGTCATCCTTGTGTCCTCCCTCTGTAGTGAAAATGTGCTCAATCTAGAGAGTGAAAAGACTAAACCATGATTCCTTGTATATTTTACTTGATGATTTATTATATTATGATACTTATACTAAATAATTACTCATCATTCCTAGGAACCAGGTTTAATTGCAATAAAGAAAGTAGTATTTGGGTGAAATAAACCTTTAAAAACCTCTAAAACTCTTAATAGTTAAAACTGGGTGAAAATACTGCCTCGGTGGCACATTTTTCAGTCCTCCAAATCTAGAGAACTGAAGTGTGTTCCTTCAAAAGAACCGTCACTCAATCTCAGGAGTGTCTTCAGCTTCTGATGGTGGTCTGCACTGTGATCCAAGACCCTTGGTGTTAATATTTCCATGCACTCACGCTCCCTTCTGGCACGCGCACCTGTTCACAGTTCATGAATATGAACACACCCCACCAAATATCATCGAATCTACATGATTCATGAGACATGATTCTGGTTTCAATTTCACCCAAAGGTGAGGGATTTTCATGAATGTTATTTATGATAACTAATCTTTCACCTCAGCAGTAATATTTGGACAAGCACAACTGACAAATAATATGTCAGTGAACCTAAGGTTAAAAAGTATTTTTATAGGAAAGTGTAGATATTTTAGTTCCTGTAACTGGTCATCATTTAAGTTTTTTAATCACCCTTAATTAGTTTGTAGTTCACTCTAGTCCTATGGGGTGACAAATGAACTTTTATATCAGTCAGTTTTTTTATTATTTGATTTTAAAACAGTGTTGATCGGTGCTGCTGCTGCTGCTGGGTCTCTGTTGATTTTAGTTGCTGTCGGGATCTTCTGGATCTGCAGGAAACACAGAAAAACAGACCAACAGGGCAAGTATTACTGAAATAAATGTAATGTTATTAGCATGAATGATGTGGGAAAACTGAAGAAATTGCAACAATAATTCCCAAACCTCATTTTATTCAGTGCTGCATTGTCTGTCATTATTGTTGAAGCAGATCACATTCGTGAGGATGAAATCACATACGCTGATCCAACTTTCTACAAAAGAAAAGCACAGAAATCAGTAAGCTCATCTATGACAGTATATTGTGTGTCTATTACTTCACACAGATGTGTGTGTGACTGTAGACGTGTGTTTGTGTGTAATGGACGATCACACACACTACAGCTCAAGATCAGAAACATTAGATCTGTTTTCTAATAAATGATCAGTAATACCTTGATAAGCACATCTGTGATGTGATCATGTCTGTGTTTTATTACAGAAAGCTCAAGTGGAGGAGGATGTGGTGTACGCTGGAGTCGCTGTGAGACGCTGATCAAACTCATTCTGTTTAAGGAGCACAAACACACTTTTTAAGATTACCTTAAGAAGGACTGAAGAATGGTTTTAGTATATTAAGTATAAATATGTGCATGAAAATAGAGCACTGTAAGCACATAATGGAAGTACACCTTTCTCTCCTGGAGACTCACACAAAGATCTTTGAATATCGAGGATCTCCTGGTTTCCATATAATGCTATTTAGCACATCTAACCCTCACATAATACAGTTATACTAAAAAAAAAAGATTTTTCGAAGTGTGGTATTTGATTACAATGTGTTATGAATGGATTTTATCTCAGGGGAATAAATAAATAAATATATATATACAAGTTTTTAATCAAGAGGAAATATTCTAGACAAGTAAAAATGGTCTTGTTTTCAGAAAAAAAGAAACATGTCAAAAGTGAGCTTTTGCTGAAAACCATCTAACTAATCTTGTTTTCTGATTGAAATAAGTATTTTTCTTACCCCATTGGCAGACTATTTTGCTTATTATAATTTTTTTTTCTGAAAACAAGCCAATAATTTTTACTTATCTATAAAATCCTTCTTGATTTAAGAATATTTAGATATTTTGTCTGAAATCAACGAAAAAAATAAAATAAAATAAAACTAAAGAAAAGCAGTAGTAGTGTTTTCAGATGCTACTGTAGACACTGAAATGCAGTGTTATTTTATTTAATTTTTTCATTCTTCTGTGTCTGTAACATATTTTACAGCATTGTTTCTGCAGAGTTTAGCTCTGACTCTGATTAAATTCCTCTGTCTGTAATTCTTCAGTATTCCTGAAGAGTTTGATGAGCTTGTTCAGGTGTATTTGATCAGGGTTAAAGCTAAACTCTGCAGGAAAGTAAATCTCGAGGCCAGATTTGAGAACAGCTGTTTACTAGAGTAACATATTGATGTGTAAATACTGTATGTCAAATTCTTCATATTTTATTGCTTTGTACTTTGTGTACTTTTTGTACTACATCCAAATAAACAGGTCGATATATTCTTCTGCTTCATTATTGTGATCTGGAACAAACACCAACCCAACACATGCTCTTGTAATATTCCTCAGTCTCTTTGGATAAAAGCTTCAGCTAAATGAACAAGTCAAAGTCAAAATACATTGCGTCAAAGCAACTGAACAACATTCATTAGGAAAACAGTGTCAATAATGCAAAATGATAGTTAAAGGCAGTTAATCATTGAATTCAGTAATGTAATTTCTGTTCAGTTAAATAGTGTCTTTGCATTTATTTGCAATCAAGTCAACGATATCGCTGTAGATGAAGTGTCCCCAACTAAGCAAGCCAGAGGCGACAGCGGCAAGGAACCGAAACTCCATCGGTGACAGAATGGAGAAAAAAACCTTGGGAGAAACCAGGCTCAGTTGGGGGGCCAGTTCTCCTCTGACCAGACGAAACCAGTAGTTCAATTCCAGGCTGCAGCAAAGTCAGATTGTGCAGAAGAATCATCTGTTTCCTGTTCGTCTGGTCAGAGGAGAACTGAGCCTGGTTTCTCCCAAGGTTTGTTCTACTACAACACTAAGATCCAACAGAACTAATAGAGAGATACAACCACGATCAGATGATAAGAGCAGAGGTGTAAAAAGTACTCAAAAATTTGGGTGAACTGTCCCTCTGAAGAGCAAGATGTGATGAAGAGGACAGAAATATATTCCAGACCGAATACAAGATTTAAAACATACAACGTTAAAGAGTTTAAAGGCCACTTTATTCGTGTTTTCTATTCAACGTCACTGTCTGAAAGAACAATTAATCTTTTAAATCTTTTGAGTTTTTTACTCAGCAAATATTGATAATAATTATTTGTGACTAATTAGATTAATTAGTGAGAAAAGCACACTGTTAATTATTTCACTGTAAATTTACAATAAATTGCAGGTTAATAATTGCATGACTTTCACAGCAAGTTACCGTATCATTTTTACAGTAAATAATTGTGAAATGACAGCTGTTTACTGTGACTTCACAATAACTATGCCGCCATATTACTGTGATTTAGCAGTAAGCTGCTGTATAATTACAGTATTTTACTGTGCAATTACAGTTAGTCTATCATATTACTGTAATTTAACAGTAAGCTGCGGTAGAATTACTGTATTTAATCATGTCTATACTGTGATTTAGCATAAATGATGGACCAAACAAAACTGATAAAAACAATGGTTTAACTTTTATTTTTTTTAGAAGAAAAATACATTTTAATAACAGGAATAAACACTGTGTAACATGAATGAACATTGGGTAACATGAATGTCTGTCAATATGTGTGAATGTGTTTACTGTGTTTACCCTTATGTAATAATGGTACTTGAAAAATAAAATTTAATAACAGGAATAAACACTGGGTAACAGGAATGAACACTGGGTAACAGGAATGTGTGTCTATGTGTGTGCACTGTGCATGTGTTTACTTTGTGATCATGGTACTTTACAACGTAGGAGCTGAAAAGAGAAAGAAGGAGAGAGAGAAGAGAGAGTGAGAGAGGGAAGAAAAGACAAAAAGGTGGGAAAAGAGAGGGTTGCAGGTGTCTCACTCCTTCCCTTGCAGCAGGCATCTGCATAGTATGGGTTCTGTCCACTATCTACAAAAGATAAGAAAGACAAAAAGTTTAAGTTACTTTGTGGTGCAAGTACCTGCAAGTATGGTACTCGCATTGTAAAACTAATCCTAAAATGTGTACTATTTAAGAAATTACAATTGTAAAACTCATGATAAATCAGATAAATCATGTGAATAGTACTATATCAATTAATATTAAATCAACAAACCAGAGGACTCTGAAAGTAACATGATTGAGGTTAAGCAAAAATTACATGACATGCGTACATAGTAATGCAACTCAGTAAGCCAGTAATGTGATGTAAATTTACACTTAAAACTATTGTAAAGTACGTCTGTAAATTTGACGTTTTTATTCTAACATATCAATAACCTATAACATTGAAAAGGCATGTTTAATTCAAATAAACGTAAGAACAATGAATTTTACACATTTTGCAGCCTGTCTAAACTCGTAGAACAGATAAAAGGGATAGTTTACCCAAAAACCCACCCTCATTCCAAACACGTTAGCCCTTCGTTCATCTTTGGAACACAAATTAAGACATTTTCTGACTCCTCCATGGACAGCAATTTTATTACCACTTTCAAGGCCCGGAAAGGTAGTGAAGATTGTTAAAATAGTCCATGTGACTACAGTGGTTCAACCTTAATGTTATGAAGCGATGCAAAAATACTTAATAGTGCGGAACGCACAAAAAGTATTCTCGTCGCATCATATGATCAGTGTACGGACTTGCTGGTTTATGTGTCCTCTCTGCCTCTTTGATTTTGTACTCGTCTCTGGGTTGATGCCCAAGAAGCACATATAAACAAAAAGACAGAGAAGAAAGATGTTAGTTTAATTCAAGTGGGATTAAAAAGGTTTCAGTTCCCAGTCATCACCTTCAGTGGGTCACTGCTGTTGCAGTACTGAGCAAAACTAAAGTTAGCTCAGTTTTAACAAGGTGACATTACTTGGATTCAATTAAACAGCAACCATTTAAATAACTTAACAGCAACTGAAAAACATTTACATCACAAACACACAGTCAAGAATAGTCCTGCAACAAAGTAAGTTGTGAAGTAAGATGTGTGTGATTTACCCAGGCAATGCATTTGCACACAACAATTTACATCATTTACACCTACTGTTTGCAGAGGATGGAGGAAGAGCCTGTTGCCAGTCCATCTCCATGTGGCTGTTTCTGCTTGCACTCTTCCTCCTAGAATTATTACCCGTTCACAGACAAAATGGCTCCTAATATCTCCAGATGTCGACCTGTTTTACTTTAGAATAGCACAGCTAACGAAGCTCCACTAATTCAGTGATAAACACATTTATTTTCCTATATCTTTTTTATAGGACCGTGACGTCGCCCGGTATGGGGCAGCCGGAGCCCCATCCTGGAGCTAGGCCCAGGGTTGGGGCTCGTATGCGAGCGCCTGGTGGCCGGGCCTCCCCCCACGGGGTCCGGCCGGGCTCAGCCCGAAGGAGCGACGTGGGGCCGCCTTCCCGTGGGCTCACCACCTACAGGAGGGACCGTAAGGGGCCGGTGCTTAGAAAATCGGGCGGCAGTCGAAGGCGGGGGCCTCGACAGCCCGATCCCTGGACACGGAAACTAGCTCTAGGGACGTGGAACGTCACCTCACTGGCGGGGAAGGAGCCCGAGATTGTGCGTGAGGTTGAGAGGTTCCGACTAGCGATAGTCGGGCTCACCTCTACGCACAGCTTGGGCTCTGGAACCACACTCCTCGAGAGAGGATGGACTCTTCACCACTCTGGAGTTGCCCATGGTGAGAGGCGGCGGGCTGGTGTGGGTTTGCTTATAGCCCCCCAGCTCAGCTGCCATGTGTTGGAGTTTACCCCGGTGAACGAGAGGGTCGCTTCCCTGCGCCTTCGGGTCGGGGATAGGTCTCTCACTGTCGTTTGTGCCTACGGGCCGAACGGCAGTGCAGAGTACCCGGCCTTCTTGGAGTCTCTGGGAGGGGTGCTGGAAAGTGCTCCGACTGGGGACTCCGTCGTTTTACTGGGGGACTTCAACGCCCACGTGGGCAACGACAGTGACACCTGGAGGGGCGTGACTGGGAGGAACGGCCCCCCTGATCTGAACCCGAGCGGTGTTCAGTTATTGGACTTCTGTGCTAGTTACAGCTTGTCCATAACGAACACCATGTTCAAGCATAAGGGTGTCCATCAGTACACGTGGCACCAGGACACCCTAGGCCGTAGGTTGATGATCGACTTTGTGGTCGTTTCATCCGACCTCCGGCCGTATGTCTTGGACACTCGGGTGAAGAGGGGCGGAGCTGTCAACTGATCACCACCTGGTGGTGAGTTGGACCCGATGGCGGGGGAGGAAGCTGGACAGACTCGGCAGACCCAAACATACTGTGAGGGTCTGCTGGGAACGTTTGGCCGAGTCTCCTGTCAGAGAGATCTTCAACTCCCAACTCCGGCAGAGCTTCGACCGGATCCCGAGGGAGGCTGGAGATATTGAGTCCGAGTGGACCATGTTCTCCACCTCCATTGTCGAAGCGGCCGCTCGGAGCTGTGGCCGTAAGGTCTCCGGTGCCTGTCGAGGCGGCAATCCCCGAACCCGGTGGTGGACACCGGAAGTAAGGGATGCCGTCAAGCTGAAGAAGGAGTCCTATCGGGCCTGGTTGGCTTGTGGGACTCCTGAGGCAGCTGACAGGTACCGGCAGGCCAAGCGGACTGCAGCCCGGGTGGTTGTGGAGGCAAAAACTCGGGCCTGGGAGGAGTTCGGTGAGGCCATGGAGAAGGACTATCGGTCGGCCTCGAAGAGATTCTGGCAAACCGTCCGGCGCCTCAGGAGAGGGAAGCAGTGCCCTACCAACGCTGTTTACAGTAGAGTAGGGGAGCTGTTGACCTCAACTGGGGATGTCGTTGGACAGTGGAAGGAATACTTCGAGGATCTCCTCAATGCCGCTGTCACATCTTCCATTGAGGAAGCAGAGGCTGAGGGCTCAGATGTGGACTTGTCCATCACCCAAGCTGAAGTCACCGAGGTAGTCAAGAAACTCCTCGGTGGCAAGGCACCGGGGGTGGATGAGATCCGCCCTGAGTACCTCAAGTCTCTGGGTGTTGTGGGGCTGTCTTGGCTGACACGCCTCTGCAGCATCGCGTGGCAGTCGGGGACGGTGCCTCTGGGATGGCAGACCGGGGTGGTGGTCCCTCTTTTTAAGAAGGGGGACCGGAGGGTGTGTTCCAACTACAGGGGGATCACACTTCTCAGCCTCCCTGGGAAAGTCTATGCCAAGGTACTGGAGAGGAGAATCCGGCCGATAGTAGAACCTCGGATTCAGGAGGGGCCCTTTGCTAAGGGCTATCCGGTCCCTGTACGACCGGAGCAGGAGCTTGGTTCGTATTGCCAGCAGTAAGTCAGACTTGTTCCCGGTGCGTGTTGGACTCCGGCAGGGCTGCCCTTTGTCGCCGGTTCTGTTCATGATTTTTACGGACAGAATTTCTAGGTGCAGCCAGGGGCCGGAGGGGGTCAGGTTTGGTGACAACACGATTTTGACTCTGCTCTTTGCGGATGATGTTGTCGTGTTGGCCTCATCAAGCCAGGACCTTCAGCATGCACTGGGACGGTTTGCAGCCGAGTGTGAAGCAGCTGGGATGAGAATCAGCACCTCCAAATCCGAGGCCATGGTCCTCAGTCGGAAAAGGGTGGCTTGCCCTCTTCAGGTTGGTGGAGAGTTCCTGCCTCAAGTGGAGGAGTTTAAGTATCTTGGGGTCTTGTTCACGAGTGAGGGAAGGATGGAACGGGAGATTGACAGACGGATCGGTGCAGCTTCTGCAGTAATGCGGTCGATGTAACGGTCTGTCGTGGTGAAGAAAGAGCTGAGCCGCAAGGCGAAGCTCTCGATTTACCGGTCAATCTACGTTCCTACTCTCACCTATGGTCATGAGCTTTGGGTCATGACCGAAAGGACAAGATCCCGGATACAGGCGGCCAAAATGAGCTTTCTCCGCAGGGTGGCTGGACGATCCCTTAGAGATAGGGTGAGAAGCTTAGTCACCCGGGAGGAGCTCAGAGTAGAGCCGCTGCTCCTCCACATCGAGAGGGGTCAGCTGAGGTGGCTCGGGCATCTGTTCCGGATGCCTCCTGGACGCCTTCCCGGGAAGGTGTTCCGGGCGCGTCCCACTGGGAGGAGACCACGGGGAAGACCTAGGACACGCTGGAGAGACTATGTCTCCAAGCTGGCCTGGGAACGCCTCGGTGTCCCCCCAGAAGAGCTGGAGGAAGTGTCTAGGGAGAGGGAAGTCTGGGGTTCTCTGCTTAGACTGCTGCCCCCGCGACCCGGCCCCGGATAAGCGGAAGAAGATGGATAATAAAATGCACTTTATTTTTTCTGTTGACGAGACAGACAACGCTTGCTCCGTTTCACACACACGGCAGAAAAATATGAACGACGCCCAGCTAAGATAACATTACTAATTTGAGATTAATTTATTCCACCTTTGCACAAATCCACAACACTATAATGTATCTAGTTGATCATAACTGTCATAATACACACATTAAGGCCACAGCTTACCTTATAACTTTATTTCCCGGTGGTAGAAAAATGCTGTGGGGAAAGAGAGAGCGCTGTTAGAGTAACGAACGTTAACTAAGAAAAGCATTAAGCAAAGCTAAAGTTCAATTTTGACGGTGTAGTTCATGTGAAGCCTTACAGTTAATAACTTAATACGGTACTACTAGCTATACACTTATTAACACAACCAACGTCTGATCATTCAAATTTGCGCGCTCAAACCTAGACGCGAGTCTGCTCCATACAGTCTATGGTCTGCTCCAGCTGTTACAAAAACATGAAACAGAACTTAACTAACGCTAATTTGGTTCATACTTTTAAATAAACATGAAATTTCATATTAAAAACAGTCATCAAATTGACAAAGTTTGAAATTAAACACTTACCGCACTGAATCCGTCGAGTGTGAGGAGACCAGGCCAGGGAGCTCAGCTCAGATGACGCAGTTGCAGCGCGAAAATGACGGAATTCACAGTAGTTTCTTGTAAAAGCCCCGCGCCTGCATTATTTTCACAGTAAAAGTCTAAATACGGTATTATATTGTGAAATATCACAGTTAAAGCCTGTGAAGTGGTAATAATGTAATTACCTGTGAAATATTACAGTTATATATTGTGAAATCCTGGAAATATTTTACAGTGCATGTAATTATTAAGATTAAAAAATATTCACTGACAGTCCTAATTATTACTTAATGATTCATATAATGACATCTTTAAATACAACTTACCCACCACCTGGTAAGAACATCACTAAACCAATTTAGCATATAATGTTTATTTAAAGATTTGTAACATTTAATAAAAAACAATCCCACAAAAATGTGAATAGTATTTAACTTCTCATCACTGATTTTATTAGAGCTCAGTTTTGTTCATTCAGCTAATATATTACACAGCTAATGGCTCTATCAAAACAGAACCAATAATCAATAAACTGTTTTACTTTGCTTCCTCAGGTTTGATGAACTTCTGAAGCCACACATGTACCTGATGAAAGTCATAACTGAAGCAGAAATGTGAAAACAATGATCATTAGTTCTCACGTCAGACACACGTTTGAGCTTCTGTTTACCATATTTAATGTGCATAAGATAAAGTAAAAATATAATGTACTTTTCAAGATGAAATAAAAGTATTCAGTTTAAATCATAGCTGAGTAAAGTACAAATCCCGCCAAATAACACTTAAGTACAGTAATGAAGTAAAAGTACTCCAGTATTTTACACCTCTGCGTACAGTGCTACTGGGAAATACATCAATACATGGTCATTTTTCATTATTGTAATGGGTAGGTTTAGGCTTGGGGTAGACGTTAATAAAACACAATCTAATAATAGGTAGAAAATGAAATGTCATTGTTAGTTTCTGGTTGGAGCTGTATCCTCACAACCCTGATGCTCTGCATGGTCACCTGTCACTGTATATGTGAGCATTGTGTTGTGTACTGCATAGATGATGTAGCCTATGATATTTATAATATACTCAACATAACAATATTTCATACAGTCGCCTGTGGACTCATCATCTGGACCTGACGGGCTTACAGACCTCTATTAGATCTCTGTTAGAGTGTTATGTGTACGTAATTAAAGAGATGGGTCTTTAATCTCGATTTAAACGGCCTCCCGAACTATGTTAGGTAGGTTATTCCAGAGTTTAGGCGCCAAATAGGAAAAGGATCTGCCGCTGAAGTTGATTTTGATATTCTAGGTATTATCAAATTACCTGATTTTGAGAACGCAGCGGATGTAGAGGATTATAATGTAACAGCTGTAGTTTGTTTAAGCGTGCAGAACAATGCTCTAATGTTTGATAGAGAGAAAAACTCTAGTGTTTGTTATAGATCAGACACACATTCACACTAATGACTGTCTCTGTTTATCCTCACAGAACCAGATCTGTCTCCAGATCAGTCTCCAGATCAGTCTCTGAATCTGTCTCCAGGTGCTGTAGCAGGGATTGTTATTACTGTTCTAGCCGCTGCTGCTGCTGCTGCTGTAGCTGGAGTGATTTACTACAAAACATCTAAAGTAAATTTAAATTTAAAATTCACCTATGGGATGAACACACTTTACACAAAAACAAACATCTGTGTGTGTGTGTGTGTTTGTGTGTGTGTGTGTATGTGTGTGTGTGTGTGTGTGTGTGTGTCTGTGCGTGTGTGTGTGTGTGTGTGTAGGTGTGTCTGTGTGTGTGTCTGTGTGTGTGTCTGTGTGTGAGTGTGTGTGTGTGTGAGAGTGTGTGAGTAGGTGTGTGTGTGAGTAGGTGTGTGTGTGTCTGTGCGTGTGTGTTTGTGTGTGTGTGTGTGTGTGTGTGTGTGAGTAGGTGTGTGTGTGTGTGTGTGAGTAGGTGTGTGTGTGTCTGTGCGTGTGTGTGTGTGTGTGTGTAGGTGTGTGAGTGTGTGTGAGTGTGTGTGTGTGTGTGTGAGAGTGTGTGAGTAGGTGTGTGTGTGTCTGTGCGTGTGTGTGTGTGTGTGTGTGTGTGTGTGCGTGTGTGTGTGTGTCACTGTGTGTGGCTTCATTCATCTGCTTCATTTAAACATCACGTATTCAGAGTCATGTGATGTTTGTGTGAGAACAGACAGAAATATGAGTGATTTTTCACTGATCATCTTCCTATTCACTACAGATCTGAAATACAACACTGAACTACAAACATGAGGAGAATTATGGCATGTTATTAAAACTGAATTACAGTTCAAGAAAAGTACAATCTCTATTTTCTATGAATTTGTTAAAAACCAAGTACACCCGCTGCTGCAGTCTGCAGATAGAGGTGGGGCTTCACCTGGGGCGTGGTTACACATGTAGCCCCGCCCATACCTACTCTTATTGGTTCAATCGTCTTTCATAGACATACATGACAGGAAATGTGTGCTTAGTCGGTGTAGGACGGAGAATGTTGTTTAAAAGCTAAAAACACTGTGCAGAATACACAATTAGCACATAAATTCAACAACACACACACTCATTAATGTCACGGTCACAAAATGAGCACTTCTGGCTTCATACAATAAACACAACATTAAATCTGTGTGTCTTACAGTATTTCATGCATTTCATTAATGTCGCGGTCACAAAATGAGCACAGTGGCAGATGCTGGCATACACTCACAGCGTGCTGAGGAGCAGCATGAGGCTTTCACACATCACTTCCTTCTCTTCTCTTTAGTTCATCCGTGGCATTATTTTCTAGCTTTCCAGCTTGAGCTAGATATAAGTGCTTGACATTAGTTTAGCTGTATCTCATATAAAACTATATCCAGAGCAGTGCATGTTGTCAGTTTTTAATTTGTCACTGTCTGTGTGTTTCTTCAGATTCCTCAGTAAAGAGAGAGAATGAATCAGAGACTGTAGAGATGTCACTGCTGGATAAATAAGTTCCTGATGCAGTGAATGAGCAGAAGAGAGGACGAGATCACTTTAACTACACAAGCCCCGCCCACTGCTGTCCTGTCAATCACTCTGACATCATCAACACATGCTCCTGAGACTCTGTGTGTCCAGACTCTGTCCAGTGAAAGTCAGAGCTGAATCTGTGTTGAGCTGTTAAAGCTGCACACAAGAAGCTGCACATTACCTGTTATTATTAGTTTGACTCTCACAGATCTGGCTTTGTGTGATTGTAGAGCATGAGTGTCATATGTGCTTTTATAAGATGTTTAACCACAGCGGTATTTCTCTAAGCACTGCATGTGCTGTTTTTATATAAGTAACTCCAGTATCAGATTAATGTTGATGTCCAGCATCGATTAGTCGGTCTCCAAACCTTCTTCTTCTTCTTCTTCATGTGTTTAGTGTCTTTGTGTTCAAGCTGAAGCTCCAGTAGTGTTCAGTTCTAGTAGTGATATGATACAGTGTGTGTTTTATTAAATTTGAGCATCTGCTGGATGATTAATGTTCCTGTAAGATATTGATATGCGCTGATCTTATATCTGATCATTTCTGTCCTCTATCTGACAAATACTGATACAGCTTTTGCTTCCTAACAACTGTTTAAACAATATACTTCACCTTTTAATATGAGTTATATAATCTTAATAAACAATAAAAAGACAATTGTGTCAGATGTGTTTCTTCATACTGTATGTACACAATCAAATCTAATACAGCTGGGGAAAATAAATTACAGTAAACATTTTAATGATCCTCTAGTTGTGTTGTTCGCAATAAAATGTGACAAAATCAGATATTGTTGAACTAGATGAACTTGGTAATGGAAGAAAAGTACATAATAATAATAATAATAATAGTGGTTTTATGGTCAGGAGAATTATGGCATGCTATTGAAACTGAATTACAGTTCAAGAAAAGTAGTAATTCAACAATAGACACGTTCATAAACAAAATATCTGTCTTCAAATAAGATTAAACCACATTTCATGAGGTAAGAACAAGAGAGGCCTGATTTCAAATGAACTTATATTAAACACAAACAGTTTCATATGAATTAATGCCATGAATGAATTGGTACACTGAGCTTTCTCCATTCAGTCCTTGTTATAGAGTGATTGGTTTCTAACTTTAATATATATATATACACACACACACACACACACACACATAATTTCATAGTGGTGTATTGTGTGAAGTTATGATTATATCAAATCTTCTAGTATAACATGACCTGTTGGTGAAACTAGTTTAATTGGGAAATCATTTGTCATTTCAAAATCTGGTCATAGCACACACACATCAGCATGATGTCTTCATCTGGAAAGCATCTGCTGAGTACAAACATCTGATAGATGTATTTAAGATGTTTATGATTTAGAATGTACATAAAACTGACATCTTAAAGACATTTTTTTAACTTCTATGTGACATCTGATAGAAAACGTCCTATAGATGTATTGGAGACAAGCTAACACAGTAAAGAATGCGTCTTGCAGATGTCAAACAGATGTCTCCGTGATGAACGTGTTTCTGTCCATCTCAGTGCACATTGTGACAGTGATTACTCAATTTCATGACTACAAACAACAGTTAACTCCAGGCAGGACTCATCTTATTATTTATTATCTTTAAACTCATTGTTCTGTTACATCAGGGGCCTGTTTCACAAAGGAGGTTAAGTGAAAACTCTGAGTATGTTAACCCTGAAATGAGGGAAACTCTAGGTTTTCTGTTTCAGAATGGGAGGTTTGTCAAACCTGAGAAAGCAGGGTAAGTCAAGCCCGTTTCAGAGAACTAACTTATACTCAGAAAACTAGTTTGTAACGCGATTGATTGGGTTCGAGTCCGGCTTTTGCTAAACTCATTCTTCTCACTTTTCCCAACACATGTCACATTAGAATTTATTTTCAATAAAAATGAACGAAATGATCTAAAAGTGGAAGTAAAGTGCCTAACGGGTGTTTAATAATGATACAACTATTTATAATTGTAATAAATATAATCATTTACAATCTGTTATTATTGCATCCTGTTAATGTATAACACTGAGGTGCAAATGTATCTGCCAGTATAAAGTATAACTAGCATCTAAGTATTATTTACACTTAGCCTGTTGCAAAGAACTGCTACTTTTACATGGTAAATAGAATATATCAGGATTTTCACTGTACATTTCTTCTGTAAATAGCATCTAGAGCTACTTGCCCTTAGCCTACTGTAAGGATCTATCGCTAAGAAAGTATGTTAATTCCACTTAGTGTAAATAGACACTGCCATATTTTTCTTACTGTATGGGCAGATCATTTGTAAAATAAGAAAAATGCACTTAAAATATTATTATTAATATTATAATTTTATATATATTTTTTGCCCATGAGATACCATAAAATGATTAGCTATTAATTCATTAATCTAATGTTCTGCCAGTTTTCACCTGTGATATTATAACACTGAGAAGAATTATATTTGTATCGAGTCTGAAGTCTGCAGATGGATTATTGGCGGGAGCTGTTGCCATGGTGAATCGTAATATCGGCGATCCATTGATAATGATTTTTATAGTTGTGGTGCACGCACTTAACTCAGAGTCAGTCGATGTAGAGTTGATTAAATCAACTCATTTCAGCTGTTCTGTAACCGAAAACTCAGAGTTTCCCATCTCAGGGTAAGTCAACTCAGAGTTCAAATTTAAACTCAGAGTTGGTTGAACCTCCTTAGTGAAACGGGCCCCAGGGGTGTCAAACTCAGTTCCTGGAGGACACAGTTTAGCTTCAACAAACACACCCTGTAGTTTAAACGTAAGCCTGAAGGACCTGTTTAGCTGGATCAGGTGTGTTTAATTAGTGTTCAAACTAAACTCTGCAGGTCAGTTTGACACCCGTGTTACATGTTATTACAATATTTAATCTGTATATTACTAGATAGATACTAGATCTGTTCATTACCTGTTTAACAATGTGTGTTTGTGCTGATACTTTTTAAAAAACATTTTTTTTTTCTTGTCAAATGTATTGCGTGCCATTATTTTTATCAAGTTGGCTCGAGTGGTTTAAGTTTCTCAGTTTAAGCAATGTGATGTGATTTCTGTTAATGGAAGCATATAAGCACCGATGCTCCCCAGTTTTTGCGTTACATTGTGGGATTTCCCAGGGAGTGATCATTTCAGTGCACTGGAAGGATTTCACGAACCTTAAAATTAGTCCCCAGCTGAAGTCAGTCTCCACTTGATGGACATGGCGTGATGTTATTCGACCAAGAGCCCTTAATGTTTCCATTAGCCTGGTATTAGGCTGGTATTGGTGCTGATGTGTTTCTGGACTGGTTCGTTTTCGTCGAGGAGGAATAAATGCTCAGAAATGTATATATTTACATGATTTCATACAGTTAATCAGTATCACGCGAACACTTCATACAGCAGTTCAATAAACAAGAATTTAATACACACATCAGACACAATTGACTGTTTTTGCTCTATTTCGCCAACAAATATATAATCCCATTTTCTATCTGAGCAACATGACAGTGTTTCGTTCCTGAGTGAATCAACAATTTAAATGATTTGTTTAATCGCAATGACTCACTTATTAACAGCAGAGATGTATAAAGTACTAGAGACCCAGACTTGAGTAAAATTACAAGTGCTCTATCAAAAAATGACTTGAGTAGAAGTTGAAGTGCTCTTTAAGCACCACACTTAAGTAGAAGTACTAAAGTATTCAACATTTTTTGTACTTAAGTATTGCAAGTAGTCTAGTTGAAAATGTACTACTCAAGTACTGAAAGTAAAAGTACAAGTATTAAAGGGTTTCCCATACATTCATTAATTTGTGGCGGCCCGCCACAATATCAACGCTGACCGCCACGGATTGATTCAGATTTTGAAACTATTTAATATGGGTACAATTGTATTTTATTGTAGAGCTGCACCCTGCTTGCTCCCTCCCTCTCAAAAACTGACAACGGAGGCACACACGACTAGTCCCTCCTCTTCGAACACGATCTGAATCAAAACATGAGCATGCGTTAGTTAGAGGACGGAGTGTTGCCGGTGCTTAATGCTTATTCCCCCAGCGAAGATCCAAGAATCAATCCGGAGTTGAATGGTTAGTAATGAACACTGTTGCTCAACATAACTCTGAGAAGTTAGTCTATGTTAAGCGCTGTCGCGTTTCCATTACGGATTCGCGCAAAACTTTAGTGTTTTTTTTTTTCTAAATATCGATAAACAACTATTGCGAAATGACGGCGTTTCCATTATCCGATGTTATGCGACTAAAACGTCATTTTTTTCCTCTCGCGATCAGTCCTTCCAAAAATCATGGCAACGGACGTTGGTAGGTAGATTTATATATATCACAGCCACCAGACTAGACATTATATTGTTATTATTATCTCCAGGTTCAGGTTGGTGTGTGTTGGTTTTTGTCCACCTCAATCTCCAGGTTTGTGTGTGTGTGTGTGTCAGAGTCTGTGTGTGTCCACCTCCAGGTCCAGTTTGGTGTGTGTGTGTGTGAGCCTGTGTGTGTCTGAGTGTGTGTGTGAGTCTTTTTGAATGTTTGAGTGTGTGAGCCTGTGTTTGAGTGTGTCAGTAAGTTTGTGAGTTTGAGTGTGTGTGAGTGTGTGTGTGTGTGTGCATCTCCAGGTCCAGGTTTGTGTGTGTGTGTGTGTGAGCAAAATTTGCAACAAGAAGTCTGTGGAGCAGTCATAGCATAGACAGTGTAGCAATGGCATAGCAATGTAGCAATAGCAATGTCTTAAAAGGGATAGTTCACCCAAAAATGAAAATTCTATCATCATTTATTCACCCTAAAGTTGTTACAAACCTGTATGAGTTTCTTTGTTCTGCTGAACACAAAGGAAGATATTTGGAAGAATGTTTGTAACCAAACAGATGTCAGTCCCTATTGACTACCATAGTATATATTTTTTCCTACTATGGAAGTCAATGGGGACCGAGATCTGTTTGATTCTTTCATTCTTCCAAATATCTTCCTTTGTGTTCAACAGAACAAAGAAACTCTGGAACAACTTTGGAACAACTTGAGGGTGCGTAAACGATGATAGAATTTTCATTTTTGGGTGAACTATCCCTTTAAGGTATAAGTGTTGGCAATGGAAATGTGTACTTGTCACTAAAAATATATAAATATATATATATATATATGATATATATGATATATTAAACTTAACCCCCCCCCCCCTTCCCCGGTCCCCAAACACCACACCACCGCAAATAGAATCTAATTCTGTGGGAAACACTGTATTGTGTTATGTAGTTATTAAAGAAAGTACTCAAAAGTTTAAACATATTGTTTTTACTATTTCAAATGATTAACCTAAAGGACAATCACAATTCCTTTGACTGTAACTTTTTGTAAACAAAAAACAGATTAAAGGGTTAGTTCGCCCAATTTGCTAAATTATGTCATTAAAAACTTACCCTCATGTTGTTTCAAACATGTAAGACCTCCGTTTATCTTCAGAACACAGTTTAAGATATTTTAGATTTAGTCCGAGAGCTCTCAGTCCCTCCATTGAAGCTGTGTGTACGGTCTACTGTCCATGTCCAGAAAGGTAAGAAAAACATCATCAAAGTAGTCCATGTGACATCAGAGGCTCAGTTAGAATATTTTGAAGCATCGAAAATACATTTTGGTCCAAAAACGAATCATTCGTAACCGGATCTTTTTGAAACAGTTCACCAAATCGAACTGAATCGTTTTAAACGGTTCGCGTCTCCAATACGCATTAATCCACAAATGACTTAAGCCGTTAACTTTTTTTTATTGTGGCTGACACTCGCTCTGAGTTCAAACAAACCAATATCCCGGAGTAATTCATTTACTCAAACAGTACACTGACTGAACTGCTGTGAAGAGAGAACTGAAGATGAACACAGAGCCGAGCCAGATAACGAACAACAGACTGACTCGTTCACGAGTCAAGAACACTGATCTATATATATAACTTATATTATAGATCAGTGGTCAAGAACCGTTTCTGTCAGACGCGTCTGATTCGAGAACCGAGGAGCTGATGATACTGCGCATGTGTGATTCAGCGTGAAGCAGACTGACACACAGAGTGTCTGAACTGATTCTTTTGGTGATTGATTCTGAACTGATTCTGTGCTAATGTTATGAGCGCGGGTAAACCGAGGGCTTGCAGTCAACGCCAATGACGCCATTACGTCGAGCGCAAAAGAACCGGTGAACTGTTTTCTTCAACTGGTTTATTGAATCGAACTGTCAGAAAGAACTACTGGTGATCCGAAAACCGATGCAACCGGTTCTTGACTCGTGAACTCGAGTTATTATCTGGCTCGGCTCGGTGTTCATCTCTCTCTTCACAGCAGTTCAGTCAGCACGCGCAGTCTTCTCAATCGCTTGATTCGCTCAATGATGTGCCAGCTTCATCAAACCTGCCATCTACAGTTCTGTTTGTAATGGAATGATTCGTAACATTTTTATAATTGTAACGAGTAATGATGCAGCACATAAAAAAAATATCGGAGTAAAAGTATTAAACTCATCGAAAATATGTACTGAAGTAAAAGTGGAAGTAGGAGAAAAAAATAATACTCTAATAAAGTACAGATACCGCCTTTTAGTACTTAAGTACAGTAGTGAAGTAGTTCTACTTCGTTACTATACATCTCTGATTAACAGTGACTTGCTGCCAGCTAATGGTGGCTTTAACTTAACATTTAAAACATATTTTTTATTTAAAACAAAAATCAAATATCAGTATTCAACATTTTATGTATAAAATATCAAAACAGTATTAATGCATTTGTAACTGCAGGTTAAATCATTCATGTCCTGCATTAAACGGTGTGTAAATGCATCTAAATGCCCCTTCTAATGCAGCTTCTGTGTTTCCTCTGCATTGAAAAGAGGAATTTTGTCAAATACTGATTTCATTTGCGTGATAACAACCCGAATTACTTTTTACAGTATATTAACTGACTGATTCAAGTTAAGAATTTGACTAAACAGATGATGCATACTTATAGAAAAAAGGCTTTTTAAAGATAAAAATCCCTATGAAAATTAAGAATCAATGTAAGCTTATTGGAAAAGATTAACTTCTATCATTGCTGTGAACTGATCACCAAACAGAATATGAAGAATATCAAAAACTGTAGGAGTCAGCTGTCCATGTTAGTCTTATCAACCTTATCCTTAACAGCACAATAACACACTCAGCAAAATGTTGTCTAAATATCGTCATCAATAAAATCCCAGAAGATATCAAGATATATCTTTTTTGTCAATATCAACACACCCCTAATATATTTAACGTTTTGTTTAGGAAAACATTTAAATAAATATGAGAGGTGCCCTTTTTCTGTCACATGGCCTTATCCTTTTATCTAAAAGTAAAACTGCAATACATGCAATTTTTGTTACTTTTTTTATTTTGTTTGGATCTCCGCTTGGAAGACAATATAGAGGCAGCGCCTCTTGGAAATGTAATAAATACCCCTGATTTATATAATAAAGAAATACTTTATTTGTATGGTTTTGTAATATCTGTCTCACATATTTCCTTGTGTGCCATGGTAGATCGGTCTATTATTATAGAATTTAATTACAGAAAAACAGTTTTGAACATTATTAACGGATTAAAACATAGCCTATAAATAACAGACTGGATGTGCAATAACCTTATATCTTAACTTAGCACAACTGTTTTTGGAAAGCACTGGACCAAACAATGATTTTAACATCTGAAAACAATGGAGGTACTTGATCAGATCAGACATCTGTAGATCATGGGGTTCAACAGACCAGATTTGTAAAATATGTGCTAAAATAGTCCTGATGAGAGATGAAGATCAAACTAAGAGCAGAGTGGAATATAAACTATAAAACAGACTTGATTCACACAGAGCTGAAGCTCAACCTTCTTGTAAATTTAAACTGTTGGTCTGATTTCACTCCGTGGGTTTAATGGTGAGTCTCTTCTGTGTTGTTCACTTCTTGTAGATCTGATGTCATAAACCAGCACAGCAACAGCAGCCACGCCCACCACTGCAGCGACGACCAATCGGATCGCAGCTTCACAAGTCTCACAACAGTGGGTACAGTCTGAAAAGAAAAAGATCACTCTTTACATTTTAACTAATGGGTTATTATGATAGGTCTATGTAATAATATGAATATTAGGCTGTGTTTGGAGAAAACAATCAATGTGATTTTAGACTTGAATTGACTACGCTAACAGAATTGAGTCTGAAATCTCACAGATGATGTACCTGTATTGAGATTCTCAGTGTGTTTGAGGGTTGAATTGTTCACTGCACAGCTGGACGACACACATCTGGAGATTGAGGAACTTTCTGCTGATGAAGAACTTTGTGTAGTAGTCGGTGATAATGACAGATATTAATTTGGTAATTTTATAGCCTATGCAATGCAGAAATACACCACTAGTGGTCGGTAGAGGATTTCCTGAGGATGATAGAAACATGTAGACAAAGAGAAGAAGAGCTCTGGTCCCAAAAGGCCCTTTTCACAGTGACGTCAACTAACTTCTGCTTTCCTGCAAAGCAGTGTATTTGTACTTCTGTTATACCTTTACACCAGACTTCCCGAGAAAATGTGGGAAAAACTTGAAATATGAAAGGCGTTAGTTAAGAGTTAAGACAAATAATGTTAATCTACTTACAGTCAGGTTCTTTTGCAGAAGTTTTTCTGCATCTGCTTTAGATGGTGGCTTGTTCACCACAACTGCTTGCTTTCAGATTTGTATGACAACGATTATGTGTCAACACAAAATACATACTTGAAATCTTTCCACTTGATATTTCAGTTCATGTCATTCCTTGAATCATTTGTGAGCAGACTACACTGTGTAAATTAAATTCCCTGTATAGTTCAGCAATGAAAAAACTATTTCCTATGGGAAACAAGTCATTTTTTATATTGAATATTTTTTACTACATGGGATACTTCACATCCATAAAGGCAAGTGGTCAGAAAAGAAACTCATTATCCAGTTCACGAATAAAATGACTAAATATTGAAATACAAAAAGGACAGCCACGTAGTTTCACAGAACTTTGGACTTCTGCAATTACTTACATTCCTCCATTCAAGTTAGATTTAACTACATTTATACTGTGTTTTTACTTTGTGAATTATTTTTGATTATTATGATCGATCGTATTTTATTTTCACTATAGGCTACATGCAATGTATGAAGACACATGCTGGCATCTGTTTTTAACTAAAAACTTTTTCTATAAACTTAATATATTTAATATTTATTTCTGAATTACATTAAATAATGAATAGAAAATTATAGACCCCATTTTATTGATTTTCAAATAGTACAAGCTTGTTATGTTGAATTATTCTTGTACATTCAGGTTCTGTATTAAGCAGTACATAAATTACTGAATGAAAATGCTTTCTATTACCACATGTAAATGTCTAAAACATTTGTTTATTTGAGAAATATATCAAACTGCAATAAAGACAGCAAACAGTGAGTGAGAGACGTGTGAATCAGTGACTGCAGTGCTCTGTTTCAGCTTCAGGTGGCAGATCTCTCAGATCTGTATTCAGTAAGATCGTTTGAGATGCCAGACGCCTCTCCCTGAACGAGGACGAGAACAGACAGCAGCAGTCATCCTCTAACCGTGTCTGTGCCAGTTGTGCAGGTGTCTGAGTGAACTCCTTGCTGGCAGTAGGGATGGGTATCGTTAAGGTTTTAACGGTATTACTACTCTTACCGATACTGCTTAACGGTCCGGTACTTTAAAGGTATTCTTATCGGTACTTTGTGTTGTGTTACTTTGTGTTGTGTTAGGGGCCGTTCACATATCGCGCCTAAAAATGCGTGGAAACCCTTTCTTCTTCTTTCCAAAGCGTTGCTAAGCAACCTGCTCTCTCCATGAAGACGCGGACATTTCAGCAATGGATAAATGGATTTGCAGCACTAAAAACTGCTTGCAGTAGCTCTGCTACTAAATTAATTTAAAAATCCACATACAGCTATCAGCTGTTCCTTCATCTTGGCTGAGCTTTCTGTGTTGTTTCGCAAAACGTGAGCAAGCTACATGACCCGCGGTGCGCTTGCAGCATTCTGAAAAGTTGAGATGTTTTTAACTCGATGCGGTGTGGATGCGCCTGGAAAAAATGAGCTCGTCGCACCCATAGACTGTGTAAAAACATGGACGTAGTGTCCGTGACGTCACCCGTAGACTCCTGAAGAGAGTTTTTGAAGCCTAAAGTGTGCAGAGCGAGCCGTCGCCATCTTGGCAGCGCGTCACCGCGCGACTCTCCCGGACAATCGAAAATGGGCAAAAGGGCGGGAGCTGGTTGCTGAAGCCACGCCCACCTAGCGCAACGGCTGTGACAGCAGCGGCAATTCACCTGTCACTCAAGTGGCCACGCCCTTAATTATGCAGAACTTTAAGTCTTAATATAATTTAAACGGATGAGTTATAAAAAAATTCACCCCCCTCACAGTTGTCATGAAGGGCAAAATTGGCTATATAGACCAAAATCCTTGTGCGCGCAAAAGACGTGATATGTGAACGGCCCCTTATGCGTGTGTGTGTGAGCCGCGCGTGTTCTTGTTTTGTGTGTGTGTGTGTGTGTGTGTGTGTGTGTGACTGACAGACAGCCTCCGCAGTGTGCATGAGAGATCTCGCAGATCTCACAGACAAACGTCTTAATAATATCGCAAATTAGAAATGTTTGGTAAGTTAAAATGTGCACGATAACATTATTAAGCAAATCTCTTCGCCATCGTCACTCTATAATTAAGCGGGAGTTTTCATACTGTGTGTGTGCGTCGCGCTGGTTGTGGTGTGTGTGTGTGTGTGTGTGTGTGTGTGTGTGTGACTGACAGACAGCCTCACCGGCGCGCATGAGAGATCTCACAGACAAACGTCTTAATATGATCGCACATTAGAAATGTTTGGTGAGATAAAATGTGCACGATAACATTATTAAGCAAAAATACATTAATTTTTTCCCCTCCAGTACCGAAAGCAGAACCGATAGCGTCAGATCTTACTGACACCACGGTCTTTCATAATTTAGCCCCGGAGCCAGTTTAATACCTGGTTTTGGTACCCATCCCCAGATGGCAGCGATAGTGCTTTACTGTGCTGGTGGAAGTAAGAATACCCTGCTTCGTGTCAGAGTGGAAGCTGTGTGACGTCATGTGAAAGGGTCTCTAAGTGTGTGCTTTTAGAAGAAATGTGTAGCATAGTAAATTTTAAAGAGTACGCCAAAAGTACAGGAAGTGTGTTTTCGAGGTGTGGATTCACATGAGTGATATTTCCCACAGATCTTTGACAGTCCATTTATAGTCTTTGGCTTTGAAGGATTTAGAACTACAAACACAAATAAAGAGAACTACAAACATGGCGGATGTTTGTGAGCCAGACGGTTAGCCGAGACACTGGGAATATGGACGGTTTCATCGGACGCACGCGCCTGGACCTAAGTTAACTTCCGGTCTGTGTTGTGTATATCGGTCTGGCTGCGGTGCCTTCTACAAACGCTAAAACTGATCGATTTTCAAAAAGGCTTCGTTGAATAAACATGAGTAACGTTACGTAATGCACGTTTAATAATAATAACTCCATACATTTATATGTTTAAATATCAAAAGGAGGCACAGGTGTTTTTATATCGCTGTATTTCTGAAGGAAGACTTGCATGTGCCTGATAAAGCAGCGTGTGAGCGTACCAGCTCTGCTTTGTTTACAGCTGTTACTGGGGAAACCTCTATTTCTCGCCCTTTATGTCTATGCTTTAAAACATCTCCTGCTGGCAAAGAATGAATCTGCATTTTCATTAAGTCCGCCTGACCCAAGCGGCAAACATATTTTGTTTGTTATCAAAAAATATCTACTCTAGAGGGACTTGGCTGTTGTTATTGATTCTATTTGGAGGTCTACCGGAAGTTAATTTAGGTCCGCAAAAGCGCGCATGCGCAGTAACGTTTGTTTATGTTGTTACCGTTGAAACCGTCTATAACCTGGTGAAAACTCTTTTTTTTATGCTTTCTTGTATTTCACCAGTAATAACACTGTGAACTTTTAAAAACGAACAGCTCAACAGCAGAACTTTTTTTTTTTTTTGCCATTTCCTGGTAAATACTAATACTATAATTAAATAATGGTAATCACAAACTAACCATGGTTTTGTTATTCTATAGTTTAACCATGATATTGTAGGAAAACTGTGGTTATACAAATTGTACTCAAAAGGGACAAAAAACAACAACATTATTTTCATAAAATAAAGCGAAATAAAATATCTGAAGACACTAGTGAAGGAGACTGACAGTAATTCTGTACTCACCAGAGACTGTGACTCTGAAGCTCTTGGATCTGGTCTCTCTGCTGGTGAGTATTAGTTGATAGAGTCCAGAGTCTGTGGTTCTGCTGTTTGTGATGGTCAGAGATCCAGTCTGAGGATCCAGATTCAGTCTGTTTTTGAGTGTTTTATCATCATCAGTGTCATATGTGGAGCTGCTTCTGGTCAGATTGTTGAATTGAGCTATTCGTGTTTCTCCAAACCTCCACTGAATCAGACGATACTTCTGTACTTCAGTAACACCAGTGTTTAGAGAGACAGATTCTCCCTCCATCACTGACACAGACGTCACTTCATCTGTCCCACCTGGAGAACAAACAGGAACTATCACTCTCAGATAACTTTGATGGGTTTTAATGAGGAAACAAATAGTATTTTTATTACAATATAGAAGTTAATATGTTATTAAGTCTCTGAAATGGGCCCTTGTTACCATGTTTCTTTTGTGATTCAAAAAAAACGGATCTTGGTTTAAATAAGCAAATATTAACTCGTAGTAAAACATCAGTTCTTCCTGCTTCATAAGTTTGATTCAATATGTTCTTCCAAAACTACTGAGACATTTTGCATTCAGTAAACAAGTGAATACTGACAAAACAATGTAATGTAACTTATTACAATTATTAGACAATAGTTAGACAATAGAGAACTTGAATACTGTACATCAACTAAATGCATGTTCTTGTTTTTTTTTTTTTTTTTTTAATTTTCACATCTATTTCTTTATTTATATTAACTTGTGTAATTTACATGATTAGATTAACAAGCTCAAGATCAACTAAACTTTTTTTTAGTACTAGATTATAAGAAAGTCACACATAAGTTAAATTATGTTGAAATAGTGGACCACATGTACAACATAAGCGTAAGAAAATAAAAGCAGATTATGGCGTATTTAATTTATAAAGGGAATAACAGAGAAACAATGGCTGCAGAGTTTTAACAGAACCATATTACTCTATTAAAACTTCAAGAAGACACATTAATAACTTACCAACCAGACGCCTCCAGCACAAACATAACACAACAAAAGCACGAACCATAATCCTTGACTGTTCTCCAACCATTCTAATATAATAACACTGTAAATATCTGAAACACACTGTTAGACTGGTATGAAGTACAGATGAGGGACTGTGTCTTCAACCAAAAACTCTTGTGGTTTTACAGTAGGCGATGTTTGTCAGCACTTCCTAGAGTGAAATATGTTTGTCAGCACTTCCTAGAGTGAAATCTTTAATACATGATTGCTCAGTGTTTGACTGTATTTACTGAAGTACAGAATCAATTATACAACATGACAAAAAGTTGTGTTTCTGATGCTATAAGGTGTTTGTCCAATCTTATTTTTATTATCATTATTATTACTGCAGAACTAACAATTACACACAAGCTCAGGGAAAGATGGCAGTGTCTTTAACAATGAACAATCATAATCAGAAAACATAACTATAATGGGATGACGGAGATCAATGAGAATGCATTTGTTGTTGTTTTTGTTATTTATAACCCTCTGGGATCAAACATGAGAGACATTCAATAATAGTTTAATAGTTTAATAATAGCCAGTTTTACGTGTGGATGAACAATTTTACACATAAAATCAAGAGTTTAATAACATATTCAGGTGATTACGATTTTGGATTTCATTATTTAAAAAATAATATCTTTAAGGATAACAGATAAACTGTGGGTTATATTAGTAATGGTAAAATATTAAAAACTTAACCCAAAATGTACTGGTTATACTACAACCACAAGGGAACTGTTTCTTCTACAAGAAATGTTCTACAAAAATGAGCAAATTTCATCATCATCAATATTTTTACAGATAGATGAATTAGTGCTCTTATTTCTTAAGTTGTTGTGCTTGTTATAACGTCATAGGTCACATGATAACGTAAAAATGGCGGATCAGATGTATTTGGCTGTAGAGTACGTACTCTTTAAGAGCTTGTTAAGTAAGTACTTATTGAAATGAAGTTGAGTTTGTCATTCAGACACAGACACTTTCTATAGCAGCCAGATCTTCTAACAGCAGCTGCGGTGACTTTAACATTTCAAACCCCTGCCTCCAGAGAACAATTTATTCCCTGGAAGGAACCAAACCACACACCTGAATCTGATTTTAACACAATACTTGATCAGGCCAAACATCTGTCGATCAATACATGTCAGAAAACTCCTGTGGTTCAACAGTCAAGCATGCAGAAACATGCTAAAATATCCATGATGAGAGATACATATACGACTGAGAAAAGAGAGGAATAGAAACTGATGCGTTTATTTTTGTGACGTGTGATTGTGGTCAGCTTTCTTTCTTCTTTGCTTCTCATTTCATGCTCAACAGTTTTTTTTTCACTCCAGCGGCCAACATCTTTCTAGAACTGTTAACAGGACTTTAACAGGAACAACCACACGAGGTTAATGTTTGTCACTTTTTAAAACACATTTTTAACATTTGAATATGCATTACTATCTTAAGTCTATCTCTCTGCAGATATTTTTTCAGTGTAATAGTTTTATCCAAGTCATGTGTCATTTTATTGAATTTTTGTTCTTTATATTATTTATTTGACTATTTATATTAGAATTGTTTTTATATATTTGTATTGCAGTGAATGGCCTAGTGGTGTCTGTTATTTTCTGTTAATTGTGTCTGATTAAGCAGAATTCAAAGATTTAAATGTAACCAGAAGAAAAATTATATTATTTTGTTCTATAAAATGAAATGGATGTCACTGGGAAGAATAATTTAATCTTTTGGCCAGTAAGATATTGTGTTATATGATGCAAACTACTTGAAAAATGAATCCACATATCTTGCATGGTCAAGACTAAAGATGTAAATATAATCAAATTAATGAGTAAAACGAGGTTATATAACATTAAAACTACATAAGTTGAATTTACGTAAATTCTTTCAAAACAAACAACCAAACTCTTGGACAAAATGTAACCTGGGGCTTTTTTCACAGTACAGTGAATATTAAAAGGTAACACCAAAGAAAAGTGCCGTCTTCTTTAAAGGAAGCCCCGTCACACTGTAACAGCCAGCTCATTTTTTAAAGATTGAATTTTAGGTGTCAGCTCACCCTTTCCCAAGTTGGGATTTACCTGCTTGATGAAGTGGAAAGTGTTTTTCATGTACTTCAGATAGTCCAAGTGCAGGGCAGAGTCCAAAGAGAAGACAGTAGGCCTGGGGCAGGTTTCCTGGTTCCATCACTAAGCTCCCTTCCAAGATGACGTGCTTTCCGAAAGGCTTTAGCTCTGGACTTTCTAGATCCAGGGAGACCATTCCCACTGGAATTTGTTGGTATGAGTCCTTGACATCCGAACAAAGAAACAGATTTACAAGACATAGGGTGTTGTCAACTTAAATGTATATTCAACTAAAAATGAAAATCACCAATGAAAAACTACACTGAAATGCATAAAAAAAAAAACTTTAACGTTATTCGTTACTGGATATTTTACACACTTACAAGCCACATTCACTGCAGTTTTGCTACCAATACTTGTAATGTATAATCCTTCAAACTCAAAAGACATTAGTAAAAGGTATTACTTTCAGTTGTACTTAAAGGCTTTGTTCTCCCAAACATTTTAATTCTGTCATTAATTACATTCCAAACCTGTAAGACTTTCGTTCATCTTCAGAACACAAGTCATTATAATTTTTATGAAATTTAGAGTTTTCTTTGCCTCCATTGACAGTCTGCCAAACTGTAATTTTCTATTTCCATAAAAATAGTAAATATAATTATTAAAGTATTCCATATGACGGGGTTTAACCTACATTTAATGAAGCAATGTGAATGCTTGTTGTGCGCAAAAAAAAAACTACATTTTGTTATTTACAAAATAGATATCTGCAATGCACATTCACAAGATGTGACGACTGGGTGAAGAAGGAGCTGGAAACAAGTGCGAGTATGAACAAAGTTTTAATGAGAGACAATAACCAAACAAACTGGAACACAAACAACGCTGGGAAGAAGATACAGTCCGAGATGGTGGAAGGAGGTGATAAATCTAGATGACGGTGGTGAGTTGGCAGTAGGAGAGGGTGGCACAGGAACTGCGGGGAATCGAGCTGAAGGTAAGTAGCGATGCTTGTGATGGTTGCGATGAGTGGACGAGGTTCCTGGGAAAGACACGGACATCCAAACGCAGAACAACACAGAAAGCAGAACACAGTTAACCAACATGAAACAACGCTTTCACAAACACAAGACGTCAGACAAGCCATTATATAGAGAGGGTAATGAGTGACAGCTGCTGCTGATGACAATTAACGAAGACGCCCACAAACTAATCAGTGCAGACGCGTAACACACAGACTTCACCACAAAGTGCAAAACCCAGAGATCACAGTTTACCAACCGTGACAGTACCCCCCCCCCTTTAAGAATACCTCCTGGAGTTCCCAGAAGGGCCTACCTGCTGATTGTAATCATCAATAAGGGAGTGATCCAATATATCCCTAGCAGGTACCCAACTCCTCTCCTCCGGACCGTAACCTTCCCAGTCCACCAGGTACTGGAATCCTCGCCCCCTCCGTCTCGAGTCCAGATTAATACGTGCATAAAACACGGGTTTAATTTTGGACACATGAAAGGTGGGATGTATCCTCCTGTACGCTGGAGGTAGTTTGAGGCGGACTGTCACCGGACTAATGATATTGGTGATAGTAAATGGGCCAATATATTTGGGAGCTAACTTGTTAGATACAGATTGCAGAGGAATGTTATTGGTAGAAAGCCACACTTTTTGACCCATGACGTAAACGGGAGGCTTTGACCGGTGGCGATCGGCCTTGGCCTTAGTGCGGTCCCTCACCCGGAGCAGAGTCTCGCGGGCTCTGGTCCAGGTGCGGTGGCACCTCTGGACAAACGCGTGAGCGGAGGGGACCGGGACTTCAGATTTCCAGACTAGGAAAAACTGGTGGCTGGTAACCTAAGCTGCACTGAAATGGAGAAAGGCCCGTGGCTGACACTGGTAACGAATTGTGAGCGTACTCCACCATAGAGAGCTGTTGGCTCCAGGAAGAAGGATTCTTGGAGACCAAACATCGCAACGTCCTCCCTAAACCTTGGTTGGCTCGCTCAGACTGCCCGTTACTCTGGGGATGATAACCCGAAGACAGGCTAACCAACGCTCCTAGCAACTCACAAAATTCTTTCCAAAATTTGGATATAAATTGAGATCCCCTGTCAGAAACCACGTTTACCGGGAGGCCATGAAGCCGAAAGACGTGATCTAGGACAGTGACCGCTGTCTCCTTGGCTGTCGGTAATTTGGGCAAGAAAATGAAATGTGCCGCCTTCGAGAACCGGTCCACTACGGTCAAAACGACCGTCATGCCATTAGAGGGCAGGAGGACGGTAACGAAATCTAGTGCAATGTGGGACCAGGGTCTCGAAGGGACAGACAGCGGTTGAAGGAGCCCATCAGGAGGTCGATTAGATGACTTACCACTGGCGCAAACTGAGCAAGCCAAAACAAAATCGTGGACGTCACGAGCCATAAGTGGCCACCAGAATCGTTGTTTAACTAACCCATTAGTTCGACTTATCCCTGGATGACAAGCAACGTTAGAGCAGTAACCCCACTGAATGACTTCGGACCGTAACTCCTCCGGCACAAATAAATGATTCGGTGGACAACCGGGTGGAGACATTACCCCTTCTAAGGCCGTCTTGACCTTCGACTCGACCTCCCATACGAGCGGGCGGAGGGATCAAAAAGACGTGACAAAGAATCGGGTTTGACATTTTTGGAACCCGGGCGGTACGATAGAGTAAAATCAAAACGACCGAAAAAAAGTGCCCACCAAGCACGCCTGGAATTGAGTATTTTGGCAGTTCTAATGTACTCTAAATTCTTATGATCGGTCCAAACAATGAAAGGCACCCCTGAGCCTTCCAACCAGTGATGCCACTTCTCTAAAGCTAATTTGACGGTCAACAATTCTCTGTTACCAATGTCATAATTGCGTTCCGCAGGAGATAAACGATGGGAGAAAAACGCACATGGATGTACCTTATCGTCCGAGGCAGCACGTTGGGACAGCACTGCTCCTACCCCTACCTCTGATGCATCTACCTCCACCACGAACTGCAGTGCGGGGTCAGGGGCCACAAGGATGGGAGCCGAAACAAAGCGGCTCTTGAGGTTAGCGAACGCAGTCTCGGCTGTGTCCGACCACCTGATCGGAGTACTGGGAGAGGTCAAGGCCATCAGAGGTGAGGCTAGTTGGCTGAAATTGCGAATAAAACGCAGATAGAAATTGGCAAACCACAGAAACCGCTGTAGGGCCTTACGGGAATCTGGAGATGGCCAATCTATCACAGCCTTAACCTTGTCAGGGTCCATGCGTATTCCCTTGGATGAGATGATATACCCTAGGAAGGGAACAGACTGTGCATGTAATATTTATTTATCCGCCTTGACAAAAAGCCCATTCTCAAGTAACCTCTGGAGCACTCGTCTGACATGTTGAACGTGTTCCTGGAGAGATGAAACATATATAAACTGATCTACCATATCTCTCAACACGTCATTAACGAGTGCTTGGAAATCCTCTGGCGAGTTGGAGAGCCCGAACTGCATCACCAAGTATTCAAAATGCCCTCTAGGGGTGTTAAAGGCGCTTTTCCATTCATCCCCCTTCCTGATGCGGACCAAATGATAAGCATTACGTAAATCCAATTTTGTGAATACCGATGCTCCCTGTTACCTCTCAAAAGCTGAAGACATTAGTGGCAAAGGATAGGTGTTCTTTATCGTAATGTTGTTTAGCTCTCGGTAATCAATACAAGGTTGCAGAGAACCATCCTTCTTACCCACAAAAAAGAATCCCGCCCCTGCTGGAGAAGAGGAAGGGCGGATGAACCTCGATGCCAAGGAATCAGAAATGTATTTCTCCATGGCCTCCCTCTCTGGAATAGAAAGAGAGTATATTTTGCCTTTAGGCGGAGACTTACCTGGTACTAAGTCTATCGTAGGGACGATGCGGAGGAAGAGAAGCAGCACGGGACTTATAACTCATTTGAAGTAATGGTGCTTCATATAACATTATCCAGAGAAACAAATGTTAATGATAAATCCTCTGTTATGTTTGTACTGGCTACTGTATACAGGCCACCAGGGCACCATACAGACTTTATTAAATAGTTTGGTGATTTTACATCCGAGTTAGTTCTGGCTGCAGATAAAGTCTTAATAGTTGGTGATTTTAATATCCATGTTGATAATGAAAAAGATGCATTGGGATCAGCATTTATAGACATTCTGAACTCTATTGGTGTTAGAAAACATGTTTCAGGACCTACTCATTGTCGAAATCATACTCTAGATTTAATACTGTCACATGGAATTGATGTTGATGGTGTTGAAATTATTCAGCCAAGTGATGATATCTCAGATCATTATTTAGTTCTGTGCAAACTTCATATAGCCAAAATTGTAAATCCTACTTCTTGTTACAAGTATGGAAGAACCATCACTTCTAACACAAAAGAATGCTTTTTAAGTTATCTTCCTGATGTATCCAAGTTCCTTAGCATATCCAAAACTTCAGAACTTGATGATGTAACAGAAACTATGGACTCTCTCTTTTCTAGCACTTTAAATTCAGTTGCTCCTTTACGCTTAAGGAAGGTTAAGGAAAACAGTTTGACACCATGGTATAATGAGCATACTCGCACCCTAAAGAGAGCAGCCCGAAAAATGGAGCGCAGCTGGAGGAAAACAAAACTAGAGGTATTTCGTATTGCTTGGCGGGAAAGTAACATATCCTACAGAAAAGCATTAAAAACTGCTAGATCCGATTACTTTTCTTCTCTTTTAGAAGAAAACAAACATAACCCCAGGTATTTATTCAATACAGTGGCTAAATTAACGAAAAATAAAGCCTCAACAAGTGTTGACATTTCCCAACATCACAGCAGTAATGACTTTATGAACTACTTTACTTCTAAAATCGATACTATTAGAGATAAAATTGCAACCATTCAGCCGTCAGCTACAGTATCACATCAGACAGTGCACTATAGACCCCCTGAGGAACAGTTCCACTCATTCTATACTATAGGAGAGGAAGAATTGTATAAACTTGTTAAATCATCTAAACCAACAACATGTATGTTAGACCCTATACCATCTAAGCTCCTAAAAGAGGTGCTTCCAGAAGTCATAGATCCTCTTCTGACTATTATTAATTCCTCATTGTCATTAGGATATGTCCCCAAAACCTTCAAACTGGCTGTTATTAAGCCTCTCATCAAAAAACCACAGCTTGACCCCCCAAGAACTAGTTAATTATAGACCAATCTCGAATCTACCTTTTCTGTCCAAGATACTAGAAAAGGTGGTATCCTCACAATTATATTCCTTCTTAGAGAAAAATGGTATATGTGAGGATTTCCAGTCAGGATTTAGACCGTATCATAGTTCTGAGACTGCTCTCCTTAGAGTTACAAATGATCTGCTCTTATCATCTGATCGTGGGTGTATCTCTCTATTAGTTTTATTGGATCTTAGTGCTGCGTTTGACACAATTGACCACAACATTCTTTTGCATAGACTTGAACACTTTGTTGGCATTAATGAAAGTGCATTAGCATGGTTTAAATCGTACTTATATGACCGCCATCAATTCGTAGCAGTGAATGAAGATGTATCCTATCGATCACAAGTGCAGTATGGAGTACCTCAAGGCTCAGTACTAGGGCCGCTACTCTTCACGCTCTATATGTTACCCTTGGGAGATATCATCAGGAAACATGGTGTTAGCTTTCACTGTTATGCTGATGATACTCAACTCTATATTTCTTCGCAGCCCGGTGAAACACACCAATTTGAAAAACTAATGGATTGCTTAGTCGATATAAAAAACTGGATGACGAGTAATTTCTTACTGCTAAATTCTGAAAAAACAGAGGTGTTAATTATAGGACCTAAAAACTCCGCTTGTAATAACCTAGAACACTGTCTAAGACTTGATGGTTGCTCTGTCAATTCTTCATCATCAGTTAGGAACCTAGGTGTGCTATTTGATCGCAATCTTTCCTTAGAAAACCACGTTTCTAGCATTTGTAAAACTGCATTTTTCCATCTCAAAAATATATCTAAATTACGGTCTATGCTCTCAATGTCAAATGCAGAAATGTTAATCCATGCTTTTATGACCTCAAGGTTAGATTATTGTAATGCTTTATTGGGTGGTTGTTCTGCACGCTTAGTAAACAAACTACAGCTAGTCCAAAATGCAGCAGCAAGAGTTCTTACTAGAACCAGGAAGTATGACCATATTAGCCCGGTCCTGTCAACACTGCACTGGCTCCCTATCAAGCATCGTATAGATTTTAAAATATTGCTTATTACCTATAAAGCCCTGAATGGTTTAGCACCTCAGTATTTGAATGAGCTCCTTTTACATTATAATCCTCTACGTCCGCTACGTTCTCAAAACTCAGGCAATTTGATAATACCTAGAATATCAAAATCAACTGCGGGCGGCAGATCCTTTTCCTATTTGGCGCCTAAACTCTGGAATAACCTACCTAACATTGTTCGGGAGGCAGACACACTCTTGCAGTTTAAATCTAGATTAAAGACCCATCTCTTTAACCTGGCATACACATAACATACTAATATGCTTTTATTATCCAAATCCGTTAAAGGATTTTTAGGCTGCATTAATTAGGTAAACCGGAACCGGAAACACTTCCCATAACACCCTATGTACTTGCTACACCATTAGAAGAATGGCATCTACGCTAATATTTGTCTGTTTCTCTCTTGTTCCGAGGTCACCGTGGCCACCAGATCCAGTCTGTGTCCAGATTAGAGGGTCACTGCAGTCACCCGGATCCAGTACGTATCCAGACCAGATGCTGGATCAGCACCTAGAAAGGACCTCTACATCCCTTAAAGACAGCGGAGACCAGGACAACTAGAGCCCCAGATACAGATCCCCTGTAAAGACCTTGTCTCAAAGGAGCACCAGGACAAGACCACAGGAAACAGATGATTCTTCTGCACAATCTGACTTTGCTGCAGCCTGGAATTGAACTACTGGTTTCGTCTGGTCAGAAGAGAACTGGCCCCCCAACTGAGCCTGGTTTCTCCCAAGGTTTTTTTCTCCATTTTGTCACCGATGGAGTTTCGGTTCCTAGCCGCTGTCGCCTCTGGCTTGCTTAGTTGGGGACACTTCATCTACAGCGATATCGTTGACTTGATTGCAAATAAATGCACAGACACTATTTAATTGAACAGAGATGACATAACTGAATTCAATGATGAACTGCCTTTAACTATCATTTTTTCATTATTGACACTGTTTTCCTAATGAATGTTGTTCAGTTGCTTTGACGCAATGTATTTTGTTTAAAGCGCTATATAAATAAAGGTGACTTTGACTTTGACTTACTGAACACCTCATTCAGGTCCAGGTACTCTGCGGGGACGTTTGATAATACCATGTTCTCCTTCTGAAAGACAGAGACAGGGACAACAGGACAAGCAGAAACCAGACAAGACTCTTTCACTCCACAATATGTTTGATTAACCAGGGGTGACCTAAAACAATGGGAGCTACTGGGGAGTCCATGAGGAAAAAGGATATGGTTTCACAGTGGTTGCCGGATGTGAGCAGAGTGATGGGTTCCGTATGGTGGGGGACGTGTGGCAGTTCCTGGCCATTGAGGGCGGTGACATGGATGGGCTGAGAAATAGGAAGGATAGGAATGTTCAAGTAACGTGCAATGATAGAGTCAATGTAGTTACCTTCGGCTCCAGAGTACAGAAGGGCGTGCCAGTCGTGAGTGTGATTCTCCCACCACAGTTTCACCGGAAGGAGAGTCGGTGATGTAGTTGAGGACTTCCCGGCGGAGATGCCACCCGATAGTAGCCTCATCCTTACTACCGGGTTGGCTCCTTTCACCGGGCAGGAATAGATGGAATCTGCATGGGTTCGTGGTCGTCGACGAGACCGACCGTGTTCTTTCGACTCGAGCGGCCCCTTTCCAGAGAGATGGGATGGCGTGTAGGACTGGTCTTTCTACCCAGACGGTTAATCCGGGCATCAACTTGAAGAGCCAGGTCGATAAGACCGTTGAGTGTAGGGGGCAGCTCGAGGAGGTAGATCTCCTTCTGAACACGGTTGGCCAGCCCATGCAGGAATCGATCCCTCTGCACCGCCTCTTTCCACTGGCACGCGGCCGCCAGGGTACGGAACTGGATGGAATAGTCCTTGACCGAAGATCTTCCTTGTTGCAGGTCTGAGAGCTACCAGCCGCGGCTCGATCGAAGACTCTTTTCATCTCATCCGAGAAGGTGTGGAACGAGACGCAACACAGATGTTGGTTCTCCCACACCGCCGTCCCCCATAAGGCGGCTTTGCCAGATAGTAAAGTCAGGGAAAATGCAACCTTCGACTCCACGGTCGCGAAGGTGCGTTGCTGTAAAGCAAAGTGCATGGAACACTTATTAAGAAAAGTCTTGCAAAAGTTTGGCTCACTGGAATAATTATCTGGTGCCGGAAGTCGTGGCTATGGCCGGAATTGGTCCTGGGAGGTCTCCCGGGGGATGGGCGGCGCAGGCGGTGCGATGGGCGCAGTGGGAGAGGTGAGTTGATGAATCCGCTGGGTGAGCTCGGACACCTGTGTCACCAGGGCTTGGATCGCGCGTCGTGTTTGCATGTTTACCATGCTCTCCTGCTGCTGATCCATACGATTGACGCTGTGATGGATGAAGTCAGATAGTGAAATGGTGCTCGCTGCTTCCATGGTGGGTGAGAGCGTTCTGTGACAACTGGGTGAAGGAGGAGCTGGAATCAAGTGCGAGTATGAACAAAGTTTTAATGAGAGACAATAACCAAACAAACTGGAACACAAACAACGCTGGGAAGAAGATACAGTCCGAGATGGTGGAAGGAGGTGATGAATCCAGATGACGGTGGTGAGTTGGCAGCAGGAGAGGGTGGCACAGGAACTGTGGGGAATCGAGCCGAAGGTAAGTAGTGATGCTTGTGATGGTTGCGATGAGTGCACGAGGTTCTGGGGAAAGACACGGACATCCAAACGCAGAACAACACAGAAAGCAGAACACAGTTAACCAACATGAAACAACGCTCTCACAAACACAAGACGTGAGACAAGCCATTGTATAGAGAGGGTAATGAGTGACAGCTGCTGCTGATGACAATTAATGGAGACGCCCACAAACTAATCAGTGCAGACGTGTAACACACAGACTTCACCACAAAGTGCAAAACCCAGAGATCACAGTTTACCAACCGTGACACAAGAGCACCATGACGATTTACCACCTTTCTAGGACTTGGAACTGGTAGTTGCATAGACTGTCACTAAAGGGTCTGATAAATCTGATATCTGATAAAGCCCTCAGATTTCAATTAAAAGATCTTCATTTGTGTTTTAAAGATGAACAAAATCATATAGGTTTGTTAGGACATGAGGGTAACTAATTAATGACAGGATTTTTATTTCTGGGTGAAGTAATCCTTTAAACTGCAGAAGTTTAGTTTAGAGTTCTGTTCTTTGTGTACTTTACTCTTGTGCACTTTGAAAATGGAGTAGACACCGCTTTCAAATGTACAGTCTTTGTAAGGGCTCATGACTTTATGGTTTACTTTTAAATGTGCAGTATGCAGGTGAGGGAAGTAATCAGGCTCAGTACAAAACTCAGCAAACCCACAGGACAGACAGCTAAACTAAACTGGTACATCTACACCTGACTGTTGATCAGATGATTTGGTGTGAAATTGGGATAAGTTAACTTTTAAGACATTGAATGATTTAAATGTACATAGCCATTCCTGATGCAAAGAAGGAAATGGTTCAGTTCTAGCTTTAAGTTCCATGTTTGAGTCTATAAATAAAGACACGGAGACACCGACGGATGATCGTTTAGAGCACATTAACTCTCCAAACATTATCATAAAGACACGGAGACACCGACGGACGATCGTTTAGAGAACATTAACTCTCCAAACATCATCATAAAGACACGGAGACACCGACGGACGATCGTTTAGAGAGCATTAACTCTCCAAACATCATCATAAAGACACGGAGACACCGACGGACGATCGTTTAGAGCGCATTAACTCTCCAAACATCATCATAAAGACACGGAGACACAGACGGACGATCGTTTAGAGCACATTAACTCTCCAAACATCATCATAAAGACACAGAGACACCGACGGATGATCGTTTAGAGCACATTAACTCTCCAAACATCATCATAAAGACACAGAGACACCGACGGATGATCGTTTAGAGCGCATTAACTCTCCAAACATCATCATAAAGACACAGAGGCACCGACGGATGATCGTTTAGAGCGCATTAACTCTCCAAACTTCATCTTAAAGACATGAGACACCGAACGGATGATCGTTTAGAGCGCATTAACTCTCCAAACATCATCATAAAGACACAGAGACACCGACGAACGATCGTTTAGAGCACATTAACTCTCCAAACATCATCCTAAAGACACACGGAGACACCGACGGACGATCGTTTAGAGCACATTAACTCTCCAAACATCATCATAAAGACACGGAGACACCGACGGATGATCGTTTAGAGCACATTAACTCTCCAAACATCATCATAAAGACACACGGAGACACCGACGGACGATCGTTTAGAGCACTTTAACTCTCCAAACATCATCATAAAGACACGAGACACCGACGGACGATCGTTTGGAGCACATTAACTCTCCAAACATCATCATAAAGACACAGAGACACCGACGGATGATCGTTTAGAGCACATTAACTCTCCAAACATCATCATAAAAACACAGAGACACCGACGGATGATCGTTTAGAGCACATTAACTCTCCAAACATCATCATAAAGACACAGAGACACCGACGGATGATCGTTTGGAGCGCATTAACTCTCCAAACATCATCATAAAGACACGGAGACACAGACGGATGATCGTTTGGAGCGCATTAACTCTCCAAACATCATCATAAAGACACGGAGACACAGACGGATGATCGTTTAGAGCGCATTAACTCTCCAAACATCATCATAAAGACACGGAGACACCGACGGATGATCGTTTAGAGCACATTAACTCTCCAAACAACATCATAAAGACACGGAGACACCGACGGATGATCGTTTACAGCACATTAACTCTCCAAACATCATCATAAAGACACGGAGACACCGACGGATGATCGTTTAGAGCACATTAACTCTCCAAACATCATCATAAAGACACGGAGACACCGACGGATGATCGTTTAGAGCACATTAACTCTCCAAACATCATCATAAAGACACAGAGACACCGACGGATGATCGTTTAGAGCGCATTAACTCTCCAAACATCATCATAAAGACACAGAGGCACCGACGGATGATCGTTTAGAGCGCATTAACTCTCCAAACATCATCTTAAAGACATGAGACACCGAACGGATGATCGTTTAGAGCGCATTAACTCTCCAAACATCATCATAAAGACACAGAGACACCGACGAACGATCGTTTAGAGCACATTAACTCTCCAAACATCATCCTAAAGACACACGGAGACACCGACGGACGATCGTTTAGAGCACATTAACTCTCCAAACATCATCATAAAGACACGGAGACACCGACGGATGATCGTTTAGAGCACATTAACTCTCCAAACATCATCATAAAGACACACGGAGACACCGACGGACGATCGTTTAGAGCACTTTAACTCTCCAAACATCATCATAAAGACACGAGACACCGACGGACGATCGTTTGGAGCACATTAACTCTCCAAACATCATCATAAAGACACAGAGACACCGACGGATGATCGTTTAGAGCACATTAACTCTCCAAACATCATCATAAAAACACAGAGACACCGACGGATGATCGTTTAGAGCGCATTAACTCTCCAAACATCATCATAAAGACACAGAGACACCGACGGATGATCGTTTGGAGCGCATTAACTCTCCAAACATCATCATAAAGACACGGAGACACAGACGGATGATCGTTTGGAGCGCATTAACTCTCCAAACATCATCATAAAGACACGGAGACACAGACGGATGATCGTTTAGAGCGCATTAACTCTCCAAACATCATCATAAAGACACGGAGACACCGACGGATGATCGTTTAGAGCACATTAACTCTCCAAACAACATCATAAAGACACGGAGACACCGACGGATGATCGTTTACAGCACATTAACTCTCCAAACATCATCATAAAGACACGGAGACACCGACGGATGATCGTTTAGAGCACATTAACTCTCCAAACATCATCATAAAGACACGGAGACACCGACGGATGATCGTTTAGAGCACATTAACTCTCCAAACATCATCGTAAAGACACAGACACACAGACGGATGATCGTTTAGAGCACATTAACTCTCCAAACATCATCATAAAGACACGAGACACCGACGGATGATCGTTTAGAGCACATTAACTCTCCAAACATCATCGTAAAGACACGGAGACACAGACGGATGACACCGACGGATGATCGTTTAGAGCGCATTAACTCTCCAAACATCATCATAAAGACACGGAGACACCGACGGATGATCGTTTAGAGCGCATTAACTCTCCAAACATCATCATAAAGACACAGAGACACCGACGGATGATCGTTTAGAGCACATTAACTCTCCAAACATCATCATAAAGACACGAGACACCGACGGATGATCGTTTAGAGCACATTAACTCTCCAAACATTATCATAAAGACACGAGACACCGACGGATGATCGTTTAGAGCACATTAACTCTCCAAACATCATCATAACGACACAGAGACACCGACGGATGATCGTTTAACGCACATTAACTCTTTACTCTGCTCTTTCAACTACAGACACAGTTCTCTTTTTGTTTCTCTTCTCCTCTCTTCTCTTCATCTCTGCTCTGAATCTCTCCTCTGTTTCTTTCATCACTTTCTCAATCTCTTGTATTTGTTTCTCCTCTTGTTGTTTTCTCTGCTTTTCTTCCTCTTGTCTGAATCTCTGAGCATCTTCGTACATCTGGTTAATGTAGTGTCCTCTATTCCGTGCTATCATTGAGTCAATCTTCTGCAGTAGGTCTGTCACCTGCTCTCATACTTCTGTTGTTGAAGACGTGATAACTGCCTCCACACTGAACTACTAGATCTCTTAATCTCCTGTTTCCCTCAACAAGATCCACCACTGACCGTCCTTCCAGCAGACCTCAATGAGTGAAAAGAATGATTGAGTAGTTTAACACATCCTGACCAAACATCATCTCAATCATCTGAGGAATCTTCTGCTCCTATTCAGTGAATCTCATGTTCACAGGAAACACAATGAGAAAAGCGTGAGGTCCAGGACTGGATAAATACACACTTCTGGCTATCTCTGTGACTAAATCTTCAGGTCTCATCTGTGTGTCAAAGAATGGAGGAGTATCAACAACAGACACAGATCTGCCTGAAACAGTGGCGTGACCCTCTGAACATACACTGATAACTGAACTCACTCTCTGTACAGATATGAACTCTCTCCGTCCCAGGATTGTGTTTCCAGCTATGTTTACCCAGAAGAACAATCCGTCTGGATGAGAGACTGGAGACAGGAGCAGCTGGTTCAAAATATTGTGGTATTTTTCTCACCAGCAGCTTTGGCTTCCATATCTCTAGGACTTCTACAGAACAAAGAAACAATACATAATGAATATCATTTTTGACACTCACGGCAAAGAACTGATATTAAAATGTCCAGTGTAATAATTTAATATAAAATATTATAAAAGACTCACTCTGTATGTCAAAGTATGGCTTAAGTACTTTTATAAACAGCATTTGAACTTGTTCTGTATGTCCTCTCTTCTTGTTGTTGAACACGTGGTATCTTTGATCAAATATCTGAACAAGATTATTCAGCTCTTCAGTTTCATTGGTGAATTCTTGTATTGTCATGTTTTCTTCCTCCAACTCATCTCCTCTGGTGAAGAGAATCCAAGTTTTCTTCAGACGCTTGTCTCCCAGCAGCTCCTCGATCTTCTCCACAGTTTTCGTCCCAGGATTGTGTTTCCTGTTGAACTCTTCCCAGCTCCTGTTTTTCCCAGAAGGACCATGTTTAAACCTTTAGTTTGTTCCATTTTAAAGATGTCAAGCACTGTAGGACAAAAATGTGTAATTCATATCCCATAAAATAAGGTTAAAAAGCTCTCCACTCAGTGGATATAGTGCTGAATACTCATGATAAATGTATGAATTCACTCATCCGTCCTGGAGAAGCTAGAGTCTCTCCCAGCATCTCAATGATATAAAACTTGCACTTAATAAAATGAAGAAGGGATGGACCAACTCTGCTCTTCCAGGCCTCTTTTTTTCAGAGTCTATCTCCAACCCTAATTAAACACACCTGAACACGCTAATCAGTGTCTTCAAGACTAAACTAGAAGGCTGCAGGCAGGTGAGTTTAATCAGTGTTGGAGCTAAACTCTGCAGGAAAGTGGCCTGGTAGGGCCGAGTTCGACCATCACTAAGGCCGGGCATACACTTAGGGATTTTCATCCGATTTTGAGCTGAATTCTGACTCGTGCGACTCTTTTTCGAGTCGGGCCGATTTTCAGCATTTTTCGTGTGTCATTTGTCGTGCAGTGTTCGTGCGGTGTACAAGGGGAAACGAGAGGTGATTAACCGGCGGCCTAGACTGAGCTACTGTCTAAGAGTTGAGCTGAGTCACAGCCGAAGTTCTAGAGTCAGCCACGGTCTAAGAGTTGAGCCGCGGCCGGAGGCCTAGAGTGAGCTGCGGTCTAAGAGTTGAGCCGCGTCCGGAGGCCTAGAGTGAGCCGCGGTCTAATAGTTGAGCCGCGGCCGGAGGCCTAGAGTGAGCTGGGGTCTAAGAGTTGAGCCGCGGCCGGAGGCCTAGAGTGAGCCGCGGTCTAATAGTTGAGCCGCGGCCGGAGGCCTAGAGTGAGCCGCGGTCTAATAGTTGAGCCGCGGCCGGAGGCCTAGAGTGAGCTGGGGTCTAAGAGTTGAGCCGCGGCCGGAGGCCTAGAGTGAGCCACGGTCTAAAAGTTGAGCCACGGCCGGAGGCCTAGAGTGAGCCGGGGTCTAAGAGTTGAGCCGCGGCCAGAGGCCTAGAGTGAGCTGGGGTCTAAGAGTTGAGCCGTGGCCGGAGGCCTAGAGTGAGCCGGGGTCTAAGAGTTGAGCCGCGGCCGGAGGCCTAGAGTGAGCCGCGGTCTAATAGTTGAGCTGCGGCCGGAGGCCTAGAGTGAGCCGCGGTCTAATAGTTGAGCCGCGACCGGAGGCCTAGAGTGAGCCGCGGTCTAAGAGTTGAGCCATGGCCGGAGGCCTAGAGTGAGCCGGGGTCTAAGAGTTGAGCCGCGGCCGGAGGCCTAGAGTGAGCCGCGGTCTAATATTTGAGCTGCGCGGCCGGAGGCCTAGAGTGAGCCGCGGTCTAATAGTTGAGCCGCGGCCGGAGGCCTAGAGTGAGCCGCGGTCTAATAGTTGAGCCACAGCCGAAGTTCTAGAGTGAGCCATGGTCTAAGAGTTGAGCCGCGGTCTAAGAGTTGAGCCGTGGCCGGAGGCCTAGAGTGAGCCACGGTCTAAGAGACCAGGATTGTGTTTCCTGTTGAACTCTTCCCAGCTCCTGTTTTTCCCAGAAGGACCATGTTTAAACCTTTAGTTTGTTCCATTTTAAAGATGTCAAGCACTGTAGGACAAAAATGCACATGTGTAATTCATATCCCATAAAATAAGGTTAAAAAGTTCTCCACTCAGTGGATATAGTGCTGAATACTCATGATAAATGTATGAATTCACTCATCCGTCCTGGAGAAGCTAGAGTCTCTCCCAGCATCTCAATGATATAAAACTTGCACTTAATAAAATGAAGAAGGGATGGACCAACTCTGCTCTTCCAGGCCTCTTTTTTACAGAGCCTATCTCCAACCCTAATTAAACACACCTGAACACGCTAATCAGTGTCTTCAAGACTAAACTAGAAGGCTGCAGGCAGGTGAGTTTAATCAGCGTTGGAGCTAAACTCTGCAGGAAAGTGGCCTGGTATGGCCGAGTTCGACCATCACTAAGGCCGGGCATACACTTAGGGATTTTCATCCGATTTTGAGCTGAATTCTGACTCGTGCGACTCTTTTTCGAGTCGGGCCGATTTTCAGCATTTTTCGTGTGTCATTTGTCGTGCAGTGTTCGTGCAGTGTACAAGGGGAAACGAGAGGTGATTAACCGGCAGCCTAGAGTGAGCTACCATCTAAGAGTTGATCTGAGCCACAGCCGAAGTTCTAGAGTAAGCCATGGTCTAAGAGTTGAGCCGCGGCCGGAGGCCTAGAGTGAGCCGCGGTCTAAGAGTTGAGCCGCGGCCGGAGGCCTAGAGTGAGCCGCGGTCTAATAGTTGAGCCGCAGCCGGAGGCCTAGAGTGAGCCGCGGTCTAATAGTTGAGCCGCGGCCGGAGGCCTAGAGTGAGCCGCGGTCTAATAGTTGAGCCGCGGCCGGAGGACTAGAGTGAGCCGCGGTCTAATAGTTGAGCTGCAGCCGGAGGCCTAGAGTGAGCCGCGGTCTAAGAGTTGAGCCGTGGCCGGAGGCCTAGAGTGAGCCGGGGTCTAAGAGTTGAGCCGCGGCCAGAGGCCTAGAGTGAGCCGCGGTCTAATAGTTGAGCCGCGGCCCGAGGCCTAGAGTGAGCCGCGGTCTAATAGTTGAGCCGCGGCCAGAGGCCTAGAGTGAGCCGCCGTCTAATAGTTGAGCCACAGCAGAAGTTCTAGAGTGAGCCACGGTCTAAGAGTTGAGCTGCGGCCGGAGGCCTAGAGTGAGCTGCAGTCTAATAGTTGAGCCGCGGCCGGAGGCCTAGAGTGAGCCGCGGTCTAATAGCTGAGCCACGGCCGGAGGCCTAGAGTGAGCCGGGGTCTAAGAGTTGAGCCGCGGCCGGAGGCCTAGAGTGAGCCGTGGTCTAATAGTTGAGCTGCGGCCGGAGGCCTAGAGTGAGCTGCGGTCTAAGAGTTGAGCCATGGCCGGAAGCCTAGAGTGAGCCGCGGTCTAAAAGTTGAGCCACAGCCGAAGTTCTAGAGTGAGCCATGGTCTAAGAGTTGAGCCGCGGTCTAAGAGTTGAGCCGTGGCCGGAGGCCTAGAGTGAGCCACGGTCTAAGAGGTGAGCCACGGCCGGAGGCCTAAAGTGAGCCGCGGTCTAAGAGTTGAGCCATGGTCGGAGGCCTAGAGTGAGCCGGGGTCTAAGAGTTGAGCCATGGCCGAAGTTCTAGAGTGAGCCATGGTCTAAGAGTTGAGCCGCGGTCTAAGAGTTGAGCCGTGGCCGGAGGCCTAGAGTGAGCCACGGTCTAAGAGACCAGGATTGTGTTTCCTGTTGAACTCTTCCCAGCTCCTGTTTTTCCCAGAAGGACCATGTTTAAACCTTTAGTTTGTTCCATTTTAAAGATGTCAAGCACTGTAGGACAAAAATGCACATGTGTAATTCATATCACATAAAATAAGGTTAAAAAGTTCTCCACTCAGTGGATATAGTGCTGAATACTCATGATAAATGTATGAATTCACTCATCCGTCCTGGAGAAGCTAGAGTCTCTCCCAGCATCTCAATGATATAAAACTTGCACTTAATAAAATGAAGAAGGGATGGACCAACTCTGCTCTTCCAGGCCTCTTTTTTTCAGAGTCTATCTCCAACCCTAATTAAACACACCTGAACACGCTAATCAGTGTCTTCAAGACTAAACTAGAAGGCTGCAGGCAGGTGAGTTTAATCAGCGTTGGAGCTAAACTCTGCAGGAAAGTGGCCTGGTAGGGCCGAGTTCGACCATCACTAAGGCCGGGCATACACTTAGGGATTTTCATCCGATTTTGAGCTGAATTCTGACTCGTGCAACTCTTTTTCGAGTCGGGCCGATTTTCAGCATTTTTCGTGTGTCATTTGTCGTGCAGTGTTCGTGCAGTGTACACGGGGAAACGAGAGGTGATTAACCGGCGGCCTAGAGTGAGCTACCGTCTAAGAGTTGAGCTGAGCCACAGCCGAAGTTCTAGAGTAAGCCGCGGTCTAAGAGTTGAGCCGCGGCCGGAGGCCTAGAGTGAGCCGCGGTCTAAGAGTTGAGCCGCGGCCGGAGGCCTAGAGTGAGCCGCGGTCTAATAGTTGAGCCGCGGGCCGAGGCCTAGAGTGAGCCGCGGTCTAATAGTTGAGCCGCGGCCAGAGGCCTAGAGTGAGTCGCCGTCTAATAGTTGAGCCACAGCCGAAGTTCTAGAGTGAGCCACGGTCTAAGAGTTGAGCTGCGGCCGGAGGCCTAGAGTGAGCTGCAGTCTAATAGTTGAGCCGCGGCCGGAGGCCTAGAGTGAGCCGCGGTCTAATAGTTGAGCCACGGCCGGAGGCCTAGAGTGAGCCGGGGTCTAAGAGTTGAGCCGCGGCCGGAGGCCTAGAGTGAGCCGCGGTTTAATAGTTGAGCTGCGGCCGGAGGCCTAGAGTGAGCCGTGGTCTAATAGTTGAGCTGCGGCCGGAGGCCTAGAGTGAGCCGCGGTCTAAGAGTTGAGCCATGGCCGGAAGCCTAGAGTGAGCCGCGGTCTAAGAGACCAGGATTGTGTTTCCTGTTGAACTCTTCCCAGCTCCTGTTTTTCCCAGAAGGACCATGTTTAAACCTTTAGTTTGTTCCATTTTAAAGATGTCAAGCACTGTAGGACAAAAATGCACATGTGTAATTCATATCCCATAAAATAAGGTTAAAAAGTTCTCCACTCAGTGGATATAGTGCTGAATACTCATGATAAATGTATGAATTCACTCATCCGTCCTGGAGAAGCTAGAGTCTCTCCCAGCATCTCAATGATATAAAACTTGCACTTAATAAAATGAAGAAGGGATGGACCAACTCTGCTCTTCCAGGCCTCTTTTTTACAGAGCCTATCTCCAACCCTAATTAAACACACCTGAACACGCTAATCAGTGTCTTCAAGACTAAACTAGAAGGCTGCAGGCAGGTGAGTTTAATCAGCGTTGGAGCTAAACTCTGCAGGAAAGTGGCCTGGTATGGCCGAGTTCGACCATCACTAAGGCCGGGCATACACTTAGGGATTTTCATCCGATTTTGAGCTGAATTCTGACTCGTGCGACTCTTTTTCGAGTCGGGCCGATTTTCAGCATTTTTCGTGTGTCATTTGTCGTGCAGTGTTCGTGCAGTGTACAAGGGGAAACGAGAGGTGATTAACCGGCAGCCTAGAGTGAGCTACCATCTAAGAGTTGATCTGAGCCACAGCCGAAGTTCTAGAGTAAGCCATGGTCTAAGAGTTGAGCCGCGGCCGGAGGCCTAGAGTGAGCCGCGGTCTAAGAGTTGAGCCGCGGCCGGAGGCCTAGAGTGAGCCGCGGTCTAATAGTTGAGCCGCAGCCGGAGGCCTAGAGTGAGCCGCGGTCTAATAGTTGAGCCGCGGCCGGAGGCCTAGAGTGAGCCGCGGTCTAATAGTTGAGCCGCGGCCGGAGGACTAGAGTGAGCCGCGGTCTAATAGTTGAGCTGCAGCCGGAGGCCTAGAGTGAGCCGCGGTCTAAGAGTTGAGCCGTGGCCGGAGGCCTAGAGTGAGCCGGGGTCTAAGAGTTGAGCCGCGGCCAGAGGCCTAGAGTGAGCCGCGGTCTAATAGTTGAGCCGCGGCCCGAGGCCTAGAGTGAGCCGCGGTCTAATAGTTGAGCCGCGGCCAGAGGCCTAGAGTGAGCCGCCGTCTAATAGTTGAGCCACAGCCGAAGTTCTAGAGTGAGCCACGGTCTAAGAGTTGAGCTGCGGCCGGAGGCCTAGAGTGAGCTGCAGTCTAATAGTTGAGCCGCGGCCGGAGGCCTAGAGTGAGCCGCGGTCTAATAGCTGAGCCACGGCCGGAGGCCTAGAGTGAGCCGGGGTCTAAGAGTTGAGCCGCGGCCGGAGGCCTAGAGTGAGCCGTGGTCTAATAGTTGAGCTGCGGCCGGAGGCCTAGAGTGAGCTGCGGTCTAAGAGTTGAGCCATGGCCGGAAGCCTAGAGTGAGCCGCGGTCTAAAAGTTGAGCCACAGCCGAAGTTCTAGAGTGAGCCATGGTCTAAGAGTTGAGCCGCGGTCTAAGAGTTGAGCCGTGGCCGGAGGCCTAGAGTGAGCCACGGTCTAAGAGGTGAGCCACGGCCGGAGGCCTAAAGTGAGCCGCGGTCTAAGAGTTGAGCCGTGGTCGGAGGCCTAGAGTGAGCCGGGGTCTAAGAGTTGAGCCATGGCCGAAGTTCTAGAGTGAGCCATGGTCTAAGAGTTGAGCCGCGGTCTAAGAGTTGAGCCGTGGCCGGAGGCCTAGAGTGAGCCACGGTCTAAGAGACCAGGATTGTGTTTCCTGTTGAACTCTTCCCAGCTCCTGTTTTTCCCAGAAGGACCATGTTTAAACCTTTAGTTTGTTCCATTTTAAAGATGTCAAGCACTGTAGGACAAAAATGCACATGTGTAATTCATATCCCATAAAATAAGGTTAAAAAGTTCTCCACTCAGTGGATATAGTGCTGAATACTCATGATAAATGTATGAATTCACTCATCCGTCCTGGAGAAGCTAGAGTCTCTCCCAGCATCTCAATGATATAAAACTTGCACTTAATAAAATGAAGAAGGGATGGACCAACTCTGCTCTTCCAGGCCTCTTTTTTTCAGAGTCTATCTCCAACCCTAATTAAACACACCTGAACACGCTAATCAGTGTCTTCAAGACTAAACTAGAAGGCTGCAGGCAGGTGAGTTTAATCAGCGTTGGAGCTAAACTCTGCAGGAAAGTGGCCTGGTAGGGCCGAGTTCGACCATCACTAAGGCCGGGCATACACTTAGGGATTTTCATCCGATTTTGAGCTGAATTCTGACTCGTGCAACTCTTTTTCGAGTCGGGCCGATTTTCAGCATTTTTCGTGTGTCATTTGTCGTGCAGTGTTCGTGCAGTGTACACGGGGAAACGAGAGGTGATTAACCGGCGGCCTAGAGTGAGCTACCGTCTAAGAGTTGAGCTGAGCCACAGCCGAAGTTCTAGAGTAAGCCGCGGTCTAAGAGTTGAGCCGCGGCCGGAGGCCTAGAGTGAGCCGCGGTCTAAGAGTTGAGCCGCGGCCGGAGGCCTAGAGTGAGCCGCGGTCTAATAGTTGAGCCGCGGGCCGAGGCCTAGAGTGAGCCGCGGTCTAATAGTTGAGCCGCGGCCAGAGGCCTAGAGTGAGTCGCCGTCTAATAGTTGAGCCACAGCCGAAGTTCTAGAGTGAGCCACGGTCTAAGAGTTGAGCTGCGGCCGGAGGCCTAGAGTGAGCTGCAGTCTAATAGTTGAGCCGCGGCCGGAGGCCTAGAGTGAGCCGCGGTCTAATAGTTGAGCCACGGCCGGAGGCCTAGAGTGAGCCGGGGTCTAAGAGTTGAGCCGCGGCCGGAGGCCTAGAGTGAGCCGCGGTTTAATAGTTGAGCTGCGGCCGGAGGCCTAGAGTGAGCCGTGGTCTAATAGTTGAGCTGCGGCCGGAGGCCTAGAGTGAGCCGCGGTCTAAGAGTTGAGCCATGGCCGGAAGCCTAGAGTGAGCCGCGGTCTAAAAGTTGAGCCACAGCCAAAGTTCTAAAGTGAGCCATGGTCTAAGAGTTGAGCCGCGGTCTAAGAGTTGAGCCGTGGCCGGAGGCCTAGAGTGAGCCACGGTCTAAGAGGTGAGCCACGGCCGGAGGCCTAAAGTGAGCCGCGGTCTAAGAGTTGAGCCGTGGTCGGAGGCCTAGAGTGAGCCGGGGTCTAAGAGTTGAGCCATGGCCGGAGGCCTAAAGTGAGCCGCGGTCTAAGAGTTGAGCCGTGGCCGGAGGCCTAAAGTGAGCCGCAGTCTAAGAGTTGAGCCACGGCCAGAGGCCTAGAGTGAGCCCCGGTCTAAGAGTCGAGCCATGGCCGGAGGCCTAGAGTGAGCCCCGGTCTAAGAGTCTAGCCATGGCCGGAAGACTAGAGTGAGCTGTGGTCTAAGAGTTGAGTCACGGCCGGAAGCCATGGTCTAGAGTGAGCAGAGAGTGGAGGCTTGAGTGAGCAGAGACCGGCGGCTTGAGTGAGCAGAGACGTGCGGCTTGAGTGAGCAGAGACTTGCGGCTTGAGTGAGCAGAGACGTGCGGCTTTAGTGAGCAGAGACGTGCGGCTTGAGATTGAGAAAAGCCGGGCGGCTTGAGTGAGCAGAGACCGTCAGCTTGAGTGAGCAGAGACCGTCAGCTTGAGTGAGCAGAGACTGTCGGCTTGAGTGAGCAGAGACCGTCGACTTGAGTGAGCAGAGACCGTCGGCTTGAGTGAGCAGAGACCGTCGGCTTGAGTGAGCAGAGACCGTCAGCTTGAGTCAGCAGAGACCGTCAGCTTGAGTGAGCAGAGGCGGGCGGCTTGAGTGAGCAGAGGCGGGTGGCTTGAGTGAGCAGAGGCGGGCGGCTTGAGTGAGCAGAGGTGGGCGGCTTGAGTGAGCAGAGACGGGCGGCTTGAGAGTGAGCAGAGACCGTCGGTTTGAGTGAGCAGAGACCGGTGGCTTGAGTGAGCAGAGACCGTCGGCTTGAGTGAGCAGAGACCGGTGGCTTGAGTGAGCAGAGACGGGCGGCTTGAGTGAGCAGAGACCGTCAGTTTGAGTGAGCAGAGGCGGGCGGCTTGAGTGAGCAGAGGCGGGCGGCTTGAGTGAGCAGAGGCGGGCGGCTTGAGTGAGCAGAGACCGGCAACTTGAGTGAGCAGAGACCGGCGACTTGAGTGAGCAGAGGCGGGCGACTTGAGTGAGCAGAGGCGGGCGGCTTGAGTGAGCAGAGACCGGCGACTTGAGTGAGCAGAGGCGGGCGACTTGAGTGAGCAGAGGCGGGCGGCTTGAGTGAGCAGAGACCGGCGACTTGAGTGAGCAGAGACCGGCGACTTGAGTGAGCAGAGGCGGGCGGCTTGAGTGAGCAGAGACCGGGCGGCTTGAGTGAGCAGAGACCGTCGACTTAAGTGAGCAGAGACCGGAGACTTGAGTGAGCAGAGACCGGCGACTTGAGTGAGCAGAGACGGGCAGCTTGAGTGAGCTTTGTTATTATATCTCGTATCAAGAACGTTTTATAAAAAAGCATAACACTACTGTATCTCAGGCCTCAGTGATGTTCCTATTACGTTTCCCAAATGTGGCTGAGAGAATGTTGTTATTTTGTTATCCTGAAACATTGTAACAATGTTTTATTGACAACATTACATAATCTGTTACCTCAACAACATCCTCAAAATATCCTCAAAATGTGGCAGGTAACATGTTCTAGCTTTGTTAATACAAACCCAATTCCAAAAAAGTTGGGACACTGTACAAATTTTTTTTTTTTTCTTTTTTCACAGTTCAGTTTGAGTTTATTTATTTATTTTCCACAATTTCACACATAGCATTTGTTACTACATCAGAGAGAACAATAGTGTTCTATTGTGAAAGAAAAAAAAAATGTAACTGGACTCCCAAGAAGCAATAGCTTATAAATAGGGTTATAAATTGTGAGTAAAAAAGGAATGGAATAATATACAAATCTCATAAAGTTATATTTTATTCACAATTGAATATAGATAACATATCAAATGTTGAAAGTGAGACATTTTGAAATGTCATGCCAAATATTGGCTCATTTGGATTTCATGAGAGCTACACATTCCAAAAAAGTTGGGACAGGTAGCAATAAGAGGCCAGAAAAGTTAAATGTACATATAAGGAACAGCTGGAGGACCAATTTGCAACTTATTAGGTCAATTGAGAACATGATTGGCTATAAAAAGAGCCTCTCAGAGTGTCAGTGTCTCTCAGAAGTCAAGATGAGCAGAGGATCACCAATTCCCCCAATGCTGCGGCGAAAACTAGTGGATCAATATCAGAAAGGAGTTTCTCAGAGAAAAATTTAAAAGTGTTTGAAGTTATTATCATCTACATTGCATAATATCATCCAAAGATTCAGAGAATCTGGAACAATCTCTGTGCGTAAGGGTCAAGGCCGGAAAATCATACTCAATGACATCCTTAAAACATTCTCCTAATGTGGCAGGGAGAATTTACTTCCTTTGTTATCTTGAAACCTCATGCCGATATTTTATTGAGAACATTATATAATCTGTTATCTCAACAACATCCTCAAAACATATTTAAAATGTTGCTGACAAAATGTTCTAGCTTTGTTTACACTTAACATTGTAGGAAAATTATCTGCAATGAGAAACATTCTTGAAACATTTTCTCTAAAACATCAAACCAACCAAACCTGTACGGAATTTTAGCCAAAGTTCTGAGAACATTCCTTGCTAGCTGCGTTCCTTGCATTGAGGCCATTCTGATGCAACGTGATGATGGCTGCATGTGTTTCTATGCAGGTAACCAATGCTAACAAGAACACGATTGGAAGCGCTTCTTCCCTTTCTTGAAACATTGTGCCACTGTGTTATTGACAACATTGTTTAATGTTTATTACCAGAACAAAATCCTCAAAATGTTGCAGGTCAAATTGTCTTTCTTAGTTAAGCCATCATATTAGAAGAATGTTTTATTAAAACATTTCATCACCTCGAGCCTCGATGTTCATATAACCAGAGATGTATGTACTAGAGACCCAGACTTGAGTAAAAGTAGAAGTGCTCTATCAAAAAAATGACTTGAGTAGAAGTTGAAGTGCTCTTTAAACACCACACTTAAGTAGAAGTACTAAAGTATTCAACATTTTTTGTACTTAAGTATTGCAAGTAATCTATTTGAAAATTTACTACTCAAGTACACAGTAAAATCAGCAGTGTAAAATTTGGAGTGTAAAATGACATATGCACTTAAAGAGTTTCTTTTAATCATGCAAGTGTAAAATAACCCAAAGAGTAAGAGTAGATCATCAGTGTACCAGCCACTTTGCTCTGAAGAAAGTATGTTGGTAACCACGCCTCCAAAAACGGCCAACGGCTCTGCGCGCGAGTCTACTGCTTTCAAATTTTCCTGTTGGATTTTCTGTCTGCCATGGAGTTACAGTCGCACGGGAGTTACGGTGAGTTTGATGAAAATATTTTGTGTAAGCCAATTGTTGTTTGGAAAATTGACCACAAGGCATGATTTATTTTAAAAAATGGTTGGATTACGTTGTTAATAATTTAGTTCTTAGGTTTTGTTCGCGCTTAAAATAGTTAGCTAGCAATAGCTTGGCTAGTCCATGATAACGTTAAAAAGCACCTACTTTAGGCGCGAATGTTAGCAAACGTCATTAACTTTCTATACTCTTTAGTGTGACGGAACTTATTTCGAAAGCAAACGGGCTGCCAAAATAATAAGAGATGTCCGTCGATAACGTTAAAGTAAACCATTTTTAAACCAATCATGGTTGCAAGATGTCACGTAACGTTAAGGTCAAGGTGAGGCATAGGCTTACAAACACATTGCCTAATTGTGTATCATTTGATTTGCTCTACAGGACTAACCCAAGAGGATGCTGATAAAAGTCAGATTCAAGACTGAACAAAAGTTTGTTCGTGTTACAGAGCCGAAGCTTAGAATTTTTCTGAATGATAAACTATCTGATAAACTGAACTATAAATCCTTGATGCGCATACTTAATGTTGTGTGTAGGCACGGTTCCGAGTAACGTTAATTGATTAATTTCTTAAACGTAGACGTTGTATCGTTCTTCAATGTATGCGGACGTTATAACGTTAACTTACTCAACTTTAGATTAGAATGGCTTATTTAGTCCACACACACGTATCATTGACCCTTCGCAGGGAACTTGATTGACAGGCGATCTAACCAATCATAATCCGCCATTTTGTCTGACAAAGCAGGCAGGAGAGATAGCAGATTTAACATGGGAGGATTTTAACTTGAAAAACGCAGTGTACTGACGCCTTCCCGCGGTTTAAAACATTCCTTATGTTCATTCATGTTTATTTGATGCTATAAATGAACTAGAAGGAAGAGATAATCGTTTGACGAGCAGCTTTAACTGATGCTCTACACTACAGCGATCTGTCAGGCACATTTAAGAGCCACAAATCGGTATGTATCGTTTCAATTTCTTTTAAAAAATGACCAAATTTGAAAGGTGAGACTTTGTTTAATATGTTTAATATCAAAAGTAACCGAAAAGTAACCTGGTCTGTCCTGTCGGTTAGCGTGTTGTCAGTCTCCTCTCTGCTCCGCTATGTATTTTTCACTGCGTGAGAACATGGTGTGGCGTGAGACTCGAGCAGGGTAGCTTGTCGGACATAGCGACAGTAACTAAGGTGGGCGAAGGGTCTTCGTCTTTGCGAAGGGTCAATTAGACGACAATGGACGAAATTCGCAAGGTGCATCAACATATAACGCTCCTTGTAGGGTAGATGGAAAGCTAAATGGACAAGTTTAACATTTTACCCAGTTCGTAATTGGCACTTAAGGTTGCAGACTGACATGTAGAATTAAATGATTGAGCTGATTTATCTTCTTGTTGCAATAATGATTCTTGCATTTCCTTTTGGTTTCAGCTTTCCTGAAGTTTGGAATTAATGACGCTCCTTGCCATATGGCAAAATTGCTCGACCAAACAGGCACAGAATTGGATGAAGATGTGTTTGAGGAGGTACTGAAGCAGCCAGATGTCGGTGTCCTCTTACTGAAGTTGGATGCTGATGGACAAGGTAAATGTGGCTCTGTGTAATATTATTTACAGGGTTCCCACGGGTCATGGAATTTCTGGAATGTCATGGAATTTTAAAAGGTCTATTCCAGGCATTGAAAGTCAGGGAATTTTATATATTTTTTTGTCCAAGTCATGGTATATCAGGGAATTTAGTTTGTTGCTTTAAATTTTAGTTTCCATTTATCAAAATGTAATTTTTCTATACCGCTTTTTTTATCGCGCTGTTTCACACATCTTTCTAAGGAGCCCCTGAAGGGACCTTTGCAAAAAAATTAATAATACGGACTTTCACGTGCGCATGCAAAACTATTGCGTGCTCACGAGAAAGTTTCGCGTGCGCACGCATTACAATTTCCGGTTTGGTTATAGTGTCATTACTACAAATGTGGGAAAAGGGATGAGATGAGAGTGTGCTTGGAGCATGCCTCCAGAGATTTGTCTTGTTATAGGTAGGTTGTTTATGGACTGTGCTTTACTGTAAGAAAAAAAGCATGAATATCACATAAATGAATATCAAGTCCCACATCATGGATTACATAATCAGAGAGTAGCCTATTTCTTTTCGTTTTGAATTGTTTCGTTTAAAGACATTCCAAGCTATCTTCAGATTTATTTCTCATGTATGTGAGTAGGGTTGTCAACTTTAGTCGTTTAGTCGACTAATCGGTCGATGCCGTCTTGGTCGACTGACATTATCATTGGTCGACCAGTCGCATAATTTTTTTTTTTTTCACCAATAAAGAAATTTTCATTGATTTACTCCTTGATATTTATTCCTTTATATGCAGTTATATATTACTGTATTCTAAATATAATTAGCCTATATTTATCCCCAACTTTAAATGCTTTAATTTAGGCTATTTTGTAACAGCGCCACAGTTTAGCGCACCACGTAGGCTAGAACACTCGGGAACCACACCTGTGGCTGGCTGCACTGCTGCTTCGCGCTCAGTAAGGAATATAGGTAGTAATCTCTATGTGTCTGTCTGTCCGTTTGCATTTTGATTATTTCGAGAACCGTTCATCCAATCGACTTCACAAGGGAGTGCAGTGTCGCATTTGGTGCAATATAGACAGACACGCGAGACGCGACACGCTCAGAATTAATAGTAAACTACAGAACGGCGCGAGCGGGAAGCGACGCAACTCACGCGAGCAGGGCTTATATTCTCCGAGAACGGACACTGCACTAGTGATATAAAACGCACACAGTCTGTTAACTTAAGCAATACTTTTAAGGTAGTCTAATATTTTTCTGACTAACAAATTACTGACACAGTAAAGGGTATATTTAAATAAAGAAAAACAAAATTTAAATAAAGAAAAACGAAATTTAAATAAAGAAAAACGAAATTTAAATAAAAACATGACATTTAAATACAGAAAAAATTAATTTAAATAAAGAAAAATGAAATTTAAATAAAGAAAAACGAAATTTAAATAAAGAAAAAACGAAATTTAAATAAAGAAAAACGAAATTAATTTAGATTGATAATAACAGGTAAAAAGTCTTAATACATTTAGTTTTTATTATTCTATTTTCCACAATGTCAAAGCAACAGCAGCAATACAAGCTCAGACATGCACTTTGGTCCATACAAACTCCGCTGTTCTAGCCAGAGAACACTCCCGTTGCTGGAACACTCAGGCCTCGGTTCTATTTCTAGCATGTACGCGTTTTCCGCGTGGCTCAAGCCGTGCCTGAGACGCGTGTCTCAAGCAGGCAGTGTGCAAACTCCAACCTGTTAACATGGGAGCCGAAATAAAAACAGACACCCAACGCAGCTGAGACTCTCACGCCAGCAGCCAGTGTGTCGCCGGCCTTATTCAAGCGCGAATGAGAACCGTTTCGCGGGGGATCCCAGGTGTCAATAAAAAAATAAAAAAAAATAAAAACGTTTTTTCGTTGTTGTTTTATAAATGCTCTATGACAATTGTTTAATAAATGTTCAGTCAAAAATGCAAAACATAGCGTTTTTTTTTTTTTTAGTCGACTAATCGTTGTGTAGGACAGGACTTTGGTCGACTAAGCATTTCTTTGGTTGACTACAGCCCTATATGTGAGGCATACACAGAGTTTCGGTTAATTTATGATGAGATGCACTCCAGTTCACGTGCAATGCAAGTGACCGCGCCGGCGCCTCCATGATTATATTGTCTGCTATATATTTGCTTCTCATTTATTAAATACAGGCAATTGGCTGATGAAAAAATTATTAAAATTAAGATACAATTTATACAAAACGAAATTCACTTTAAAGAAAGGCTTTCTACAATACAAAACAGCTCGGTGCTCCGCAAAACAGCGTGTTTTGACGTTCATTATAGGTCTAAAAATTCATCTTTTTAGTCAGTGAAAGTCAGGAAAAAGTCAGGGAATTTGACATTTGGTTTAGAGTGGGAACCCTGTATTTAACTACTGATTAGATTAAGTGCACACTAAAGACCAAATTACTGTACTTTTGTCCTAGAATTTGAAAGCGAAGAACCATCTAACAGCAGTTTCAATAGATCATCTGACTCTATTGTCATAGAAAGTCCACCATGCTCTAGACAACGTCCTGGAGAGGATGCCAAAGCTGTAAGTCACTGTCACATGCTTGCTGTTGATACAGCTAATCTGAAAAGTTAAATGTATTATGTAAAAGAAGATTTATCATTTGAATTGTACTAGTCAACTGTTAGTTCCTCCACTAATAGTGGTCTAGCGTTAACTTCATACATGAGCATTACATTAAAACATTTTCCACAGTTGGTCCAAAGCATATTGGAGAAAAAGCCAGGGGGAGACATTATCTCCAAAGAATACCGGAAAACAAAATATTTGACAGACAGCACAAGGAGGAAAATGATAACAATTCTTGTTGCAGACATGACGGAGAGGCGGATAAACGGAATGTTTATCTATACCTTACTATTTCATACAAGTAAACAGAACTGTAATGCAGTCAATAGCGCAAAATTTAAAGTGTTCATTATGTCAAACATTGTGCTCAAGGAAAAAAATTGTGTTTGTTGTGTTGCAAGATTGAACAAGACTTTACTCGGCTGTTTGGCGGGGTTGTATCTGCCAAGTTTTTGGAGAAGTGGCCAACTGCGTTCAAGTACAAGACCATAGCCCAGAGCAAGGGCTTGCATCCGTCACGAGATCTTCAGGAGCTGATTGATGCAGCAGAGAGTGTGGGGAATGATGATGAAGAAAATGACACAGGTCAGATACTTAAAAACAATTGAAAGATTTTCTCTCAGTTGAAATGTTGAAGTTTGACTAAGCTGCTAATCATATCTTTGTGCCTCTTTTTCATATAGCATGGGATCATGAACTTGCAGGGATACTTCTCTTACTCCACCTCATTCCACCGGTTGCACAAGGCCGCAAAAGACCCGGGAAGATGTCTGCATCCATGGCAGAGAAACATGTTGTCATGTTCTTAAAGGTTGGTGGATGATTCTTGTCGCCATCAGTTATGCATATGTGCCGCTAGGGCTGGGCGATATATATCGCATGCGATTGTTATGCGCATCTCGTCAGTAAAGCCAGTTCCTTGATTAGTAGTAAATCGCCATCACCTGCTTTCAGATGGAGTGGCATTTACAACACAGTGCCGTAGTTAACTGACAAGCTGAGCCATATCGCATTAATTATCGCAGGCGATACTGACGAGATGCACATAACAATCGCATGCGATATATATCGCCCAGCCCTATGTGCCGCCTTTTAGATTAGGCCCATGTCAAAGTGTTGCCTTCTGTTGCATTGTTTCTTTCTAGCATTCAAACAATGAAATTTAACCAAAATCGGTGTTGGTCAAAATATTTTCTCCACTTGCCTACCAGTGCATGGTGCTTGTATTGAGATGTTCTCAAAGTACTAACGGCTCATAATTTTTCCTCGTTTAAGCTAGTTAAGTTTATACACCTCCTAATAGAGTTTATGCAACTTTTAACATTCTGAAATCACACTACATTGTCCAGATTTACACTTGTATCCAGATTTACAGTAGGCTACACTCATCAACACTCTTGAACCATACTATTGATATTGTCATAGAAACATTGGATAATAACCTCCACTGTCAATGGAACATGTTCTGAATGTCTTTTTCATCATCTGATATGGCACTGCATTAATGTGAAACAATTCATTTACAGACTGGAAACAGTGTACAAGAACATCTGGATGCCATACAGGAGAGCAAGCAGCCATACCTCCTTGCAGCTGGACCCAAGAAGAACACCATCCATGCATACTACATTGTTCTCGACAAGTACGCCATCCCATGCATGTCAGCAAGTGCAGTTGGCGCCTTTGATGAACTGTTCAAGATTCATTTTGTGTTCGGTACGTCCTACAACAAAGTACTTCACAATATGTACACCTTTATCCAAACAACAATCTACGAAATAGACGTCGGCCAGGTCAAGGAAACACCTAGGGTAGCAGAACTAAGAGCAAGGTTACTCAATTAAGGAACAATAAAAAAAAGATGTTGTGCTATGTTTGTGGCTCTACTTTTGACAACTCAAATCTCCTGATTAGGCACCTTAAATTGGCCCATGGTTTGTGCTCTGACAGAAATTTACGTATTCGTTGTGGTCAATCAGACTGTATCCTTGAATTTGGGTCTTTTTCAGGGTACAGAAAACATTTAAACAGAGTACACTGTGAAATTCCAAATAATGTGCAGACAGTTGTTTGTGCTGTTAGTAGACAGCAATATTCTGATGATGATGATGATCAGCCAACTGATTTGGCTACATGCCCTAGTACAAGTTCCTGTGACTTACCAATTACAAACCAGTCAGCTTTTGATTTATGTGGGTCTGCTGTTAGCTCAGTTACAGACGGCAGGTGTGGGTCAATGTGTTTTAAATTCATTTGTCAATACAATGGAAGAAGCTGTCCATGAAATTCAAGCGCAAGTAATGGAGGTTGCTTTTAAATGTCTTTCTTCTGATGATACAGAAACTGTTTCAAAACTTAAACAATCCTTTAATGAAATCGAAAACCCTTTCTCTTCACTTAATTCAGTTTCCAAAAGAGATTTGTACTTTAAAAAGAAATGGAGTATTGTTGACCCTGTGGATAAAGTGCTAGGTACCAGGTTTGAAAATAGGAAAAATAGGAGCACAGGGACATATGATCAGGTTGTGGTCACTGATAAATTTTCCTACGTCCCCATTTTAGAAACACTAAAGTCTATTTTCAGTAATCCACATGTGTTCTCTCTACTGAAATCAGGCCATGTCTCCAAAGATGGTGTTTATTCAGATTTAGATGATGGATTGTACATTAAGAACCACCCTCTTTTTTCCACTGACAAACATGCACTTCAAATTCAGTTATTTTACGATGATTTTGAAACGGCTAATCCATTAGGGTCGAAGAAGGGTATTTACAAATTAGGGGCAATATATTTTACATTACGAAACTTTCCACCAAAATTTAACTCTTCCTTAACAAGCATTCACTTATGTGCACTCTTCCACTCACAAGACATTAAGACATATGGATTTAATGCCATCCTTGAACCACTCGTTCAAGATTTGAAGATGCTTGAGACTGAGGGTATTGAGATTCCCACTCTATCTCGCCGTGTGCGTGGTAGCATTGTTCAGGTTGTGGGTGATAACCTTGGCTTAAACTGTTTATTTGGATTGGTTGAATCGTTTAGTTGCGCCTATTGCTGCCGTTTCTGCCTTTTAGAAAAACAAGAATTTCAAAGAGTGTTTTATGATGATGACTCGTCAGGACAAAAGACGAACATTTACAACATTGTAATTCAGCACAATCAAATCCTATGTTATCTCATGTCTGTGGTGTAAAGCGGCATTGTCTACTGAATACTTTACAGTACTTTAATACCTCTGAAAATTTCTCTGTCGATGTTATGCACGACATTTTGGAGGGAATAGGTCAGCTTGAGATTAAGCTTGTTTTGCAGTATTTGAAGGCAAACTTTGTTACTTCCAGAGAAATTGGGTTGAGAGTACAGCATTTCAACTATGGTTACACAGAAAGGAAAAACCGCCCACCTGTCATTAAATTGGATGATGATCGTAATGATTTGGGTATAAATGCTATTCAATGTTGGTGTTTACTTCGCAATCTGCCACTCATGTTTGGTGACATTGTCCCAGACGGAAATTAACATTGGTCCCTTCTTTTATTGTTGATACAGATAGTGAATATTGTATTTTCCCCTGTGTTAACTGAAGGCCTAACAGTCTACCTGAAATATTTGATAGGCGAGCATCATAGACTATTCAAGCTTTTGTTCCCAGAAAGGTCTCTGTTGCCAAAACACCATTTGTTAACACATTACCCTCGATCTATTAGACACATTGGGCCTGTCATTCATATGTGGTGCATGCGTTACGAAGGGAAACATAACTATTTTAAAAGACAACTTAAAAGTTTCAAAAATATCACAAAGACTCTAGCTAAAAAACACCAAAGGTTTATGGCATATAGTTGGGAATCGATAAGCTCTTCCAATTTAACCATGGGTCCAGGAAGGATGATAACATTAGATGACTTTGCAGAAGTCTCCGACATTGCTGCCAAACTGAATTTAACAGATTTTGAGAATACAAATGTCCTCTCTGTGAAATGGGTCAAGCACCAGGGCATTGAGTACCGTTTAGACTTTCTTGTTTGTGTCAAAGTTGATACTGATTTACCTTTATTTTACCAGATCAAAGATATTCTTGTTCAAAATGAAAGAGTGTTTTTTCTTGGGCAAAACATGGAGACAGTTTGTTTTGACAGCCATTTTAATGCATTTAAGGTTGCTACCATGACGAAACCCTGTAAGTTACAAGTTGTTGAAGTTTGTGATTTGATCTATTATAGAGCTTTTGATATTCAGATGAGTTATGATAAAACTGATCATCAGCTATTTGTTGTACCATATTGTGTAATGATTTGATAAATAAACGATGAAAGACATCTACTTATGTGTATGTGTGTATTAATTTCTTATTTAATCAAAGAATTGCATTGTATTAGAATAAAGAAGAATATAGTGGGCATTAAATTGCTGTAAGCATGTGCACAAAGCAAACCAACACTGGTAAGAGCATTTAATGTGTTACACTTAGGAGAGTTAAAAATGGCAAAAATAGTGTTAAATAGCAGTAGTGTTAAATAAAATCAACAATATAGAGTGCAATTGTTTACACTAGTAGTGTAGTGTAGTGTAGTGTAATTTTCTTACATTTTCAGTGTAAAAATAACACTACACATTCAACACTGTTAATAGAGTAATTTTAACACTAAATTGAATGGGACCATATATGCTCAGAAATAGTGTTACAATTTACTCTTAAAGAGTTAATGCAACACTGCAGAATTTACTGTGTACTGAAAGTAAAAGTACAAGTATTGTGTTATGTAGTTATTAAAGAAAGTACTCAAAAGTTTGAACATATTGTTTTTACTATTTCAAATGATTAACCCAAAGGACAATCACAATTCCTTTGACTGTAACTTTTTGTAAACAAAAACAGATTAAAGGGTTAGTTCGCCCAATTTGCAAAATTATGTCATTAATAACTTACCCTCATATTGTTTCAAAGCCGTAAGACCTCCTTTTATCTTCAGAACACAGTTTAAGATATTTTAGATTTAGTCCGAGAGCTCTCAGTCCCTCCATTGAAGCTGTGTGTACGGTCTACTGTCCATGTCCAGAAAGGTAAGAAAAACATCATCAAAGTAGACCATGTGACATCAGAGGGTCAGTTAGAATATTTTGAAGCATCGAAAATACATTTTGGTCCAAAAATAGCAAAAACTATGACTTTATTCAGCATTGTCTTCTCTTCCGTGTCTGTTGTAAGACAGTTCAAAACAAAGCAGTTTGTGATATCCGAACGAATCATTCGATGTAACCGGATCTTTTTGAACCAGTTCACCAAATCGAACTGAATCATTTTAAACAGTTTGCGTCTCCAATACGCATTAATCCACAAATGACTTAAAGGAGCTATGTGGAGGTTTTTACTTTAAAAAAATCTTTAAGATAGAGTTTTCATTTGTACATGTATGAGCCAACCATGATGTAAAAAAAAGAATGACACCTCGACTGTCCACCACAGTTGCCTCTATCAGCCTGTAGGCTCAATTGTGTGTGGAGGAGTCGGGCCCGAATTGGCGCGAAAATTCACAAAATGTGACGTCATGCGCGTTCTCGTCTACTTGGGCTTACAACCGTACGGCACGCCAGCCATTATAGTAAGCAGCGGCAATAGTGTTTTCAAATGGACTGCAGATGGAAAGAAGCGACCAGCCTCCAGCGCAATTCAGACACCCACGGACACTCCTCGTAAGTAAAAAAAAAAAAAGAGCGTGCGCACTGAGAACGAGCATGAGACTGGCTGCAGTTCCTCTAACGGCCACTGGTGTCAATAACAGTTAGAAATTTCAGAACCTACGGAATGCTCCTTTAAGCTGTTAACTTGTTTAATGTGGCTGACACTCCCTCTGAGTTCAAACAAACCAATATCCCGGAGTAATTCATTTACTCAAACAGTACACTGACTGAACTGCTGTGAAGAGAGAACTGAAGATGAACACCGAGCCGAGCCAGATAACGAACAACAGACTGACTCGTTCACGAGTCAAGAACACTGATCTATATATATAACTTATATTACAGATCAGTGGTCAAGAACCGTTTCTGTCAGACGCGTCCGATTCGAGAACCGAGGAGCTGATGATACTGCGCATGTGTGATTCAGCGTGAAGCAGACCGACACACAGAGTGTCTGAACCGAACTGATTCTTTTGGTGATTGATTCTGAACCGATTCTGTGCTAATGTTATGAGCGCGGGTAAACCGAGGGCTTGCAGTCAACGCCAATGACGCCATTACGTCGAGCGCAAAAGAACCGGTGAACTGTTTTCTTCAACTGGTTTATTGAATCGAACTGTCAGAAAGAACTACTGGTGATCCGAAAACCGATGCAACCGGTTCTTGACTCGTGAACTCGAGTTATTATCTGGCTCGGCTCGGTGTTCATCTCTCTCTTCACAGCAGTTCAGTCAGCACGCGCAGTCTTCTCAATCGCTTGATTCGCTCAATGATGTGCCAGCTTCATCAAACCTGCCATCTACAGTTCTGTTTGTAATGGAATGATTCGTAACATTTTTATAATTGTAACGAGTAACGATGCAGCACATAAAAAAAATATCGGAGTAAAAGTATTAAACTCATCGAAAATATGTACTGAAGTAAAAGTGGAAGTAGGAGAAAAAAATAATACTCTAATAAAGTACAGATACCGCCTTTTAGTACTTAAGTACAGTAGTGAAGTAGTTCTACTTCGTTACTATACATCTCTGCATATAACGTTCTACTAATGTGGCTGAGAGAATGTTCTTCCTTTTGTTATCTTGAAACATTGTCCCAATGTTTTATTGACAACATTTTATAATTTGTTTCCTCAACAACATCCTCAAAATTTTGCGGATAAAATGTTCTATCTTTGTTAGACCGTCACATTAGAAGAACGTTTTGTTAGAACCTTTCATCACCTCAAGCCTCAATGATGTTCTTACAATGTTCTACTAATGTGGCTGAGAGAATGTTCTTCCTTTTGTTGTCTTGAAACATTGTACCAATATGTTTCTGAAAACGTTTTATGTTACCTCAACAACATCCTCAAAACATCCTCAAAATGTTGCAGGAAGAATATTCTAGCTTTGTTTTCACTTAACGTTATAGGAACATTTTTTTAAATTATAAACATTCTTAGAACATTTTTTAAGCATTACATTCAAATGTTTCCTTTCAAACGTTTAAAAATCTTTTATGGAATGTTAGCCAAATTTCTGAGAACGTTCCCTGCTAGCTGGGGAGGAATAAATCTCAGGAATCTTTGACCTTGTGCAGCTCAGTCGACTCGTGAGTCATTGCAAGTTAAGATGCTCAGAAATGTATATATTTACATGATGTGATACAGTTAATCAGTATCACGCGAAGACTTCATACAGCAGTTCAATAAACACTTACATCAGACACAATTAACTGTTTTTGTTCTATTTCGCCAACAAATATATAATCCCATTTTCTACCTCTGAGCAACATGACGGTGATTCGTTCCTGAGTGAATCAACAATTTAAATGATTCGTTTAATCGCAATGACTCACTTATTAACAGTGACTTTAACTTAACATTTAAAATATATATTTTATTTAAAACAAAAATCAAATATCAGTATTCAACATTTTATGTATAAAATATCAAAACAGTATTAATGCATTTGTAACTGCAGGTTAAATCATTCAAGTCCTGCATTAAACGGTGTGTAAATGCATCTAAACGCTCCTTCTAATGCAGCTTCTGTGTTTCCTCTGCATTGAAAAGAGGAATTTTGTCAATACTGATTTCATTTGCGTGATAACAACCCGAATTACTTTTTACAGTATATTAACTGACTGATTCAAGTTAAGAATTTGACTAAACAGATGATGCATACTTATAGAAAAAAGGCTTTTTAAAGATAAAAATCCCTATGAAAATTAAGAATCAATGTAAACTTATTGGAAAAGATTAACTTCTATCATTGCTGTGAACTGATCACCAAACAGAATATGAAGAATATCAAAAACTGTAGGAGTCAGCTGTCCATGTTAGTCTTATCAACCTTATCCTTAACAGCACAATAACACACTCAGCAAAATGCTGTCTAAATATCGTCATCAATAAAATCCCAGAAGATATCAAGATATATCTGTTTTGTCGATATCAACACACCCCTAATATATTTAACGTTTTGTTTAGGAAAACATGATGGTTTTATTCTGCCAAGGGGCGTGGTGAGCTGGAAACTGCTTACGTCACCTGCCACTGCAAACATCCAATCGGAAAAATCAACTGCAGTAGCCACCGTTCAACCTGAAGAGGGCAGCACTCGGACGTTTTTACACCATATATTGTAGAATTAAAACACTTTATACTCTAATGTCAAAAAAGTTACTCGAATCAATGAACAGCACTAATAAAGCCCCATTATTACAGATCATTAACTAAAAAAGTTGGTTTAAGTTACTCTTTAAATAAATATGAGAGGTGCCCTTTTTTCCACCTGAACCCCTGCCCCTCAGTCTGTGCACGTCCCTGTTTAGCATTATTCATCTGTCGGCTAAGAACATTTCAAAAGAATCATGTAATTATAATTGGGAAAATAGTTTTTAGATGGCTAGGATATAACTTAAACTTTGAAATTGCTAGTTATATTTCTTTTCTGCTCAAGTTGAGTAAGTTTTGATTATTGTAGCTACATTGTTTTTAGATAATGCTTTTAAGTAGACTAAAATATTAAAATAGTATTGATTTCAGGAAGAAAACCCTGAACAGAAACTGTAGTTTTTTTTCTGTCACATGGACTTGCATATATCTAAATGTAATATTTATACACTTATTATACATTTATTTATATATCTTAATGTAAAAATTATACACTTATTATAGAATTTAATTACAGAAAAACAGTTTTGAACATTATTAACTGATTAAAACATAGCCTATAAATAACAGACTGGATGTGCAATAACCTTATATCTTAACTTAACACATCTGTTTTTGGAAAGCACTGGACCAAACAATGATTTTAACATCTGAAAACAATGGAGGTACTTGATCAGATCAGACATCTGTAGATCGTGGGGTTCAACAGACCAGATTTGTAAAATATGTGCTAAAATAGTCCTGATGAGAGATGAAGATCAAACTAAGAGCAGAGTGGAATATAAACTATAAAAAACAGACTTGATTCACACAGAGCTGAAGCCCAACCTTCTTGTAAATTTAAACTGTTGGTCTGATTTCACTCCATGGGTTTAATGGTGAGTCTCTTCTGTGTTGTTCACTTCTTGTAGATCTGATGTCATAAACCAGAACAGCAACAGCAGCCACGCCCACCACTGCAGCGACGACCAATCGGATCGCAGCTTCACAAGTCTCACAACAGTGGGTACAGTCCGAAAAGAAAAAGATCACTCTTTACATTTTAATTAATGGGTTATTATGATAGGTCTATGTAATAATATGAATATTAGGCTGTGTTTGGACAAAACGATCAATGTGATTTTAGACTTGAATCAGCTTTTTATAACCTTGTATTACTGATTTAGAAATGACATGTTATTTAAAAGTGCTTTTGCAGAAGTTTTTCTGCATCTGCTTTAGATTGTGGCTTGTTCACCACAACTGCTTGCTTTCAGATTTGTATGACAACGATTATGTGTCCACACAAAATACATACTTGAAATCTTTCCACTTGATATTTCAGTTCATGTCATTCCTTGAATCATTTGTGAGTAGACTACACTGTGTAAATTAAATTCCCTGTATAGTTCAGCAATGAAAAGACTATTTCCTATGGGAAACAAGTCATTTTTTATATTGAATATTTTTTACTACATGGGATACTTCACATCCATAAAGGCAAGTGGTCAGAAAAGAAACTCATTATCCAGTTCACGAATGAAATGACTCATGGGCGTAGGTTTAGGGGGGGACGCTAGGTACTAGTCCCTATCAATATTTTGAGATTACAAATTTGTCCCCACCAATATTTAGCAAGCTCATTTGTACTGCTATTTGGATCGATTCTAACGGCCATGACGACGACAGTACAAGAAACGCCGTAATTTGATTGGCGGCGGGGTATCTGACAGGCTACATGCGCGGGCCGGGACTACTTTTGTGCTTGCACTAGCAGCGAGCGGGTGGTGGTGGTGTGTGTGTGTGTGCGCGCGCGCATGTTGACGACGCCGACAGTAAGTCACCAGGGATGTCTCTCTGCCACATACAAAGGCCAGAGTAAAAACATTTTAATATTCCGTTTTTTTGCCCCTTTTTGTAATTTGGAGATGCCACCCAAGAAGAAAAAAGGGGACATAAGAAGCTTTTTCATAAAGCAGATTCAGAGTGTAAGTAGGCAAAATAACTAGCTAGCCACATAAATAAACTAGCAGTATTGACTGACTAGGCTTTCAAATGAAGATTCTACTGTGGAAAATAGTATTAACTGGTGATAGTACAGTCGTGGCCAAAAGTTTTGAGAATTACATAAATATCAGTTTTCAAAAAGTTTGCTGCTAAACTGCTTTTAGATCTTTGTTTCATTTGTTTCTGTGATGTACTGAAATATAATTACAAGCACTTCATACGTTTCAAAGGCTTTTATCGACAATTACATGACATTTATGCAAAGAGTCAGTATTTGCAGTGTTGGCCCTTCTTTTTCAGGACCTCTGCAATTCGACTGGGCATGTTCTCAATCAACTTCTGGGCCAAATCCTGACTGATAGCAACCCATTCTTTCATAATCACTTCTTGGAGTTTGTCAGAATTAGTGGGTTTTTGTTTGTCCACCCGCCTCTTGAGGATTGACCACAAGTTCTCAATGGGATTAAGATCTGGGGAGTTTCCAGGCCATGGACCCAAAATTTCAACATTCGTACTGGAAAATGCATTGTTCTTCCCCAAACTGTTGTTGGATTGTTGGAAGAAGTTGCTGTTGGAGGGTGTTTTGGTACCATTCTTTATTCATGGCTATGTTTTTGGGCAGAATTGTGAGTGAGCCCACTCCCTTGGATGAGAAGCAACCCCACACATGAATGGTGTCAGGATGCTTTACTGTTGGCATGACACAGGACTGATGGTAGCGCTCACCTTTTCTTCTCCGGACAAGCCTTTTTCCAGATGCCCCAAACAATCGGAAAGGGACTTCATCGGAGAATATGACTTTGCCCCAGTCCTCAGCAGTCCGTTCACTATACTTTCTGCAGAAGATCAATCTGTCCCTGATGTTTTTTTTTGGAGAGAAGTGGCTTCTTTGCTGCCCTTCTTGACACCAGGCCATCTTCCAGAAGTCTTGTCCTCACTGTGCGTGCAGATGCGCTCACACCTGCCTGCTGCCATTCCTGAGCAAGCTCTGCACTGGTGGCACTCCGATCCCGCAGCTCAATCCTCTTTAGGAGACCATCCTGGCGCTTGCTGGACTTTCTTGGACGCCCTGAAGCCTTCTTTACAAGAATTGAACCTCTTTCCTTGAAGTTCTTGATGATCCTATAAATTGTTGATTTAGGTGCAATCTTAGTAGCCACAATATCCTTGCCTGTGAAGCCATTTTTATGCAACGCAATGATGGCTGCACTCGTTTCTTTGCAGGTCACCATGGTTAACAATGGAAGAACAATGATTTCAAGCATCACCCTCCTTGTCCAATAAATTAACCCCATCATGTCCACATCATAATCAGTAAACAAATTTAATTCATGCACTGGTCCATAGTTGGTTGCTGATAAACTTTCTTATGCTTATTTGCTGATTTTTTCTTTCTTCTTTAGCTTCCATCCTTCTCCCCACTGCCACACACGCTGCTCAGAGTAGATGCTGTAGTGGTGCTGTAGAGCAGAATATGTTGTATCTTTTTAAGTGTTTCAGTGCGTTTTTATGGGTGATTGGTAGCTTTTTGCTAGTGTGTTCTTAGTAAGTTGCTAATGTAATCTGTATAGTTGTTGCAGGGCTGGCCCGCGGTATAGGCAAATGCTAAGGGCGCCACTCATCCATAGGGGCGCCAGAATGAGTGAATTATTTTTTTTTTTTACATATTTTTTTTTAATAGGCTACTATTTAAAAAACATTAATTCGAAATACTACCAAATAAAGCAAAAAAAAAAAAAGTCCGGCTCTTCAATCTTCCCCCGCCCATCGAGTGCTTGAAGTGCGTCAGAAACAGAGCGCGCGCACGATCAGTTGTTGGTAATTTGTTGTGTAGCGTGCCTGACGCCGCATCCAATGTAGACAGCACTGCTTTTGTTAACACACAGCTCGTAGAAACGGGCCTGGCAGCTCGCGCCAGTTCTAGACACGGTGAAAGTTTCCTGATTGTGACGGAAGGCCGAATTTACATGACACATTATAAATGAGCATAGTCTGCGATAGATACAGTGCCAAAAAGAAGAGAAGAGGATAAAGACAGAGGTAAAGAGATGTAGTGAAAGAACAATTTATTGCATAGGAGTAAGATACTATAATTTCATGGCAGTTATTTTTACCTTAAACTTAATGTTAGCAGTTGTTCTGAGTTCTGAGTCCCCAGACTGTGATTTTGTACAATCATGTCAGTTTTAAGACGCATTTTTTATTATCACTTTTATTCTTTTATTATCACTTATTAATGTTTTACTCTACAGTTGTGCAGTTCCAAAAGTTTGGAAACATTACTATTTTTAATGTTTTTGAAAGAAGTTTCTTCTGCTCATCAAGCCTGCATTTATTTGATCAAAATACAGAAAAAAAATGTAATATTTGTGATATATTATTACAATTTAAAATAATTTGTTTTCAATTTATTATACTTTAAATTATCATTTATTTCTGTGATGCAAAGCTGAATTTTCAGCATCATTACTCCATTCTTCAGTGTCACATGTGACATCCGGTCTATCACATGATCCTTTAGAAATCATTCTAATATTCTGATTTATTATGAGTGTTGGAAACAGTTCTGCTGTAGTGTGTGTGTGTATATATATATATATATATATATATATATATATATATATATATGCTAAATCATGAACACAATGACAGGGTGAAATGGGCTGTGATGCATGGGGCGCCAGGTAAAATCTTGCCTAGGGCAGCAAATTGGTCAGGGCAGGCCCTGAGTTGTTGAACGGTTACCATGTTGTTACTAGGGTACTCTGTGTGATTGTTAGGCAGTTTCTAGGGTGTTCTGAGTGGTTGTTAGGCTTTTGATAGGTCGTTCCAAGTGGTTGCTAAGTGTTTGCTAGGGTGAAACCAGTGGTTGCTAGGTGGTTACTATGGTGTGGATAGGTGGTTGTGATTGTATTCTGGTGGTTGCTATACAGTTACTAGGGCATTATTGGTGGTTGCTATAGTGCTGCTTGTGTTGTGGGTTCTTGCTATGGTGTTTTAGTAGGTTTATAGGGTGGTTGCTAGGGCGTTTGCTAGGGTCCCCATGATGGTTGCTAGGGATGTTGCTAGGGTACCCAGGGTGGTTGCTAAGGTAATCGGGCTGGTTGCTAGGGTGTTGCTATGTGGTTGATAGGGTACATGGGATGGTTGCTAGGGTGGTTTCTAGGGTCCCCATGATGATTGCTAGGGCCGTTGCTAGGGTACCAAGTGTGGCTCCTAGGGTAATCGGGATGGTTGCTAGGGTGTTGCTATGTGGATGGTTGCTAGGGTGTTGCTATGTGGTTGCTAGGGTACCCGGGGTGGTTGTTAGGGCGGTGGCTAGGGTCTCCATGATGGTTGCTAGGGCCGTTGCTAAGGTACCCAGGGTGGTTGCTAGGGTATCCGGGGTGGTTGCTAGGGTGTTGCTATGTGGTTGCTAGGGTACCACAGGTGGTTGCTATGGCGGTTGCTAGGGTCCCAATGATGGTTGCTAGGGTGGTTGCTATGGTAACTTGGTTGGTTGCTAGATGTTTGCTAGGCAGTTGCTAAGGTACTTGGGGTGGTTGCTAAGGTGTTGCTAGGCAGTTGCTAGGGTGTTTTGGCTGGTTGCTAGGCAGTTGTTATGGTATCCTGGGTGGTTGCTATGATGTTACTAGGTGGTTGGTAGTTGTCACAGATGGTCACTATGTAGTTTTTATAGAGTTCTTAGCCCATTTGAGCACTTAGCTAATCACTATTAGCATGAAGTTATTCACTGCTAGCATGACTAGCATGTTGGAAGTCCAGTTTGCTAGCATGAGTCAAAAAAACCAACTGCCATGTCTGTACGATGTTCTGATGCAGAGATATAGGTCATGCAATACGGTTGCTAGGGTACTCCGTTTGGTTGCTAGGGAGTGGCTTTGCAGCTGCCAATGATGATACTCCAAAGGCTGCTTGCCAATATAAACCAAGCCCCATGTCTGTATGATGTTATGATGCTGAGATATAGATCTTGAAAAACGGTTGCTAGGGTACTCCGTTTGGTTGCTAGGGAGTGGCTTGGCAGCTGCCAATGATGATACTCCAAAGGCTACTTGCCAATATAAACCAAGCCCCATGTCTGTATGATGTTCTGATACGGAGATATATATCTTGAAAAAAGGTTGCTAGGGTACTCTATTTGGTTGCTGGGGAGTGGCCTGTTACCTTAACTTAGAATCTTGCAGTCAACATAAACGTGAATGTACTGGAGGGTAAATAGTGTTTATAATAGAAAAAGGTTATTATATTTATTTAGATTTGTTTCCTTGTTGCAGAGTATTTTTTGTTAGTGTAAATACTAATGTACATAATTATTTTTGTTAATAAAACGTTTGGTTGTTCAGCATTACACAGTCTCAGGTGTTTTTCTTTTTTTTTTTCTTTTAAGAGTGCATTTGAGAATGGGGTATGGGGTTGTCCCCACCAAAGCTGAGACCAAACCTACGCCCATGAAATGACTAAATATTGAAATACAAAAAGGACAGCCACGTAGTTTCACAGATCTTTGGACTTCTACAATTACTTACATTCCTCCATTCAAGTTAGATTTAACTACATTTATACGGTGTTTTTACTTTGTGAATTATTTTTGATTATTATGATCGATCGTATTTTATTTTCACTATAGGCTACATGCAATGTATGAAGACACATGCTGGCATCTGTTTTAACTAAAAACTTTTTATATAAACTAAATATATTTAATATTTATTTCTGAATTACATTAAATAATAAATAGAAAATTATAGACCCCATTTTATTGATGTTATGTTGAACTATTCTTGTACATTCTCAGATCTCTCAGATCTGTATTCAGTAAGATCGTTTGAGATGCCAGACGCCTCTCCCTGAACGAGGACGAGAACAGACAGCAGCAGTCATCCTCTAACCGTGTCTGTGCCAGTTGTTCACGTGTCTGAGTGAACTGACACGAAGCAGGGTATTCTTACTTCCACCAGCACAGAGCGGAAGCTGTGTGACGTCATGTGAAAGGGTCTCTAAGTGTGTGCTTTTAGAAGAAATGTGTAGCATAGTAAACTGAAAAGAGTACGCCAAAAGTACAGGAAGTGTGTTTTCGAGGTGTGGATTCACATGAGTGATATTTCCCACAGATCTTTGACAAAGTCCATTTATATTCTTTGGCTTTGAAGGATTTAGAACTACAAACACAAATAAAGAGAACTACAAACATGGCGGATGTTTGTGAGCCAGACGGTTAGCCGAGACACCGGGAATATAACCTGGTGAAAACTCTTTTTTTTTTTATGCTTTCTTGTATTTCACCAGTAATAACACTGTGAACTTTTAAAAATCATACGAACATCTCAACAGCAGAACTTTTTTTTTTGCCATTTCCTGGTAAATACTAATACTATAATTAAATAATGGTAATCACAAACTAACCATGGCTTTGTTATTCTATAGTTTAACCATGATATTGTAGGAAAACTGTGGTTATACAAATTGTACTCAAAAGGGACGAAAAGAAAAACAACAACAAAAAACATTTTCATAAAATAAAGTAAAATAAAATATCTGAAAACACTAGTGAAGGAGACTGACATTAACTCTTTACTCACCAGAGACTGTGACTCTGAAAATCTTGGATCTGGTCTCTCTGCTGGTGAGTATTAGTTGATAGAGTCCAGAGTCTGTGGTTCTGCTGTTTGTGATGGTCAGAGATCCAGTCTGACGATCCAGATTCAGTCTGTCTCTGAATCTCTCTTCAGCATCGTATAAAGAGCTCTCTTTAGTCTCTACATCAAATTTAGCCAGGAGGATGTCTTTATCTCCAAACATCCACAGCATCAGATCATCTCTGTGTATTAGAGATTCATCAGGGTCTAGAGTGACAGATTCTCCCTCCATCACTGACACTGACTTCACTTCACCTGTCCCACTGATCACACCTGGAGAACACACACAAACAGATTCTCAGAGACATTAACTTACAAAACTACACGCTACCCCTAACAATCTGACTTTATTTATATTACACATCTTTACATCTGCTAATTCTAGTTCATGATAAAGCCCACAAAGAGTCTTGAGCTGATAATACAGGAAGCTGTAACCTCACACATGCTTCAGTCTGGCAACAAGATAACAGGAACAGGAAATGAACAGGAAATGGTGCGATGATGCTCCATGAAGCCACACGTCCCAGGAATCAGACTGAAATGGTCTGACCTTGTGCACTTCCTTATAATAAAAAAGTGCTTGTACCAAAAGCACCAATGTTACTTTTCTCAGATCATTACAATTATGTACTTTAGGAAACAACTTTCACAAATCAAAGACGTTTAACACATCAGGGTTCTTTACACTGCACATAACTCTGGGTTATCATTCTTTAGGGTTGTTTTAATGACCAAACCAAGTCCACTTTTAACCTTTTCTAAAACAATGTTTCACACTTCTAATTTCAAAAGAGGACTGGAGCATTAATGAAACCCTGCTTGGTGCTAAACCTAGACATGTGCCTCTGTTAAAAACTATAGATACTGATCTCCCATCACCTGCAGCATCATGACCCTTTAATGCAGATTTGATGTCACATTTCATTTACACATAATACAAAAATAAATAATAATAAAAAACCTTCCCTGCAGAGTTTATCTCCAGCTCACCTGAACACACCTGTCTGGAAGTCTGAAGAACACCTAGCAAGAGCTTGATTAGCTGCTTCAGGTGTGGAGCTAAACTCTGCTGGACCAAGTCTGGTGACCCCTGGTTTAGAACAACCCTGTACTGACAACCACCACACACAGAGAAAAGAAAGAAATAAAGAAAGACAGAAAGAAATAAAGAAATGTAAATACTCACTTTGGACAGTAAGATGAAATGTCTTGTATGTAGGCTTAGTTTTTCCTCTAAAGATGGTTAGTTGATATTGTCCAGCGTGTCTGATTCTGGTGTTTCTGATGGTGAGAGAGCCAGTGATTTGATCCACCAGTAACCTGCCTCTGAATCCCTCATCATCAGTGACAGAAAGTGAGGTGAAATCATTCTCTCTCGTTATGTGAGATATTAAAGAGCCTTTAGGTCCGAAACTCCACAGTATGGGATCATCATTGAGTAATTGAGTAAGATTGGTGTGTAGAGTGACAGAATCTCCCTCTGTAGTGGCTATTTGTCCTTATAACTTAAAACTAATAACACCTTTCTCCTCAAATGGCCACTGAGGCTACGTCATGGGTTAGGCTTTACGCATGGTTAGAGGTACCAAAAAATAAACTAATGTCCATAGCAAAAGATGAGTTCGCTGAGGTTTATTTACACATATAAGCAAGCTCACAGACATTTCCTGCTGCTTCTCTCACGCTGTGGTAAAAAATCATATGCCCTCGCAGCCCTGCTGGTTCCTCCCACCTTGACCTATTTATGCAAATTAACATAGCACCACGTGACCAATAAATGACAATGTAAATAAACAAAAAAAATAAGCATAAAAATGCAAAATAAAGCAAGTTAACCTTTAGCAAGAAAAGAAAATAAATAAATTAAGACTATAACTTAAGCCAAAATAAACAAAGTGCAAAATAGCTCCAACAACCCAGCCCCTAATTGTGACGGTAATTTACCCACAATTAACCTTAGCTTTTAGCACAAAGGAGCTATTTCCTGATTATAACCTAAGCACTAAGCTTGAATCTTGCATCTTCAGATTTTCCATACCTGCAAAAAACAAATAGATAGAAAACAGAGATAGAAGAGAAAATGAGATGCATAGTCAATTGTTAGCCTCCAAGAGAAGACAGAGCTTGGTTATTGGTCTGTCCAGGATGCTGGTCTTCGTTTGGACCTTCACAGAGCGGACCAGTCCTCTTAAGTCAGCTGTGGTACTTAGAACTCTGCCCATCATCCATGAACCTCTTGGAGCTGTAGCATCAGCGATTACAACAATATCTCCTGGGATGAAGTTTCTTTTTTGCTTTGTCCATTTTTGTCTTTCTTGCATTACAAGCAAATACTCTGATGTCCACCTTTTCCAGAAAAGCTCCGCAATGTACTGCACTTGCCTCCATCTCCTCTTAATGTACAGGTCAGATTTTTCGAACAGACCTGGTGGCAGAATGGGCTTGCCTTTCAGCAGGAGAATGTGATTTGGAGTGAGCGCTTCAAAGTCATTGGGATCTTCTGAGACCTTAGTTATTGGCCGGTCATTGAGTATTGCTTCTACCTCACAAAACAGTGTTTGCAGGCCTTCCTCATCCAGCAGTTGATGTCCAACAACAGAGGTAAGTACACTGCGCACAGAGCGAATCAGACGCTCCCAAACGCCACCTTGGTGAGATGCAGCTGGGGTGTTAAAACTCCACGTCACTCCTTCCTGCACAAAAGTCCTTTCAATTTTAGAGTGATTTAAAGCAGCCAGAGCCTGCCTTAGCTCCTTCTTCGCACCAACAAAATTTGTGCCGTTATCTGACCTCATACTTGTCACAGGTCCTCTTCTGCAAATAAATCTTCGCACAGCATTGATGCAGGAGTCTGTGTCGAGGGAGTGCGCCACCTCCAGATGTATTGCGCGGCTGCTCAGACAGGTAAATATCACTCCATATCGCTTCAGCACAGTTCTCCCTCTCCTCACATCCAATGGTCCAAAATAGTCCACTCCCGCATTTGTAAAGGGTGCGTTATCAGGCACAACTCGTTCCTCTGGTAAATCAGACATTTTCTGTTCTCCAAGTTTTCCTCTGTACCTTCTGCACACTGTACATTGTGAGAGAATCTTCCTGGCCGCAGAGTTGGCATTTATAATCCAATACTTCTGTCTCAATCTGTGCAGCATGTGATTGCGTCCAGCATGTCCAAGTTGGTAATGGATGTCACGTAATATGAGCTGGGAAACATGCAGATCCTTCGACAGAATCACAGGATGTTTTACCTCCAACGGCAGAGCAGATTTAGACAGGCGTCCACCAACTCTGAGGATGCCATCTTTGATGAAGGGGTCAAGGCGATACAGAGGGCTGTCTTTGGAAACAGTCTTTGGGTCATGTTTTAGTGAGGAAATTTCAGTGCTGAATCTTTGGTTTTGTGCAATCTGAATTATTGCCTTTTCGGCTTCCTCCAAGCGCTCTGATGTCAAGCTGGATCTTCCAAGTGCGGCTTTGAATATTTTAAGCTCCTTTTCCACATTTTCATTCTGCTTGACCACATATTCTTTCCTCTTTCGGCTCAAAAGTAAAAGTCTTTCTTTCAGCTCCAACAACCAGGCCACTGATGTTTTAAGCTTTCTCCAGGATGAGAAATAGTGAATGAGCCGACTGAGGGAATTGTCACTGTGTGTTGTAACAGCATTCACTTTAAGTTCCCTTTTTACCTCTGGATCATCAGATGGGATGGAAGAGGAGTCCAAGTCGAGTTTTGGCCATTCGGTGGAAGACAAATGCAAAAATTCTGGTCCTTTTAGCCATTTTCCTTTCCCAAACTCCTGAGCTCTTAGTCCTCTAGATGCTTCATCTGCAGGATTATCTTTGGTGTTTACATACCGCCACTGATCTTTGTCCGTGGCTTCTCTTATGGTGCTGACACGGTTGGCAACATATGTGTGAAAGCGCTTTGTTTCATTGAAGATATATTTGAGAACAGTAGTGCTATCAGTCCAGAAAAATGACCTTTGCAATGGCAACTGTAGCTCCTTCAACAGCATTGTGTTCACTCGAACCGCAAGCACAGCTGCAGCAAGCTCAAGGCGTGGGATGGTTAGTTGCTTTAGAGGAGCAACACGAGCCTTGCCTGTGATGAATGAAACATGCACATTGTCAGTGCTCTCCAATCTTAAGTATGAAACAGTGCCATATCCTGATTGACTGACATCTGAAAAATGATGCAGTTCTGCTTTAACTTGTGTTCCAAAGTTCTTGGGTTTGATGCACCGTTCCACTTTAAATCCACTCATATGCTGAAGTTCAGAGAGCCATTCAGACCAATATCTGGAGACAGCACTGGGGACTGGCTCATCCCATTTGAAGTTCATTCTACACAGCTCCTGTAACAGTAACTTGGCAGGGATTATGAAAGGAGACAGAAAACCCAGTGGATCATAGAGAGAGCTCACCACAGAAAGGATGCCCCTCCTGGTGTGTGGACGTTCTTGCACTGCAGTCCTGAAGCTGAACATGTCTCCTTGAACGCACCATTGCATCCCCAGAGCTCTTTCCACAGGGAGTTGGTTCCTGTCCAAATCCATGTTCTCCAAACCCACTGCTCTGATATTGATGGGAATAAGTGTAAACACATTTTGGCTATTTGTGACCCACTTTTGGAGATGGAAGCCGCCCTTTTTACAGAGAGATGTTAGTCCATGTATGAGCTTCACTGCATCTTCCTCTGTCACAGTGGACTTGAGACAGTCATCCACATAAAAATTTGTTTTGACTGTGCTGAGGACGTCGGGTGAGTATTGCAGTGCATTAGCCTCAGCAGTTCTTCTCAGTGCATAGTTTGAGCAGCTTGGAGAGGATACAGCTCCAAACAAATGCACGCACATCCTGTATTTCTCTGGCTCCGTTGTAGCATCTCCATTGGGCCACCAAAAAAAGCGCAAGAAGTTGACATGCTTGTGTGGAACCCGGACCTGATGGAACATGGCGTTGATATCAGCCATAACAGCGATGGGCTCTTCTCTAAACTGGAGGAGGACACCGATTAGCGTGTTAGTGAAGTCTGGGCCCTGCAGGAGCTGGCTGTTTAATGATGTACCTTTGTAAGTACAGCTGCAATCAAACACAACACGCAGTTTCCCTTTGGTTGGGTGATGTACACCATGATGAGGAATGTACCACACCTTTCCTTGTTTTGGAGTGGGCTCATTTGTGGGAACCTTTTCTGCATATCCTTGCTCCAACATGTTATTGAGGAAATCAATATACTGAGCTTTGAATGAAATATCTTTGTTAAATCTCCTCTTCAGGCTTTGGAGTCTTTGTAATGCAATGCAGCGATTATTTGGCAAAACAGGATCTTCAACTCTGAAAGGTAAGTCAATATAATAATGTTCATTGTTAAGCACTGTTGTATCCTTCACAATTTTCATGAATTTAATGTCTTCTCTTGACATCTCAAGTTGTTCATCATATGTTCTTTCAGCAAAGCCATGATTGTACTGCTGCACCAACATATTTTCCAAGTGCTCCACAGATATATGATTAGCAGTTACGACAGTGCATCCTAATTTGACACCACCACCTCCAGAGTCTCCAACACGAAGAGGCCCGTTTATGACCCAGCCAACTCTGGTCCTCACTGCATACGGTCCACCATATTGACTGTTTATTAGTTCCCATGGCTCCAAAACTTTGGGAGAGTCAGTTCCAATGAGCAAGTCCACATCTGCATCTACTTCATGTAGCCTAATGCTACTCAAATACGCCCACTTGGCAACATCCTCCTGACATGGCACATTGACTTTGGATACAGGCATTTCTGTTTGTGTCAGAACAGATGGCAACTTAATAAAACCAGACACCTCCAGACCAATTATCACATTGGTATTAATGGTTTTAGTCTGTCCCATTGTCTTTAATAGTATGTTACAGTTTTTACCTGATACTCCCAGCCTTTCAGCCAGACTTGCAGTGCAGAAGGTACCAGAGCTCCCAGGGTCCAAGAAAGCGTAAGTGTGCACAACTTTATTACTTTTCTGACTTTTCACCTGCACAGCCACAATGGAGAAAACAGCAGTATCCTCTTCACCAGCCCCAATATGACCACATGTCTGCTGCTGGTCGGGTAAAATGCTCACAGTTTCTTTGGAGGTTATCCTTGAAGTATCCTCCTTCTCCACATGCAGGACAGATGGGTGTTTCCTGTGACACACTTCACAATCCAAACGACTCATACAGTCTTTGCTTGTGTGTCCATATTTCAAGCACCCAAAACAAACACCTTTCTCCTTTAGAAAGTGAATCTTGTCCTGTTGTGTCTTTCCTTTAAACTGAAAGCATTTTTCCAGAGTGTGATTGGTGAAATGGCAGAACAGACATTTGAGCTGGTTACTGTGTGCTGTTAAGTTTTCTTTTTCTTTATGTCCATCCTTTATTGCATTGATGCTGGTGGCAAAGGTACCACTTTTCTTTTTCTGCTTAACTTGAGTAGATAGCTTTGTGTGGCTGGCTGGGAAAACATCATTAATATTTCCAAACAGCGGGTCTGAAACAATTTTGACTTGTTTTTCAATAAAATTTACAAAATCAACAGACACTGCTCTGCTTCCAGTTTGTTCCAGTATGTCACATGCCACATTTCTCCACTTTTCCCTAAGTTTGTATGGGAGTTTCATTAGGATTGTCCTGAGGTTAGCTGGCATGTCCAACTCCTTCATGTACTTTATATGATGTACTATATTGGAGCAACCTCGAAGGAACAAAGCAAATGACTGCAGAGCATTAACATCCTCAGGTTTTATTGAGGGCCAGTTGTTGATTTTGTCCATATAAGCAGAAGAGATTTTGTGTTCACTGCCAAAATGTTCAATCAAAAGTGTTTTTGCTCTTTGGTAACCAGGTTTAGAGGGCAGATGCTGACAACTTCTTACAATGTCTCTTGGTTGCCCCCTAGTGTACTGTTCTAGGAAGTACAAACAATCACTAAAATTTTGAGTTTTATCCTCAATACAATTTTCAAAGGCTCTGAGAAAAGATTTAAAATACAGGGGATCACCATCAAATACAGGTATATTTCTCATAGGCAGAGCAGAGGCTGTGTTTTGTTGGACCAACAGGGCAGTAATTTCATTTTGACGCTGCATGATGTTCAAAATGTCCGAAGAGTTGGTGGATTGATTATTGTCATGAGCATTTTGCAAAACCAGTGGTCGCGTACTTTGTCTTTGAGAAACAGGAATGACATTAGGTATGGGTGGTTGTATTACAACATGTTTGGGTTTAACACCAACAGAGACAGAATTTAATAAGCAACTGGAGGAAGATTCAGAGTTTTCATTGGTGGGCCCAAAACATTCAGCATTTGGATTTAGTTCATATTTTCCTGGAACTTCTGACCTTTCCAAGTAAGAGTTCATGCCATCTGATGTTGTAGATGCACATTTTGACACTTTAGAGCCACACTTTGAATTTATTTCCAAAACCTTCAATTTTGCATTTGTCACCTTTAATTCTGCATCCAGAGCAAGTTGTTCCTTTTCTCTCCTTAAACGTTCCCGTTTCTTTCGTAATTTCTCTTGGTCCTTTTCCTGTTTCCTTCTTGATTCCTCTTGTTCAAGTCTTACTTGTTCCTCCTGCGCCTCCAAAATGTGCCTTTGTTTTAAAGCAGCCATGCGCTCCTGTAATGCTGCTTTATCTGCTTGCGCTAATATTTTTGCAGATGCACTGGATGAAGTTCTTGACAGTTTAGAGCCAGCTTTTGAGCGCGCTGCAGAACCTTTATTGGATACACTGTCCTCAGGCCTAATATCAGCTTGATTATCAGGTGGTTTGATTGGAAGTTCATATGAATGGCCTGCATTTGATAACCACCCTTTGACATCATCAATAAAATTTGAAAACAGATTTTCCTTTTGTTCAAAATATTTATCTTGTTTTTCTTTTTCATCCTGAGGTATATTCAGTGACACAAATGACAAATGATGTTGTTTTGCCTCATTAACACATGTTATCATTTGATCCAAAAGAGACTTGACTGCGTCAATATTGTCTGCAGAATGCATCAATTTATCCATTTGATTCATGCACAATTTGGCTTGTCTGCATTTTGTCGATCTCTTTTCCTGACACGTTTGCATGAAAAACATCATTCCTTTAGCAGTAAAACTTGTGCGCCTCTTTATCAAAAGCGCCGTGTCACTTGTGGCTTTGGATGCAACGTCAGACATTTTTATGGCTATTGATGTTGACCAGGTGCACACACAGTTATTTGCCAAGGTTGAATAAAGCACGTACCTTGTGGAATTTTGTTTGCAGCGGTGGTTGTCTTTGCGCACGGTGTTGAATGCGCGCGATCGTGCGCGTCACATGTGAAGGCTTTGGGCCAGCTTTTGCGAATCTAATTGCAACAAACATCAATCCTCCACTCCGTGAATGCAGATCCAGCGCTCCAGTAGCGTCACCGTTATCCAGTACGGTGTCCAGGAAAGCTTTACACTGTCGGATTACTTGATGTTTGTGCTGCATCTAGCCGCGCTTCCGCCACTCCTAGGCCCAGCGTTATCTCGAGCATCCAGGTGCGTAATCCACTTTCAAAGGGGTAATCCAGCAACCAACGAGTCCAATTTCCAGGTAAACCAAAGATATACATCCAGGGGCGGGTTTTTTACTAATTGTAGTGGCTATTTGTCCTTATAACTTAAAACTAATAACACCTTTCTCCTCAAATGGCCACTGAGGCTACGTCATGGGTTAGGCTTTACGCATGGTTAGAGGTACCAAAAAATAAACTAATGTCCATAGCAAAAGATGAGTTCGCTGAGGTTTATTTACACATATAAGCAAGCTCACAGACATTTCCTGCTGCTTCTCTCACGCTGTGGTAAAAAATCATATGCCCTCGCAGCCCTGCTGGTTCCTCCCACCTTGACCTATTTATGCAAATTAACATAGCACCACGTGACCAATAAATGACAATGTAAATAAACAAAAAAAAATAAGCATAAAAATGCAAAATAAAGCAAGTTAACCTTTAGCAAGAAAAGAAAATAAATAAATTAAGACTATAACTTAAGCCAAAATAAACAAAGTGCAAAATAGCTCCAACACCCTCCATCACTGATATATCAGTCTCTGCACCAGACACACCTGGAGGAAGAAGAAGAAGAAGAAGAAGAGTTCACAGGGATAGATGAAACTGATACCACACCTGTAACCTCACGAAACAGATTCAACAGAAATCATTGTGTGATTATTGATCGGATTACTGAAGATGACAGATGGACAGATCATTGAGCACCTAAAACATACGCTGTGCAACAGCTCTGAACATTTCCTGCACAAAAATACTTCTTCTGAATTGCCTCATTTTCTACTCTGCCAGTAAAAATAAATAATTAATAAATAAAGTTTTAAAAGTTCAATAAATGTTTGAATAAGATCTTGTCTGCATCTTGAATAAAGCTGTATCTGTCTTTACTGCAAATAACACACAAAGTACACTCATATTACAGACAAATGCATATTCAATTTACAAAGAACAGCTTCTACAGACAGATGCATGATGTTTAATATTATAATTTACAGGAAAAGGCTTGATGAATAATTTCTTTAAGTGAAACACTTGGGACAATGTTTCAAAACCTTCATTCCAGAAGGATTCCTAGCATAAGAAATTAAATCAAAAGGATCGTAATATTCAAACTAAGGAATAAATATGTATATTATTTTACTGAGTATGCCTACAGTAAAAACTTGTAAATAAATAAGTAAATGCCAGAAAATAATAACTTTCTTCTTTTTTTTAAACAAGTGAACCAGAAAAGAAAAAAAATTATCAAAAATAAAACAATAAAACAAAAATGACTTTTACAATTATTTATAGATATCTTTAAAATCTGATGACTTCTCTTTTTGATTTGAAGAGTTTTACCTCACTCCACTACTGAATAAAGTTGGGTTTAGACTTTAACTATCTGCAGATTCTGCACCTGTGAACAAAAAACTTCCCAAGACATGACAATAAATAAATATATCCAAACTCTACACAAAATAATACACCCTACAGTACAGAGTACTCAATACATACCGGATTTTGCGGGAAAAGCAGCACAGGTACAGGCACGGCTGACGATTTCAGAAGTGGTTTTGTTTTTCCAATCTTTGCCTCGTAATCGTCTGGACTGAAATGTTCACTGCACATCCGATATTGCAAGAGTTTTTCCTTTGGTGTATTTATATCCCAAACAATAGCGAGCAGCCATAACTGCAATCGCTCAGAATCATGTACTGGGAATCGGTGAAATGCTACTGGTGCATCTTCCTTTGACGCCCGCGCGCGTAACCTTACAGTTTTACATATGTTTAAGCATCCAGGGTAGATGCAGGCCAGAACCATTTTAAGCCTAATAAAAAACTTAAGTATAGCTAAATCAAATAACTCTTCACGGAAATCCCGAGTGGAGTTTTGTTTTGCTCTGCTCTCTGGCTGCGCTGGCGCGTTCGTTCTACGTCACGACGCTTCCTACGATACGCCATACGTCATACGCCGACATCCTTCTCCCGTGAACGCGCGTCGACCGTGGCCGGAAGCCAGATATTTTCGTTTATAAAGTTTAAAATATGTATATTTTTACGACAAAACCGCACGGATTACCATCAAGAGGCCTTCGTTTACCCCCCTGGAGCCGGATGGATTACTTTTGAGAAGGATGCATGCACATTTCGGAACTTCAAAGAGGTGAGCCCCATAGCTACATATTATAACCACTGAAAGATCTAAAACATTTTCTAAAATAACTGAAAATGTGTTCGTCTGAAAAAAGATTGACATATGCATCTCGAATGGCTTGAGGGTGAGTAAATCATGGCTTGAATATCATTTTTAGGCGAACTATTCCTTTAACTTCCTTTTAACTCTAAATAAATAAATAAATACATTATAATGAGGTTTATAACCTCTGTAAGAACTGCTTAGTATATTCTGCAAAGTTAAAGAGTTTATGCCAACAGAAATCAAGTTATCAAGAAATTGAATTAGTTAATGTTTCCCTATCAAGTGATCTGTTGAGGGCAGATTGACCAATTCTCAGAAGTTACATTACTGTAACTGAGCTGTTTTTTTTTTATCTTTTCTCTAGAATCTTTATCTTACTATCACTGTTTTTTAAAGTGGTAAAATATAACTTAATTCACACCATATTTCTGATATTATCGATCAATCTTATCAGATTAACTTTGATCGTTCACTTTTATTTTATATCCGTGAGTGCAGTACACCTGCAAAGCGTTAGCACTCGTTAGCTTGTCATTAGCGTTTTCATTCGAACCTATCGCTGTTTTCTTTTCTCCTCTCCCTCGCTCCAGTTTTCACAAGTTCATCAAACAACCGCAGTAAGAATTTTCATCAAGCACGGTGAGTAATGGCTTCTCCTATCATTGTTTCTTGCACCTCTTGCCACATGTACAGTTTATCTATCTCTGTCGCTGATGAGGGATTCACATGTGATAAATGCAGGGAAATAGTTAGGCTGACAGAGAAGATTTCAGAATTAGAGACACGCATCCAAACTTTAATTGAGGATAGTAAAAATATTAGGGCTCTAGATACGGCTTTGGATGCGTCTAGCTCAGGGATTCCTGTACATTGTTCGGTTCCGGAAACAGAGCCCCAGCAGCAGGGCAACTGGGTGACGGTGAGGCAGCGTAGTCGTGGGTCAAAACACCGCTCTTCTGTTCTGATCAAAACATTAAACAGGTTCTCCCCACTCAGTGATGCACCCACTGAGAAACCTGATGAAAGTGCTCTAGTTATTGGTGATTCTATTGTACGGAACGTGAATATAGAGACACCAGCCACCATAGTCAAATGTTTACCGGGAGCCAGAGCGCCTGACATCTTGGCAAATTTAAAAGTGCTGGCTAATGCTAAACGCAAATACAGTAAGATTGTTATTCATGCCGGCGCTAATGATGTTCGACTTCGCCAGTCGGAGACCAGTAAAAATAACATTAAAGAGGTGTGTGAACTTGCAAGCACGATGTCAGACACTGTAATATGCTCTGGTCCCCTCCCTGCTTACCGTGGTGTTGAGATGCATAGCTGACTGTCATCACTCAATGGCTGGATGTCTAAGTGGTGCCCACAGAATAACATAGGTTTCATAGACAATTGGACGAGCTTTTGGGGCAGACCTGACCTGTTTAAAAGAGATGGTCTTCATCCCTGCTGGGGTGGCGCCACTCTTCTCTCTAGAAATTTGGCAAATAGTCTTAGTGTTTATACTTGACTAACTGGGGCCCAGGTCAGGAAGCAGACAGACTGGCTAAACCGACCGTCTGCTAGCTGCCTCCCGTCACAGAGGTCAGTTAATTCTCAGCACATAGAGACTCTTTCACCTAGATATCACACTATAGAGACTGTGTCTGTTCCCCGAACTAGAAAAAACAAAAAACGTCCAAACCAAGTTAAGATTAACAATTTATTTGAGGTTCAACAAATAAAAAACAGAATCAATATGGATAAACAAATGATAAAGCTTGGCTTTATTGAATATCAGATCCCTTTCTACGAAAACACTTTTTGTAAATAATATGATCACTGATCATAATATAGATGTACTCTGTTTGACAGAAACCTGGCTAAAACCTGATGATTACATTATTTTAAATGAGTCCAGCCCCCAAGATTACTGTTATAAACATGAGCCGCGTCTAAAAGGCAAAGGTGGAGGTGTTGCTTCAATTTATAACAACGTTTTCAGGATTTCTCAAAGGGCAGGCTTCAAGTATAACTCGTTTGAAGTAATGGTGCTTCATATAACATTATCCAGAGAAACAAATGTTAATGATAAATCCCCTGTTATGTTTGTACTGGCCACTGTATACAGGCCACCAGGGCACCATACAGACTTTATTAAAGAGTTTGGTTATTTTACATCCGAGTTAGTTCAGGCTGCAGATAAAGTCTTAATAGTTGGTGATTTTAATATCCATGTTGATAAGGAAAAAGATGCATTGGGATCAGCATTTATAGACATTCTGAACTCTATTGGTGTTAGACAACACGTTTCAGGACCTACTCATTGTCGAAATCATACTCTAGATTTAATACTGTCACATGGAATTGATGTTGATAGTGTTGAAATTATTCAGCCAAGTGATGATATCTCAGATCATTATTTAGTTCTGTGCAAACTTCATATAGCCAAAATTGTAAATCCTACTTCTTGTTACAAGTATGGAAGAACCATCACTTCTAACACAAAAGACTGCTTTTTAAGTTATCTTCCTGATGTATCCAAATTCCTTAGCATATCCAAAACCTCAGAACAACTTGATGATGTAACAGAAACTATGGACTCTCTCTTTTCTAGCACTTTAAATAAAGTTGCTCCTTTACGCTTAAGGAAGGTTAAGGAAAACAGTTTGACACCATGGTATAATGAGCATACTCGCACCCTAAAGAGAGCAGCCCGAAAAATGGAGCGCAGCTGGAGGAAAACAAAACTAGAGGTATTTCGTATTACTTGGCGGGAAAGTAACATATCCTACAGAAAAGCATTAAAAACTGCTAGATCCGATTACTTTTCTTCTCTTTTAGAAGAAAACAAACATAACCCCAGGTATTTATTCAATACAGTGGCTAAATTAACGAAAAATAAAGCCTCAACAAGTGTTGACATTTCCCAACATCACAGCAGTAATGAATTTATGAACTACTTTACTTCTAAAATCGATACTATTAGAGATAAAATTGCAACCATTCAGCCGTCAGCTACAGTATCACATCAGACAGTGCACTATAGACCCCCTGAGGAACAGTTCCACTCATTCTCTACTATAGGAGAGGAAGAATTGTATAAACTTGTTAAATCATCTAAACCAACAACATGTATGTTAGACCCTATACCATCTAAGCTCCTAAAAGAGGTGCTTCCAGAAGTCATAGATCCTCTTCTGACTATTATTAATTCCTCATTGTCATTAGGATATGTCCCCAAAACCTTCAAACTGGCTGTTATTAAGCCTCTCATCAAAAAAACACAGCTTGACCCCAAAGAACTAGTTAATTATAGACCAATCTCGAATCTCCCTTTTCTGTCCAAGATACTAGAAAAGGTGGTATCCACACAATTATATTCCTTCTTAGAGAAAAATGGTATATGTGAGGATTTCCAGTCAGGATTTAGACCGTATCATAGTACTGAGACTGCTCTCCTTAGAGTTACAAATGATCTGCTCTTATCATCTGATCGTGGGTGTATCTCTCTATTAGTTTTATTGGATCTTAGTGCTGCGTTTGACACAATTGACCACAACATTCTTTTGCATAGACTTGAACACTTTGTTGGCATCAGTGGAAGTGCATTAGCATGGTTTAAATAGTACTTATATGACCGCCATCAGTTCGTAGCAGTGAATGAAGATGTTTCCTACCAATCACAAGTGCAGTATGGAGTACCTCAAGGCTCAGTACTAGGACAGCTACTCTTCACGCTTTATATGTTACCCTTGGGAGATATCATCAGGAAACATGGTGTTAGCTTTCACTGTTATGCTGATGATACTCAGCTCTATATTTCTTCGCAGCCCGGTGAAACACACCAATTTGAAAAACTAATGGATTGCTTAGTCGATATAAAAAACTGGATGACAAGTAATTTCTTACTGCTAAATTCTGAAAAAAACAGAGGTGTTAATTATAGGACCTAAAAACTCCGCTTGTAATAACCTAGAACACTGTCTAAGACTTGATGGTTGCTCTGTCAATTCTTCGTCATCAGTTAGGAACCTAGGTGTGCTATTTGATCGCAATCTTTCCTTAGAAAGCCACGTTTCTAGCATTTGTAAAACTGCATTTTTCCATCTCAAAAATATATCTAAATTACGGCCTATGCTCTCAATGTCAAATGCAGAAATGTTAATCCATGCTTTTATGACCTCAAGGTTAGATTATTGTAATGCTTTATTGGGTGGTTGTTCTGCACGCTTAGTAAACAAACTACAGCTAGTCCAAAATGCAGCAGCAAGAGTTCTTACTAGAACCAGGAAGTATGACCATATTAGCCCGGTCCTGTCAACACTGCACTGGCTCCCTATCAAGCATCGTATAGATTTTAAAATATTGCTTATTACCTATAAAGCCCTGAATGGTTTAGCACCTCAGTATTTGAATGAGCTCCTTTTACATTATAATCCTCTACGTCCACTACGTTCTCAAAACTCAGGCAATTTGATAATACCTAGAATATCAAAATCAACTGCGGGCGGCAGATCCTTTTCCTATTTGGCGCCTAAACTCTGGAATAACCTACCTAACATTGTTCGGGAGGCAGACACACTCTTGCAGTTTAAATCTAGATTAAAGACCCATCTCTTTAACCTGGCATACACATAACATACTAATATGCTTTTATTATCCAAATCCGTTAAAGGATTTTTAGGTTGCATTAATTAGGTAAACCGGAACCGGAAACCCTTCCCATAACACCCTATGTACTTGCTACATCATTAGAAGAATGGCATCTACGCTAATATTTGTCTGTTTCTCTTTTGTTCCGAGGTCACCGTGGCCACCAGATCCAGTCTGTGTCCAGATCAGAGGGTCACTGCAGTCACCCGGATCCAGTACGTATCCAGACCAGATGCTTGATCAGCACCTAGAAAGGACCTCTACATCCCTGAAAGACAGCGGAGACCAGGACAACTAGAGTCCCAGATACAGATCCCCTGTAAAGACCTTGTCTAAGAGGAGCACCAGGACAAGACGACAGGAAACAGATGATTCTTCTGCACAATCTGACTTTGCTGCAGCCTGGAATTGAACTACTGGTTTCGTCTGGTCAGAGGAGAACTGGCCCCCCAACTGAGCCTGGTTTCTCCCAAGGTTTTTTTCTCCATTCTGTCACCGATGGAGTTTCGGTTCCTTGCCGCTGTCGCCTCTGGCTTGCTTATTTGGGGACACTTCATCTACAGCGATATCGTTGACTTGATTGCAAATAAATGCACAGACACTATTTAATTGAACAGAGATGAGATAACTGAATTCAATGATGAACTGCCTTTAACTATCATTTTGCATTATTGACACTGTTTTCCTAATGAATGTTGTTCAGTTGCTTTGACGCAATGTATTTTGTTTAAAGCGCTATATAAATAAAGGTGACTTTGACTTTGACTTAAATGCTTACAGAATTTTCATTTTTGGCTGAACTGTCCTTTAAGTAAAAGTATTATCTTGCATACTCTAATACACTTAAGGTATTGAGAGTAAAACTGTTGGGTAGTTTAATCTACAACAATGCATCATGTTGTAAAAGACCATATTTTTGTAAAAAAAAAGAAAAGCGTAGTACTTTATATATGTACGAGTATGCTTAACGAATGTACTTTCTTACAGTCTACCTCTGATTTTTTTGAAAAATGAAAGTAACACCATTTATTTTGAGAATATTAATACATTATTGTAACTATATGAATGACTGCATATTAAGGACTCTGACGGGTCAAACAGAGCACTGTTAGCTTTCACAGAAGCAACTGAACATTTAACTGTACTATGCTAAAAAAAAAAATAATCAATTTATTCCGTTTTTATTTTCATGGTTAACTGCCTTAAAAAAAATCTGGGTTGCAAAAATTGTCTACATATGATCACCTTGGTCAAGACAATAAACTACATAAAATCGCACCTTTGTAAGATATCAGTCAGCATTTTAACTGCTATGTGTGTGTTCGTGTATTTTGTAGTTTTTCATATGTATCATTACATTATTCAAGTAAGCTCCAAGCCAGTACCTGCATTTAAAGTTGTAATCAAACAAAGGACGCAGCAAACCCGTGTAATTTACCTGGCCTTGGTATTGGCTAAGCCTGAGGTACATCACCTTCTCCACTTTGACGTAAAACATAAAAACAAAAACGAGCAGTTCTGGCTCCACCTATCCTGACAGGATTGTCCTCTCGTCAGCTCTCTTCTTGCACCGTTGCTATGCGACACATCGCTAATCGGAAACACCAGGTGGTGGAATTAGGAAATACTGTGAAGCGGAGCATCTCACGCACTTAGGAGGGCCCTTCGTGCACTTCGGAGACCTGGTCTTCGAAGTCCGTGTCTTTCGAAGTGTGCACACTCAACTTTGGGACACAGCTCACAGGAAAGTGGCCAGGTAGGGCCGAGTTCGCCCATCACTAGGTTAAGAGTGTTCGGGATATTGAACATTATATTGTTGTTTACCTGTTTTAGTGCTATGAAACTTTGCTTGCTATTAATACCATATATGCTTGAATTGATATGAAATTAAATAATTTGTAAATTGAAAGATTATGAGATGGTTTAAGATAAGATAAGAGATGGGTAATAAGCAATTGTGAAAGTTGGTTTCCTGAGTTTGATGCTGTTGTAATTAACTAAAAAGGTTAACGAGAGCGTATGCAGGGGTGAAGAAAGCAAGGTGCAACCTCAATCAGAGATGAACCAGAAGAAGAGGAAAACTGGCAGATCAAGAAGTCAACCTAATCAACTAAGAAAACACATCGTAACATATTAAGCATGAGTTACTTTCCAGCCAGGATATAGATGACCTTATGTCTACGATGGAGGTGGAATTCACCAAAAGTATAAAAAGTCTGAAGAGAGAAGATGCTGCCTTCATTAAGTGTGGAGGAAACCTGATTCCCTTAACAGCATCTCCAATAATGTTATTAGAGCTTAAAGTTTAGCTGATCTTAACTTTCAATTTCAGATTCACTCACTATATTCCATCACATGATGTTAATTAACTTAATTTAACTGCAAGTTTGGCTTATGTATCTGTCTAGTTATATATGAAACTCAAGAGTCATTCAGTGAAAAAATACAGATCATAATTAATGTTATCCACTTTTCAACTAAAACGTTTCTGGAACATTTTAATATATGATTTTACTAACACTGACTCACCTTTTAAGCTCTGACTAATTTTTTCAAGTAGTAGTCTAGCTTGCTCACTCTTTTTTATCTTGTTGTTAAACACGTGGTATCTCTAAACATATTTCTTAATCACTTTCTTTAGTGGCTCAGACTGATTGATGGATTCTTGTATTGTCATGTTTTCTTCCTCCAGTTCGTCTTTCTCTGGTGAAGAGGATCCAGGTTTTCTTCAGTGGCTCGTCTCCCAGCAGCTCCTCGATCTTCTCCACAGTTTCTCTCTTCTGCAGTGAATTGGTCAGCTTTGATGACCAGCAGAAACACACAGGGATCTGATCCACATCTCTGAAGAGTTTTTATAAGTTTATGCTGAATCTCATGATCACTCAGCTGTGTTAAACAATCCTGTGTCCCATCGTCCACAGACACTCCCAGATTCCACAGCTACGTCTTATGTGACTGAAGAAGAGCTTTTCTTTGATTTGAAAGCTTCTTTTACCAGGATTGTGTTTCCTGAAGCTCTTTTCCCAATTTCTGATCTTCCCAGTAACACCAAATTCAATCATTTAATCTCTCTGATCATGTCTATCATCATTGATAGGTGGCATAAAAAAGTGCTGCAAGACAAAAATGTACACACAATTGTGTTATTCAGCAGATTAATCTTACTACTTATTATTGTTTCTCCTCTATGTCTGATTTTCACAAAGCTCATCGCTCTGAAAAGTGAGGTGTGCTGTGATTGGCCAGCTATCCAGTGTGTTGTGATTGGCCGAATGCCTCAAGCATGTGACGGAAATGTTACGTCCCTTAACATATTGTGATGCTTTGTCTGGATGGAGTGACAAGACATAAACAAAAAACATATTATAAACGTGATTTAAACAGGATTTCTAGTCGTGTCTTCTTTTGGAAGGCAAAAACAAAGTAGTTTCAATTTCTCAACAAAACAGTATCTCACAGCCTTGAGTAAGCGATGGCCGGAGGCCTAGAGTGAGCCGCGGTCTAAGAGTTGAGCCACGGCTGGAAGCCGGAAGACATGGTCTAGAGTGTGCAGAGAATATCAGCTTGAGTGAGCAGAGAAATGCGGCTTGAGAGTGAGAAGAGCCGGGCGGCTTGAGTGAGCAGAGACCGTCAGCTTGAGTGAGCAGAGACCGGCGACTTGAGTGAGCAGAGACCGTCAGCTTGAGTGAGCAGAGACCGTCGGCTTGAGTGAGCAGAGGCGGGCGACTTGACATTTACATTACATTTATTCATTTAGCTGACGCTTTTATCCAAAGCGACTTACAATTGCTATATATGTCAGAGGTCGCACGCCTCTGGAGCAACTAGGGGTTAAGTGTCTTGCTCAGGGACACACTGGCGGTTCACAGTGGATTCGAACCCGGGTCTCCCACACCACAGGCATGCGTCTTATCCACTGCGCTAACACCACCCACTTGAGTGAGCAGAGACCGGTGGCTTGAGTGAGCAGAGACCGTCGGCCTGAGTGAGCAGAGATGGGTGGCTTGAGTGAGCAGAGACCAGCGACTTGAGTGAGCAGAGACTGGTGGCTTGAGTGAGCAGAGGCGGGCGGCTTGAGTGAGCAGAGACCGTCGGCTTGACATTTACATTACATTTATTAATTTAGCTGACGCTTTTATCCAAAGCGACTTACAATTGCTATATATGTGGCTATATATGAGTGACCGGTGGCTTGAGTGAGCAGAGATGGGCGGCTTGAGTGAGCAGAGACAGGCGACTTGAGTGAGCAGAGGCGGGCGGCTTGAGTGAGCAGAGACCGGTGGCTTGAGTGAGCAGAGACCGGTGGCTTGAGTGAGCAGAGACCGTCGGCTTGAGTGAGCAGAGACCGGCGACTTGAGTGAGCAGAGACGGGCGGCTTGAGTGAGCAGAGACCGGTGGCTTGAGTGAGCAGAGACCGTCGGCTTGAGTGAGCAGAGACCGGCGACTTGAGTGAGCAGAGACCGGTGGCTTGAGTGAGCAGAGACCGTCGGCTTGAGTGAGCAGAGACCGGCGACTTGAGTGAGCAGAGACGGGCGGCTTGAGTGAGCAGAGACGGGCGGCTTGAGTGAGCAGAGACCGGTGGCTTGAGTGAGCAGAGGCGGGCGGCTTGAGTGAGCAGAGACCGGCGACTTGAGTGAGCAGAGACGGGTGGCTTGAGTGAGCAGAGACGGGTGGCTTGAGTGAGCAGAGACGGGCGGCTTGAGTGAGCAGAGATCAGCGGCTTGAGTGAGCAGAGACCATCAGCTTGAGTGAGCAGAGACCGGCGACTTGAGTGAGCAGAGGCGGGCGGCTTGAGTGAGCAGAGGCGGGCGACTTGAGTGAGCAGAGACCGTCAGCTTGAGTGAGCAGAGACCGTCGGCCTGAGTGAGCAGAGACGGGTGGCTTGAGTGAGTAGAGACCGGTGGCTTGAGTGAGCAGAGACCGTCGGCTTGAGTGAGCAGAGACCGGCGACTTGAGTGAGCAGAGACGGGCGGCTTGAGTGAGCAGAGACCGGCGGCTTGAGTGAGCAGAGACCGGCGATTTGAGTGAGCAGAGACCGTCGGCTTGAGTGAGCAGAGACCGGTGGCTTGAGTGAGCAGAGACCGGTGGCTTGAGTGAGCAGAGACCGTCGGCTTGAGTGAGCAGAGACCGTCGGCTTGAGTGAGCAGAGACGGGTGGCTTGAGTGAGCAGAGACCGGTGGCTTGAGTGAGCAGAGACCGTCGGCTTAGGTGAGCAGAGATGGGTGGCTTGAGTGAGCAGAGACCGGTGGCTTGAGTGAGCAGAGACCGTCGGCTTGAGTGAGCAGAGACCGTCGGCTTGAGTGAGCAGAGACCGGCGACTTGAGTGAGCAGAGACGGGCGGCTTGAGTGAGCAGAGACCGGTGGCTTGAGTGAGCAGAGACCGTCGGCCGGAGTGAGCAGAGACCGGCGGCTTGAGTAAGCAGAGACTGGCGACTTGAGTGAGCAGAGACGGGCAGCTTGAGTTAGCAGAGACCATCGGCCTGAGTGAGCAGAGACCGTCAGCCTGAGTGAGCAGAGACCGTCGGCCTGAGTGAGCAGAGACGGGCGGCTTGAGTGAGCAGAGACGGGCGGCTTGAGTGAGCAGAGACCGTCGGCTTGAGTGAGCAGAGACCGTCGGCTTGAGTGAGCAGAGACCGTCGGCTTGAGTGAGCAGAGACCGTCGGCTTGAGTGAGCAGAGACGAGCGGCTTGAGTGAGCAGAGACCGTCGGCTTGAGTGAGCAGAGACCGTCGGCTTGAGTGAGCAGAGACGAGCGGCTTGAGTGAGCAGAGACTGGCGGCTTGAGTGAGCAGAGACGGGTGGCTTGAGTGAGCAGAGACAGGCGGCTTGAGTGAGCAGAGAACGTCGGCTTGAGTGAGCAGAGACGAGCGGCTTGAGTGAGCAGAGACTGGCGGCTTGAGTGAGCAGAGACGGGCGGCTTGAGTGTGCAGAGACCGTCGGCTTGAGTGAGCAGAGGCGGGTGGCTTGAGTGTGCAGAGACCGTCGGCTTGAGTGAGCAGAGACGGGTGGCTTGAGTGTGCAGAGACCGTCGGCTTGAGTGAGCAGAGACTGGCGGCTTGAGTGAGCAGAGACGGGTGGCTTGAGTGAGCAGAGACCGTCAGCTTGAGTGAGCAGAGGCGGGTGGCTTGAGTGAGCAGAGACCGGTGGCTTGAGTGAGCAGAGACTGGCGGCTTGAGTGAGCAGAGACGGGTGGCTTGAGTGAGCAGAGACCGTCAGCTTGAGTGAGCAGAGGCGGGTGGCTTGAGTGAGCAGAGACCGGCGACTTGAGTGAGCAGAGACTGGCGGCTTGAGTGAGCAGAGACGGGCGGCTTGAGTGAGCAGAGACGGGTGGCTTGAGTGAGCAGAGACCGTCAGCTTGAGTGAGCAGAGGCGGGTGGCTTGAGTGAGCAGAGACCGGTGGCTTGAGTGAGCAGAGACCGGTGGCTTGAGTGAGCAGAGACCTGCGGCTTGAGTGAGCAGAGACCGTCGGCCTGAGTGAGCAGAGACCGGCGACTTGAGTGAGCAGAGACTGGCGGCTTGAGTGAGCAGAGACGGGCGGCTTGAGTGAGCAGAGACCGGCGATTTGAGTGAGCAGAGACCGGCGATTTGAGTGAGCAGAGACCGTCGGCTTGAGTGAGCAGAGACCGTCGGCTTGAGTGAGCAGAGACCGTCGGCTTGAGTGAGCAGAGACCGGTGGCTTGAGTGAGCAGAGACTGGCGGCTTGAGTGAGCAGAGACGGGTGGCTTGAGTGAGCAGAGACCGTCAGCTTGAGTGAGCAGAGGCGGGTGGCTTGAGTGAGCAGAGACCGTCGGCTTGAGTGAGCAGAGACGGGCGGCTTGAGTGAGCAGAGACCGGCGGCTTGAGTGAGCAGAGACCGTCAGCTTGAGTGAGCAGAGGCGGGTGGCTTGAGTGAGCAAAGACCGGTGGCTTGAGTGAGCAGAGACTGGCGGCTTGAGTGAGCAGAGACGGGTGGCTTGAGTGAGCAGAGACCGGCGGCTTGAGTGAGCAGAGACGGGCGATTTGAGTGAGCAGAGACCGGTGGCTTGAGTGAGCAGAGACCGTCAGCTTGAGTGAGCAGAGAGGGGCGGCTTGAGTGAGCAGAGACCGGCGATTTGAGTGAGCAGAGACCGTCGGCTTGAGTGAGCAGAGAACGGCGGCTTGAGTGAGCAGAGACCTGCGGCTTGAGTGAGCAGAGACCGGTGGCTTGAGTGAGCAGAGACCGGTGGCTTGAGTGAGCAGAGACCTGCGGCTTGAGTGAGCAGAGACCTGCGGCTTGAGTGAGCAATGGCCGGCGATTTGAGTGAGCAGAGACCGGCGATTTGAGTGAGCAGAGACCGGCGATTTGAGTGAGCAGAGACCGTCGGCTTGAGTGAGCAGAGACCGTCGGCTTGAGTGAGCAGAGACCGTCGGCTTGAGTGAGCAGAGACCGGCGATTTGAGTGAGCAGAGGCCGGCGATTTGAGTGAGCAGAGACCGGCGATTTGAGTGAGCAGAGACCGGCGATTTGAGTGAGCAGAGACCGTCGGCTTGAGTGAGCAGAGACCGTCGGCTTGAGTGAGCAGAGACCGGTGGCTTGAGTGAGCAGAGACCGGCGATTTGAGTGAGCAGAGACCGGCGATTTGAGTGAGCAGAGACCGTCGGCTTGAGTGAGCAGAGACCGTCGGCTTGAGTGAGCAGAGACCGTCGGCTTGAGTGAGCAGAGACCGGCGATTTGAGTGAGCAGAGACCGGCGATTTGAGTGAGCAGAGACCGGCGATTTGAGTGAGCAGAGACCGTCGGCTTGAGTGAGCAGAGACCGGTGGCTTGAGTGAGCAGAGACCGTCAGCTTGAGTGAGCAGAGGCGGGTGGCTTGAGTGAGCAGAGACCGGTGGCTTGAGTGAGCAGAGACCGGTGGCTTGAGTGAGCAGAGACCTGCGGCTTGAGTGAGCAGAGACCGTCGGCCTGAGTGAGCAGAGACCGGCGACTTGAGTGAGCAGAGACTGGCGGCTTGAGTGAGCAGAGACGGGCGGCTTGAGTGAGCAGAGACCGGCGATTTGAGTGAGCAGAGACCGGCGATTTGAGTGAGCAGAGACCGTCGGCTTGAGTGAGCAGAGACCGTCGGCTTGAGTGAGCAGAGACCGTCGGCTTGAGTGAGCAGAGACCGGTGGCTTGAGTGAGCAGAGACTGGCGGCTTGAGTGAGCAGAGACGGGTGGCTTGAGTGAGCAGAGACCGTCAGCTTGAGTGAGCAGAGGCGGGTGGCTTGAGTGAGCAGAGACCGTCGGCTTGAGTGAGCAGAGACGGGCGGCTTGAGTGAGCAGAGACCGGCGGCTTGAGTGAGCAGAGACCGTCAGCTTGAGTGAGCAGAGGCGGGTGGCTTGAGTGAGCAAAGACCGGTGGCTTGAGTGAGCAGAGACTGGGGGCTTGAGTGAGCAGAGACGGGTGGCTTGAGTGAGCAGAGACCGGCGGCTTGAGTGAGCAGAGACGGGCGATTTGAGTGAGCAGAGACCGGTGGCTTGAGTGAGCAGAGACCGTCAGCTTGAGTGAGCAGAGAGGGGCGGCTTGAGTGAGCAGAGACCGGCGATTTGAGTGAGCAGAGACCGTCGGCTTGAGTGAGCAGAGAACGGCGGCTTGAGTGAGCAGAGACCTGCGGCTTGAGTGAGCAGAGACCGGTGGCTTGAGTGAGCAGAGACCGGTGGCTTGAGTGAGCAGAGACCTGCGGCTTGAGTGAGCAGAGACCTGCGGCTTGAGTGAGCAGAGGCCGGCGATTTGAGTGAGCAGAGACCGGCGATTTGAGTGAGCAGAGACCGGCGATTTGAGTGAGCAGAGACCGTCGGCTTGAGTGAGCAGAGACCGTCGGCTTGAGTGAGCAGAGACCGTCGGCTTGAGTGAGCAGAGACCGGCGATTTGAGTGAGCAGAGGCCGGCGATTTGAGTGAGCAGAGACCGGCGATTTGAGTGAGCAGAGACCGGCGATTTGAGTGAGCAGAGACCGTCGGCTTGAGTGAGCAGAGACCGTCGGCTTGAGTGAGCAGAGACCGGCGATTTGAGTGAGCAGAGACCGGCGATTTGAGTGAGCAGAGACCGGCGATTTGAGTGAGCAGAGACCGGCGATTTGAGTGAGCAGAGACCGTCGGCTTGAGTGAGCAGAGACCGTCGGCTTGAGTGAGCAGAGACCGTCGGCTTGAGTGAGCAGAGACCGGCGATTTGAGTGAGCAGAGACCGGCGATTTGAGTGAGCAGAGACCGGCGATTTGAGTGAGCAGAGACCGTCGGCTTGAGTGAGCAGAGACCGGTGGCTTGAGTGAGCAGAGACCGGTGGCTTGAGTGAGCAGAGACCGGCGATTTGAGTGAGCAGAGACCGGCGATTTGAGTGAGCAGAGACCGTCGGCTTGAGTGAGCAGAGACCGTCGGCTTGAGTGAGCAGAGACCGGTGGCTTGAGTGAGCAGAGACCGGTGGCTTGAGTGAGCAGAGACCTGCGGCTTGAGTGAGCAGAGGCCGGCGATTTGAGTGAGCAGAGACCGGCGATTTGAGTGAGCAGAGACCGGCGATTTGAGTGAGCAGAGACCGTCGGCTTGAGTGAGCAGAGACCGTCGGCTTGAGTGAGCAGAGACCGGCGGCTTGAGTGAGCAAAGACCAGTGGCTTGAGTGAGCAGAGACCGGCGGCCTGAGTGAGCAGAGACCGTCGGCCGGAGTGAGCAGAGACCGGCGACTTGAGTGAGCAGAGACCGTCGGCTTGAGTGAGCAGAGACCGTCGGCTTGAGTGAGCAGAGACCGGCGGCTTGAGTGAGCAAAGACCAGTGGCTTGAGTGAGCAGAGACCGGCGGCCTGAGTGAGCAGAGACCGTCGGCCGGAGTGAGCAGAGACCGGCGACCTGAGTGAGCAGAGACCGTCGGCTTGAGTGAGCAGAGACCGTCGGCTTGAGTGAGCAGAGACCATCGGCTTGAGTGAGCAGAGGCCGGCGATTTGAGTGAACAGAGACCGGTGGCTTGAGTGCGTCTACTTCCATCCTCTCGTGCAAGCGCGCTCACGACACGGGTTCATTTTCGCGAAAACATCGCAGAGCAGCGAGGACACAACGAGCTGATGTACACGACACAGCAGAAAACTAAGTCTCAGCATTAAAAATCTTCATTCGTGTTTTATTAAGAATTTCAAACGATAAATATTGTTTTGGAGCTTTTTAGGAGCGTGACCAGGATCATGCGCGTTCCCGCTTTGCCTCAAGTTCAAGCAAAGCTGGGGTGCATTCTTATTAGCATGAAGTAAACACTGAAGGAACATCCGATCCATGTTGAAAGATACACTACATCTTACTGAATGTATAGTGTATCATGTAATCACTCAACAAGTGTTTCAACCGCGGAAAGACATTAACAGCAGAATATCCACTCACTAGTGTCCATAAACTAGTGAGAAAAATGTAATGCAAAAATTATATTTACTCAGAATTGCTTTTTAATTACAATTAATAAAAAATTGTAGATATAACGTTATTATAAATATGGTCTAATATACATTTTATACAAAACAATCGTTAGGGTTACCTGTATAGTTTAGAACAATTTAGAAAAAAATTGTATGTTACCAGTCAAAAACTTTTTTTTTTTTTAAGAATTCTCTTCTGCTCACGAAACCTGTATTTATTTGGTCCAAAATACAGCAAAAGCAGTAATATTCTGAAATATTTTTACTATTTACTATTTAAAATAACTGCTTTCTATTTGAATATATTTTAAAATGTAATTTATTCCTGCGATTTAAAAAAAAAAACAGAATTTTTAGCATCATTACTTCAATCACATGATCCTTCAGAAATCATGCTAATATTCAGATTTTCTGCTCAAAAAAGTAATTATTATTATCATGTTGAAAACAGCTGAATATAATTATTTCAGGTGTCTTTGATGAAAAGAAAGTTCAGAAGAGCAGCATTTATCTGAAATAGAAATATTTTGCCACATTATAAATGTCTTTATCATCACTTTTTATCAATTTAAAACATCTTTGTTAAATAAAAGTTTTTATATTTTTCCCATTTTTTTATACCTGGTTGGAGTTATACACTGATTTTCTGTCATGGACCTCCTGAATTAGCCTTGGCCACCCCATGTATAAAACTCTAGCTCCACCACTGTCAATAAAACTATTTTTATTAATATATTTTAATGTTTCTGTTGTCAGACAGCAGAATGAATATTATAATAACTGAAACGCGGTCCATTAAACACTTGCTACTTGATCTGTCATCAAAATCAAACACTGCTTTCAAAACATAAACACAGCCAGTCATTATATAATAACTCATCAGCATTCATTAGACGCTACATCAAAAAATTGACAACACAGCGTCCAGGGCATGTAGTTACAGAGAATTTTTTTTTTATTGCATATAGAAAATAATTTTTCCGTAAATAATTCACAACTCAGTACAGCAAATAAATTGCATACTGTAAGTACTGCAATTTCTGTATTTTCAGCATAAAAATAGAGTAAGCCCAAAGAACAAAGACAACTCTAAATGAAAAGCTTATTACACAAAATATTGTGCAATTGCAAAATCAAAGTCAATATTCTGCCTCAGCATCCCGTCTTCGTGCTGGGTCCGCCCAGAGGACTTCGTCCACATCACATGCAATGTTGTCCTTTCCTAGGCCACGGGGGAAGAACCCTCTCGTGTGCCGGATCCAGCCTTGACAACACTCCTATATCATCACAGGCCAATTCCATTGCCTGTAAAAGATAGGAACAGTGAACTTCCTTCCAGCCTTTGGTACATGCATTGGTGGTGGTTAGCTGTTTGTGTCTTTATTACATGCGAGAAAATAAAAGATCTGAGAGAAAAAAAAAAGTTTAAGAGAAAAAGTTATCACACTGATAGAAAAAAAGCATGAGAGAAAAAAATTATATTTGAGAGAAAAAGTTTTCATACCAATAGCAAAAAATAATAATATTTGAGACTAAAAAAAGTTTTGAGATAAAGTATTTTCTAATAGAACATAAAAAAATATATAAATTTGAAATTTGTAAAATTATTTCTGAGAAAAAAAAAATCTCTCTCAAAATACTTTGAAAAAAAACTCTCAAATATATATTTTTTGCTATTGTAATGATTAAAAACTCCATAATCTTCGGGAAGAAGGAGGCGGGAACCGGCGGACAATCAAACGAAGCTTTAATAATTCAAAATAAACACAAAACAGCGCACCAGCCCCTCACGGCGACTGACGCGCACAAAATAAAATCAAAACACAACTAAAAGCCCAGGCCTGGTCCTCTCTCGTCCTTCACTGTCGTCGCTAAAGTTTTATATCCTTCCATCTCCTCCGTGGGACTCGAGACCGGCAGTGGGTCGCAATCACTGATTTCCCAATCATTGCCGGCCTCCCTCCTTGTTCCCACGTCCCTCGGCCCCGCCCCACTCGCCACAGCTATCAATATCAAAGCACGGACACTCCAATGTTTGGGTAAGATGATGACACACAGCTGGCTGAACAAGTTCAGTATCACTGAAGATTAAACATTAAAAAATAGCACTCATATTCTTCAATTAATGTGTATTATATTATTTGCTTGCTAATCGTTAGTAAAGCTAACCAGCCATCATGCTAGGTAAACTTGCAAACTCACCTGGTTTATACTATTTTTTAAATCAAAGGCCAAATGAATGTTTTGATTTAGATAGTTTCACGCCTTTAGTGAGTAGTGAGCTAGTTTCTACCTTTGCACTTGCTAGCCTCAACGCACCTGAAGAGTAACTGCTTGTTCATACAACCTCCTGTTCAACTTTCAGCTAACGTTAGTATGCATGGAAGGTGGCAACCCTATAGCTAGCTAATGTTAGACAGTGGTTGATATACAGAGATGTATAAAGTACTAGAGACCCAGACTTGAGTAAAAGTAGAAGTGCTCTATTAAAAAAATGACTTGAGTAGAAGTTGAAGTGCTCTTTAAGCACCACACTTAAGTAGAAGTACTAAAGTATTCAACATTTTTTGTACTTAAGTATTGCAAGTAGCCTTTTTGAAAATTTACTACTCAAGTACTGAAAGTAAAAGTACAAGTATTGTGTTATGTAGTTATTAAAGAAAGTAGTCAAAAGTTTGAACATATTGTTTTTACTATTTCAAATGATTACTGTCCATGTCCAGAAAGGTAAGAAAAACATCATCAAAGTAGTCCATGTGACATCAGAGGGTCAGTTAGAATATTTTGAAGCATCGGAAATACATTTTGGTCCAAAAATAGCAAAAACTATGACTTTATTCAGCATTGTCTTCTCTTCCGTGTCTTCTCTTCCGAGTTCAAAACAAAGCAGTTTGTGATATCCGGTTCGCGAACGAATCATTAGATGTAACCGGATCCCTAACCCTAACCTAAAACAAACCAATATCCCGGAGTAATTTATTTACCCAGATAACGAACAACAGACTGACTCAAGAACACTGATCTATATATATATAACTTATATTATAGATCAGTGGTCAAGAACCGTTTCTGTCAGACGCGTCTGATTCGAGAACCGAGGAGCTGATGATACTGCGCATGTGTGATTCAGCGTGAAGCGGACTGACACACAGAGTGTCTGAACCGAACTGATTCTTTTGGTGATTGATTCTGAACTGATTCTGTGCTAATGTTATGAGCCCAGGGGCCCGTTCTTCGTACGTCTCTAACTCAGTTAGCTGGATTTGAATGTTGATGATTTGGCGTGATCTTGGATCATTTGGTTATTCGAAGCTCATCCCGGAGCTGCTGTCATAGCAACAGGTCCGTAAGCTTAAACCTGCTTGGGAGCAGCTTATTTCATGTAAACAGGATTAGATCGCTTCTTTTCAACCAGAACTGATACTCAAAATATGTCTGCTACCACCGCTACTTTATTACAAGAGTATCATACTGATCCAGGGACAATAATTTAAAATGATAATCATTTTAAAAATTATTTAAAAATAATATAAAAATGCTGTGTAGTCCATAACAGCCTATTATAGACAGCCAGTTTTACTCACTGAAATATTTATTTGTCATAAAAGTATTACTTCATAATTGTATTAGAGTCTTACACACATGCAATACAGATAATAGAGTCGTGCATTATTTTGAGTGATGACTGCTATTATAAGAGTGGCTTGATGGAGCGCAGGAGATGCAGAAAACATGATATTGACCCTTAAGAAACTTTAATTAATGCTGTCACGTAACAAATCTGTCCAAAAATAAAATGAAATGAATAGATAATTTCTACACTGAAATAAAAATGTAAAGACTGCACAACTATTATAAATTGCAAATCTAAATAATTGGGAATCATGAAAAAAATTCTAAAAAAATAAAAACATGCATCTATTATCTGTTTCATGTATCTATTATAACATTTATGTAGTTTTGTTTGCTTGACTGTTTCCTTATAAAAGTCCAGAAATTTGTCAAGTTTTTCGTCGGGTGTCGTTTTAAATTATATGACGTCATTACATTGCCGTCATGCCACCAGCCAATCGCTGCACTGCTGATCATGGTTTCGAGTATCGATACATATCCCCTTTTAAGCCAACACATGAACGCGCAATTATCTCAGATAACTCAATCCAGCGATACTAATCATACACAACAGGTCTGTTCGAAGAACCCAATTAGCCAGATCATGATTAGCACGATGATATCATCTTGGATGTGTCATTTGATCTTGGATGTGGTAGTCAAAGGCCTTCCGGTACTGAGGCTCACACAACGAAACGCACAAAGTCACGCTGTGGCTGACGCGGCGGTTGCAGTGGAGGTTTGGTGTTTGGGATCGTGGTGATTGTTCTGTTGAAGCGATTTTGGATCTAAGACCTGAGGATACAAGATTTTGTGCTGGCTGGAATACGAAGTGTGATCTTGTTGGTTGGTAAATCGATTAGGAAGTGGTGTGGGATAGCATCGGCCGACGGCCTGTATAGGTCCGGTAGCGGTGCTGTCTCACAACTTCTGGTTGATCATTAAACTAATAAATTAAGCTAAGGATGGCAGGGAAACAAGTGGATTGTATGGATTATAGCGAAATAGAAGGGAATGGTAGTGATGAGAGGAAGGAAAGTGAATGGGAGGAGGTAGGGAGAAGGTGTAGGGATAAGAAGGAGGCTAGCCGTAAAAGAAAGAAAAAAGGATGTGTTAGCTCAAATGGGACGGAAAGTGAGGAAGATGAAGGGAAGGAACCCAAAATAAGATTGTTTAATATAGTGGTACGATTTGAGGGAGAAGGAGGAGTTAAAAAAATTGATCCACTTAAGTTAACTAAAATATTAAAAGAAAAGGTAGGAGAAGTGAAGTATGCAAGGATTTTGGGAGATGGAAATCTACTTGTAGGATGTAATAATGAAGTACAGGTGGAAAAAGCAAAGAAGATGAGTTGTATTGGGAAAATAAAAATAGTAAAAGTAGTAAGAGTGGGGGAGAAAAGAATTGGAGGAAGTATGGGAGTGATATATGGAATTCCACTTACTGTGAATATGAAAGAGTTGGTGGAGAACCTGAGAATGAAGAATAGGTCAGTCAAAAGTGCAGTAAGAATGACAAGGGGAATGGAAAAAGTAGAAACAGAATCTGTATTGGTTGAGTTTGAAACAAAGGATGTACCAAAAGAGGTATATTATGGATTTATGAGATATAGCATAAGGGAAAATGTACCTAAACCAATGAGATGCTATAATTGTCAGGAATTTGGGCACATGGCTAATGTATGTAAAGGAAAGAGAAGGTGTGCTAGATGTAGTGGGGATCATGAATATGGAAAGTGTGGGGAAGAAGTAAGGCCAAAGTGTTGTAACTGTGGAGGGAACCATAGTGTTGCATTTTGGGGATGTGAAGTGATGAAAAAAGAAGTGAAAGTGCAACAGATAAAAATACAAAGAAACATTTCATATGTTGAGGCTGTAAAGAGAATTGAACAGGAAAAGAAGAATCCGAGTGAAGAAAGGGTGACAAGCAAAGCTGCACCTGCTTTGACACCTGCAAAGCGTTAGCACTCGTTAGCTTGTCATTAGCGTTTTCATTCGAACCTATCGCTGTTTTTTTTTTTTTCTCCTCTCCCTCGCTCCAGTTTTCACAAGTTCATCAAACAACCGCAGTAAGAATTTTCATCAAGCACGGTGAGTAATGGCTTCTCCTATCATTGTTTCTTGCACCTCTTGCCACATGTACAGTTTATCTATCTCTGTCGCTGATGAGGGATTCACATGTGATAAATGCAGGGAAATAGTTAGGCTGACAGAGAAGATTTCAGAATTAGAGACACACATCCAAACTTTAATTGAGGATAGTAAAAATGTTAGGGCTCTAGATACGGCTTTGGATGCGTCTAGCTCAGGGATTCCTGTACATTGTTCGGTTCCGGAAACAGAGCCCCAGCAGCAGGGCAACTGGGTGACGGTGAGGCAGCGTAGTCGTGGGTCAAAACACCGCTCTTCTGTTCCGATCAAAACATTAAACAGGTTCTCCCCACTCAGTGATGCACCCACTGAGAGACCTGATGAAAGTGCTCTAGTTATTGGTGATTCCATTGTACGGAACGTGAATATAGAGACACCAGCCACCATAGTCAAATGTTTACCGGGAGCCAGAGCGCCTGACATCTTGGCAAATTTAAAAGTGCTGGCTAATGCTAAACGTAAATACAGTAAGATTGTTATTCATGCCGGCGCTAATGATGTTCGACTTCGCCAGTCGGAGATCACTAAAAATAACATTAAAGAGGTGTGTGAACTTGCAAGCATGATGTCAGACACTGTAATATGCTCTGGTCCCCTCCCTGCTTACCGTGGTGTTGAGATGCATAGCAGATTGTCATCACTCAATGGCTAGATGTCTAAGTGGTGCCCACAGAATAACATAGGTTTCATAGACAATTGGACGAGCTTTTGGGGCAGACCTGACCTGTTTAAAAGATATGGTCTTCATCCCTCCTGGGGTGGCACCACTCTTCTCTCTAGAAATTTGGCAAATAGTCTTCGTGTTTATACTTGACTAACTGGGTCCCAGGTCAGGAAGCAGACAGACTGGCTAAACCGACCGTCTGCTAGCTGCCTCCCGTCACAGAAGTCAGTTAATTCTCAGCACATAGAGACTTTTTCACCTAGATATCACACTATAGAGACTGTGTCTGTTCCCCGAACTAGAAAATACAAAAAACATCCAAACCAAGTTAAGATTAACAATTTAATTGAGGTTCAACAAATAAAAAACAGAAGCAATATGGATAAACAAATGATAAAGCTTGGCTTATTGAATATCAGATCCCTTTCTACGAAAACACTTTTTGTAAATAATATGATCACTGATCATAATATAGATGTACTCTGTTTGACAGAAACCTGGCTAAAACCTGATGATTACATTATTTTAAATGAGTCCACCCCCCAAGATTACTGTTATAAACATGAGCCACGTCTAAAAGGCAAAGGTGGAGGTGTTGCTTCAATTTATAACAACGTTTTCAGGATCTCTTAGAGAGCAGGCTACAAGTATAACTCGTTTGAAGTAATGGTACTTCATATAACATTATCCAAAGAAACAAATGTTAATGATAAATCCCCTGTTATGTTTGTACTGGCTACTGTATACAGGCCACCAGGGCACCATACAGACTTTATTAAAGAGTTTGGTGATTTTACATCCGAGTTAGTTCTGGCTGCAGATAAAGTTTTAATAGTTGGTGATTTTAATATCCATGTTGATAATGAAAACGATGCATTGGGATCAGCATTTATAGACATTCTGAACTCTATTGGTGTTAGACAACACGTTTCAGGACCTACTCATTGTCGAAATCATACTCTAGATTTAATACTGTCACATGGAATTGATGTTGATGGTGTTGAAATTATTCAGCCAAGTGATGATATCTCAGATCATTATTTAGTTCTTTGCAAAATTCATATAGCCAAAATTGTAAATTCTACTTCTTGTTACAAGTATGGAAGAACCATCACTTCTAACACAAAAGACTGCTTTTTAAGTTATCTTCCTGATGTATCCAAATTCCTTAGCATATCCAAAACCTCAGAACAACTTGATGATGTAACAGAAACTATGGACTCTCTCTTTTCTAGCACTTTAAATAAAGTTGCTCCTTTACGCTTAAGGAAGGTTAAGGAAAACAGTTTGACACCATGGTATAATGAGCATACTCGCACCCTAAAGAGAGCAGCCCGAAAAATGGAGCGCAGCTGGAGGAAAACAAAACTAGAGGTATTTCGTATTGCTTGGCGGGAAAGTAACATATCCTACAGAAAAGCATTAAAAACTGCTAGATCTGATTACTTTTCTTCTCTTTTAGAAGAAAACAAACATAACCCCAGGTATTTATTCAATACAGTGGCTAAATTAACGAAAAATAAAGCCTCAACAAGTGTTGACATTTCCCAACACCACAGCAGTAATGAGTTTATGAACTACTTTACTTCTCAAATCGATACTATTAGAGATAAAATTGCAACCATTCAGCCGTCAGCTACAGTATCACATCAGACAGTGCACTATAGACCCCCTGAGGAACAGTTCCACTCATTCTCTACTATAGGAGAGGAAGAATTGTATAAACTTGTTAAATCATCTAAACCAACAACATGTATGTTAGACCCTATACCATCTAAGCTCCTGAAAGAGGTGCTTCCAGAAGTCATAGATCCTCTTCTGACTATTATTAATTCCTCATTGTCATTAGGACATGTCCCCAAAACCTTCAAACTGGCTGTTATTAAGCCTCTCATCAAAAAACCACAACTTGACCCCAAAGAACTACAACCCGAATTCCGGAAAAGTTGGGACGTTTTTTAAATTTTAATAAAATGAAAACTAAAGGAATTTCAAATCACATGAGCTAATATTTTATTCACAATAGAACATAGATAACGTAGCAAATGTTTAAACTGAGAAATTTTACACTTTTATCCATTTAATTAGCTCATTTAAAATTTAATGCCTGCTACAGGTCTCAAAAAAGTTGGCACGGGGGCAACAAATGGCTAAAAAAGCAAGCAGTTTTGAAAAGATTCAGCTGGGAGAACATCTAGTGATTAATTAAATTAATTGATATCAGGTCTGTAACATGATTAGCTATAAAAGCTTTGTCTTAGAAAAGCAGAGTCTCTCAGAAGTAAAGATGGGCAGAGGCTCTCCAATCTGTGAAAGACTGCGTAAAAAAATTGTGGAAAACTTCAAAAACAATGTTCCTCAACGTCAAATTGCAAAGGCTTTGCAAATCTCATCATCTACAGTGCATAACATCATCAAAAGATTCAGAGAAACTGGAGAAATCTCTGTGCGTAAGGGACAAGGCCGGAGACCTTTATTGGATGCCCGTGGTCTTCGGGCTCTCAGACGACACTGCATCACTCATCGGCATGATTGTGTCAATGACATTACTAAATGGGCCCAGGAATACTTTCAGAAACCACTGTCGGTAAACACAATCCGCCGTGCCATCAGCAGATGCCAACTAAAGCTCTATCATGCAAAAAGGAAGCCATATGTGAACATGGTCCAGAAGCGCCGTCGTGACCTGTGGGCCAAGGCTCATTTAAAATGGACTATTTCAAAGTGGAATAGTGTTTTATGGTTAGACGAGTCCAAATTTGACATTCTTGTTGGAAATCACGGACGCCGTGTCCTCCGGGCTAAAGAGGAGGGAGACCTTCCAGCATGTTATCAGCGTTCAGTTCAAAAGTCCAGCATCTCTGATGGTATGGGGGTGCATAAGTGCATACGGTATGGGCAGCTTGCATGTTTTGGAAGGCTCTGTGAATGCTGAAAGGTATATAAAGGTTTTAGAGCAACATATGCTTCCCTCCAAACAACGTCTATTTCAGGGAAGGCCTTGTTTATTTCAGCAGGACAATGCAAAACCACATACTGCAGCTATAACAACAGCATGGCTTCATCTTAGAAGAGTCCGGGTGCTAACCTGGCCTGCCTGCAGTCCAGATCTTTCACCTATAGAGAACATTTGGCGCATCATTAAACGAAAAATACGTCAAAGACGACCACGAACTCTTCAGCAGCTGGAAATCTATATAAGGCAAGAATGGGACCAAATTCCAACAGCAAAACTCCAGCAACTCATAGCCTCAATGCCCAGACGTCTTCAAACTGTTTTGAAAAGAAAAGGAGATGCTACACCATGGTAAACATGCCCCGTCCCAACTATTTTGAGACCTGTAGCAGAAATCAAAATTGAAATGAGCTCATTTTGTGCATAAAATTGTAAACTTTCTCAGTTTAAACATATGCTATGTTATCTATGTTCTATTGTGAATAAAATATTGGCTCATGAGATTTGAAAGTCTTTTAGTTTTTATTTTATTAAAATTTAAAAAACGTCCCAACTTTTCCGGAATTCGGGTTGTAGTTAATTATAGACCAATCTCGAATCTCCCTTTTCTGTCCAAGATACTAGAAAAGGTGGTATCCACACAATTATATTCCTTCTTAGAGAAAAATGGTATATGTGAGGATTTCCAGTCAGGATTTAGACCGTATCATAGTACTGAGACTGCTCTTCTTAGAGTTACAAATGATCTGCTCTTATCATCTGATCATGGGTGTATCTCTCTATTAGTTTTATTGGATCTTAGTGCTGCGTTTGACACAATTGACCACAACATTATTTTGCATAGACTTGAATACTTTGTTGGCATCAGTGGAAGTGCATTAGCATGGTTTAAATCGTACTTATATGACCGCCATCAGTTCGTAGCAGTGAATGAAGATGTATCCTATCGATCACAAGTGCAGTATGGAGTACCTCAAGGCTCAGTACTAGGGCCGCTACTCTTCACGCTTTATATGTTACCCTTGGGAGATATCATCAGGAAACATGGTGTTAGCTTTCACTGTTATGCTGATGATACTCAGCTCTAGATTTCTTCGCAGCCCGGTGAAACACACCAATTTGAAAAACGAATGGATTGCATAGTCGATATAAAAAACTGGATGACGAGTAATTTCTTACTGCTAAATTCTGAAAAAACAGAGGTGTTAATTATAGGGCCTAAAAACTCTGCTTGTAATAACCTAGAACACTGTCTAAGACTTGATGGTTGCTCTGTCAATTCTTCATCATCAGTTAGGAACCTAGGTGTGCTACTTGATCGCAATCTTTCCTTAGAAAGCCACGTTTCTAGCATTTGTAAAACTGCATTTTTCCATCTCAAAAATATATCTAAATTACGGCCTATGCTCTCAATGTCAAATGCAGAAATGTTAATCCACGCATTTATGACCTCAAGGTTAGATTATTGTAATGCTTTATTGGGTGGTTGTTCTGCACGCTTAGTAAACAAACTACAGCTAGTCCAAAATGCAGCAGCAAGAGTTCTTACTAGAACCAGGAAGTATGACCATATTAACCCGGTCCTGTCAACACTGCACTGGCTCCCTATCAAGCATCGCATAGATTTTAAAATATTGCTTATTACTTATAAAGCCCTGAATGGTTTAGCACCTCAGTATTTGAATGAGCTCCTTTTACATTATAATCCTCTACGTCCGCTACGTTCTCAAAACTCAGGCAATTTGATAATACCTAGAATATCAAAATCAACTGCAGGCGGCAGATCCTTTTCCTATTTGGCGCCCAAACTCTGGAATAACCTACCTAACATTGTTCGGGAGGCAGACACACTCTTGCAGTTTAAATCTAGATTAAAGACCCATCTCTTTAACCTGGCATACACATAACATACGAATATGCTTTTATTATCCAAATCCGTTAAAGGATTTTTAGGCTGCATTAATTAGGTAAACCGGAACCGGAAACACTTCCCATAACAACCTATGTACTTGCTACATCATTAGAAGAATGGCATCTACGCTAATATTTGTCTGTTTCTCTCTTGTTCCGAGGTCACCGTGGCCACCAGATCCAGTCTGTGTCCAGATCAGAGGGTCACTGCAGTCACCCGGATCCAGTACGTATCCAGACCAGATGGTTTCTCCCAAGGTTTTTTTCTCCATTCTGTCACCGATGGAGTTTCGGTTCCTTGCCGCTGTCGCCTCTGGCTTGCTTAGTTGGGGACACTTCATCTACAGCGATATCGTTGACTTGATTGCAAATAAATGCACAGACACTATTTAACTGAACAGAGATGACATCACTGAATTCAATGATGAACTGCCTTCAACTATCATTTTTGCATTATTGACACTGTTTTCCCAATGAATGTTGTTCAGTTGCTTTGACGCAATGTATTTTGTTTAAAGCGCTATATAAATAAAGGTGACATTGACAAGGGAAGATCATCAAGAAAAGAAGGGAAGATGGGAAGAGAAGAAGAAAATAGTGACATTCATTGCAGGGGTGATAAATGCTACGGCTGAAGTCAGGTCTAAAACTGAAAGAATTCAGATTATTGTTAAAGCAGCAATACATCATTTAGATATGGCAGGATTAAAGTGGGAAGAAGTTAGGGATGAACTCAGTGTACAGTCGAGTCAAGAGACAACATGTGTGGGTTAATTTTAGTAATGCTAATCCTTCAATGCAATGCAAGAAGCTTGATCGCAAATGGGCAAGATTTTAAACAATTTGTTAGAAGTAGAAGAGAAAAACCAGATGTTATATGCATTCAGGAAATCTGGCTAAAGCCTAATTTGGACTTTATAATATATGGATACATATCAGTTAGACAAGATAGGGAAAATTGAGTGGCGAGTGGCGCGAGTGGCGCCGATACAGGATGGCTGCCTCCGTGACGTGCTCTGCAGTTGTTTTTGTGTTTTTGTTAGTTTGTCCTGTCTTTAGTTATATTCCTGCAATCAGTTTCACCAGGGACGAATTGCTGGATATTCGGCAACACACATCTCCCGATATTTCACCAGTTTTCGACTATTCTGATGTTTTGCTAGACATTCTTGTCGGCGGAGCGGCTGCGCTGATCACACGCTTCAAGAGGACGCGCAGGCGGGGAAAGCGAGCGGGAGCGCTCGTGAGACTCAGAAAACGCGGATTTCGAACGCCGTTGCCTAGCATCCATCTGGCAAATCTCCGCTCTCTTCCCAACAAAACGGACGAACTGCTTCTGCTCTCTCGGACAAATAAAGATTTCTCTCACTCTGCTGCTCTGTGTTTCACGGAAACTTGGCTGAATGACACCATACCGGACAGCGCGCTCCATCTGCCGGACTTTCAGCTGTTTAGAGCGGATCGCGACGCAGAATCAACGGGGAAATCGCGCGGCGGCGGGACATGCTTTTACATCAATGAACGGTGGTGTACAGATGTAACTGTGTTAAAGAAGACGTGCTGCTCAAATCTCGAAACGCTCTTCATTAACTGCAAGCCGTTCTATTCGCCGCGGGAGTTTCATTCGTTCATTCTGGTTAGTGTTTACATCCCTCCTCAAGCGCACGTGAGCTCAGCTTTACAGAAACTCGCTGAGCACATCACAGAGATAGAACAACAACACCCGGACTCTGTTTTAATCATTCTTGGGGACTTTAATAAAGCCAATCTCTCCCGTGAACTGCCAAAATACAGACAGCATGTTACTTGTCCCACAAGAGACAGTAATATATTGGATCACTGTTACACAACAATAAAGGATGCATTTCACTCTGTTCCACGAGCAGCTTTGGGACGTTCTGATCACCTTCTGGTTCATCTTATACCGACCTACAGGCAGAAACTAAAATCAGCTAAACCTGTATTAAGGACTGTAAAAAGATGGACTAATGAAGCAGAGCAGGATTTACTATCTTGTTTTGACCTCACTGATTGGAGTGTTTTTTAAGCTGCTTCCACCGATCTGGACGAACTCACAGAGACCGTAACATCATATATCAGTTTCTGTGAGGATATGTGTATTCCTACCAAGACTCAACTAAATTACAACAATGACAAACCGTGGTTCACTGCAAAACTCAGACAGCTCCGTCAGGCCAAAGAAGATGCTTACGTGAAGGGGGACAATGTCTTGTATAAACAGGCTAAATACACACTGGAAAAGGAGATCAACGTGGCAAAGAGGAATTATTCTGAAAAAATAAGGACTCAGTTCACTTCGAACGACTCCGCATCAGTGTGGAAAAGCCTAAAGAAGATCACCAATTACAAGACACCACCCCCCAGCACTGTGGAAAATCAACGACTGGCAGACGATCTGAACGAGTTTTACTGCAGGTTTGAAAGAACACCCATCACCTGCCCTGAACACCTCTCCACACAACCGTTCACACCAATAACAACTCCTGCAACCAACCCTGAATGCCTCTCCAAACAAACGTTCACACCATTCACAGCTCCTGCAACCCATCCTGATCACCTCTCCAATCAACCGCTCTCACCATTCACAACTCCTGCAACCAACCCTGAATGCCTCTCCAAACAACTGTTCACACCACTCACAACTCCTGCAACCCACCCTGAAAACCTCTCCAATCAAGCGCTCTCACCATTCACACCTCCTGCATCCCCCCTCTCCCCCACACCTGCAATACAGATCAGCGAGGATGCGGTGCGCCAGGTCTTCCGGAAGCAGAAAAGGAAAAAAGCACCAGGCCCAGATTGTGTTACACCAGCCTGTCTGAAATCCTGTGCTGACCAGCTGGCCCCCATCTTCGCACAGCTCCAGCGATCTGTTGAAGATCTTTGTGAAGTCCCTTCATGCTTCAAACGCTCCACCATCATCCCCATCCCAAAGAAATCCAAAATTACAGGACTAAATGACTACAGGCCTGTGGCTCTAACGTCTGTAGTCATGAAGTCATTTGAAAAACTGGTGCTGGCCCACCTGAAGGACATCACTGGACCCTTGCTGGATCCTCTTCAGTTTGCCTACAGAGCAAACAGGTCTGTGGACGATGCAGTAAACATCGGACTGCATTATGTTCTGCAACACCTAGACAGACCGGGGACCTATGTGAGGATCCTGTTTGTGGACTTCAGCTCTGCCTTCAACACGATCATCCCAAACCTCCTCCTGCCCAAACTAACTCAGCTCTCCGTGCCCACCTCCGTCTGTCAGTGGATCAACAGCTTCCTGACAGACAGGCAGCAGCTAGTGAGGCTGGGAAAATACACATCCAGCACCCGTACAATCAGCACCGGAGCTCCCCAGGGCTGCGTTCTCTCCCCACTGCTCTTCTCCCTGTACACTAATGACTGCACATCTAAGGACCCCTCTGTCAAGCTCCTGAAGTTTGCAGATGACACCACACTCATCGGCCTCATTCAGGACGGTGACGAGTCTGCTTACAGACAGGAGGTTAAAGAGCTGGCTGTCTGGTGCAGTCTCAACAACCTGGAGCTTAACACGCTCAAAACAGTGGAGATGATTGTGGACTTCAGGAGAAACCCCCCTGCACTCCCCCCACTCACCATCATGAACAGCACTGTGACTGCAGTGGAGTCATTCAGGTTCCTGGGCACCACTATCTCTCGGGACCTGAAGTGGGACATTCACATTGACTCCATTGTGAAAAAGGCCCAGCAGAGGTTGTACTTCCTTCGCCAGCTGAGGAAGTTTAACCTGCCACAGGATCTGCTGAAACAGTTCTACTCCACCATCATCGAATCCATCCTCTGCACTTCAGTAACTGTCTGGTTCAGCTCAGCTTCTAAATCTGACCTCAGAAGACTACAGAGGGTAGTCCGGACTGCTGAGCGAATTATCGGTACAACCCTCCCATCTATTCAAGAACTGTACTTATCCAGAGTGAGCAAAAGGGCTGTTAAAATCACTCTGGACCCCTCACATCCAGCACACTCCCTCTTTGAACTGTTGCCATCTGGTCGACGCTACAGAGCTCTGAACACCAGAACGACCAGACACAGGAACAGTTTCTTCCCTCAGGCAATCCATCTTATGAACAGCTGATAATAACTGTGGGACACACTACACTATTTATATTTATATACACTACACTTTTTATCCAACACACATACTTAGCGTACACGTAAATCTTTTGCACATAATATACATGTACATACATGGAACACACTATACTACTTATATTTATATTTATATACACATACACTTATTTATCCAAACACACATACTTAGCGTACAGTTAAAATTTTTCCACATAATATACATGTACATACATAAATGCTCATTTTAATATACCTGCCATACATTGTCAATTTGTATATTGTCAATCCTTACCCACCTATTTGTATTTTTTTTTCCTTATTGTGTTTTTTGTTCTGTCGCTGTTATGTTGCACTGCGGAGCTCTGTCACGAAAACAAATTCCTCGTATGTATGAACATACCTGGCAATAAAGCTCATTCTGATTCTGATTCTGATTCTGAAAATGGTGGTGGTGGGGGATGTATTACATTTATAAGACAAGGGATTCCGTATAGGGTGTTAGGTGTAGGAAAGGAGCAAGAATATGTAGTGGTAGAAACATGGGGGGAAAGGAAAAAAATGGTAGTTATAAATTATTACAATCCGTGTAGAAAATTAGATATAAACAAACTTGAGGAAATAGAGGGGCAAGACAATAATAATATTGTATGGTGTGGGGATTTCAATGCGCATAATGCATTGTGGGGTATAGTGAGAAGATGGATAGTAATGGACAAGTAATTGAAGAGTTATTGGATGAGAAAAACCTAGTATGTTTAAATGATGGAAGTAAAACAAGGATAGATGTTAGTAATGGGAGGGAATCTGTACTTGACCTCACATTGGTGTCCAGTAGTATGGCGCAGATATGTGATTGGGAGTGTCTATAAAGACGGAACAGTAGGAAGTGATCATTATCCAGTATTGTGTAAAATTAATTTTTCTTTATCTCAAAATTTTCAGGAGGAAAGTGACAGATATTTGAACCAGATTGATTATAATGATGATATAGAGACACTGGAAAGTAAAATAAAGAATGGTATAATAACAGCAGCAATGAAGTCCATTCCAAAAAGTAAAGGTAATGTAAAGCGGAAAACCGTACCATGGTGGGATGAGGAATGTAAAGAAGCAGTCAGAAACAGGAACAAACATTTAAAATAATGAAAAGAACTCATAACTTCATACATATGATTAAATATAAGCATGCACAGGCAATAGTGAGGAAAACAATTAGACAGACAAAAAGAACATATTGGAGGAATTATTGTAGTTCAATTGGGAATACAACTCAGATCGGATTTTTTATAGTATGTTGAAACAGTTAAGTGAGGAGGGGAAAAATAAGTTGTTGATGCTATACAATAAAGTGTGGGAGGAAGGGAAATTACCAAAGAGCTGGAAGGAGGCAATTATTGTTCCGATAAGAAAACCTGGGAAAGAAGCTAGTAAACCAACAAGTTATAGACCTATTGCCCTGACATCTCATGTCTGTAAATTAATGGAACGTATGATAAATGAGAGACTAATGTATATTATGGAAAAAAGAGGTATGGTGGTTGAATGTCAAAGTGGGTTTAGAAGAGGTAGGAATACTATGGATGCAATATTGTGTTTGGAAGATAACATAAGAAAAGCTCAAGTAAATAAATTTCGATGTGGAAAAAGCATATGATATGCTATGGAGAGAGGGATTAATGATTAAATTGTATAATATGGGAATTAGAGGAAATTTTCTTAATTGGATTAAGGATTTCCTGGAAGGAAGAACAATTCAGGTTAAAATAGGGGCAGACATGTCAAGTGAACATGTTGTAGAGAATGGAACACCTCAGGGGAGTGTTGTAAGTCCCACATTATTTTCAGTAATGATTAATGATATATATGTAAATATACCAATAGGTATGGGAAGATCACTGTTTGCGGATGATGGGGCAATATGGAAAAAAGGAAGAAATATAGAACATGTGGTAAAAAAAATACAAGAAGGGATCCACCAGGTTGAGAAATAGGGAATAAAGTGGGGTGTTAAATTTTCTATAGAGAAAACTAGTGATGTTTTTTACAGGGAAGAAAATTAAGGAAAATATTCATATAAAACTATATGGAAGTAATTTAGAGAGAGTTAAAACATTCCGGTTTTTAGGAGTACAATTTGACACGAGGTTAACATGGGTAGAACATATTAGGAATGTAGAAGATAAATGTAAAAAAGTAATAAATATAATGAGATGTTTAACAGGACTAGAATGGGGAACAGACTATAAGTCACTGAAATATATATATGTAAATTTAATAAGATCAAAGATGGATTATGGAAGTGTGGCATATGGATCATGAACCAAATCTGTACTTCGGAGGCTTGATGTAATACAGGCTAAAGCACTGAGATTATGTTTAGGAGCAGTTAAAACATCACCAGTGTGTGCTCTACAGGTGGAAGCGGGAGAAATGCCATTGAACATTCGACGTAAACAATTGCTAGTAAATTATTGGGTAAATCTAAAAGGACACGGAGATAGTCATCCAACTAAAAGAATACTACAAGATCATTGGGAAAGGGAGAGAGCACAAAAGTTTAGTTTTGGGTGGATAGGAGATGAGGCAGCGAGAGAATTGGGGGTATATGAAAAGGAATTCTGCCCAACAGTAACATGGCCTGATACACCGGTATGGAAGCTAGAAACAATGGAAGTTGATTTTAAGTTACTTCGAGTCAAAGCAGTAAGTAATAGTACAGACCTGGCAGCGGAATTTTATAGAGATATAGATTTTAAATATAAAGAGTATGTTCAGATTTATACAGATGGATCAAAGGATCCAGAAACAGGAAAGACTGGATCTGCAGTTTACATTTTTAATCAAAGAGGTGAGATAAGCAGACGAACAACAAATGATCTGAGTGTGTATGCAGTTGAATTATACGCTATTATGATAGCATTAGAATGGATTGAGGAAAACAAAATTAAAAAAGCTTTGATTGGAAGTGATTCAGTGTCAGCTTTATACAGTCTCATGACTGGAATATCTAATAGCCATCAGGATTTACTGTATTCAATATTGATAATGTACACAAGAATGAAGGAAAAATGCTATGAGATTCAACTGACGTGGATTCCTGCTCATATTGGCATTGTAGGTAATGAGAGAGTGGACAAGTTAGCTAAACAAGCTGTTAAAAAAGAGAATATCGAAGTAAATATTAAGTTGTCAAAGTCTGAAGGAAAGAGTGTAGTATAGAAAGAAGCCGTTAGAGAATGGCAAAATCAGTGGGACAGGGAAACTAAAGGGAGACATTTGTATGCTATTCAAAATAAAGTAGGGGTTGTGAAGAATAGGGGAGGGAATAGAAAAGATGAAATAGTTATGACAAGATTAAGGATAGGTCATAGTAATCTGAATAGCACATTACACATTATAAGAAAGCACCCAACTGTTTTTTGTGGTTGTTGTCAGGTTGCAGAAACTATAGAGCATGTGTTGTTGAGTTGCAAACAATATGAAGAACAGAGGAAAAATATGATGGAGGAGTTAGGAAAAGTTGGAATAATAGGGAGAGGAATGAGGGAAATACTGCAAAGTGAGGAGAATGAACAAAGCAGAGGAAATATTTTATTTTATTTATCAAGAACAGGTCTGATGAGAAGAATATGATGTAAATGGATATTAAAGGAAAATAAATCCGGAAGATGGCGGTAGTGCAACAATAATGGATGCAAGCTGCCGATAAACCCTAAAGAAGAAGAAGAAGAAGAAGATCTCGGATGTAATAAGAGACGTAAGAAGAACGGGCCCCAGGTAAACCGAAGGCTTGCAGTCAACGCCAATGGCGCCATTACGTCGAGCGCAAAAGAACCGGTGAACTGTTTTCTTCAACTGGTTTATTGAATCGAACTGTCAGAAAGAACTACTGGTGATTCGAAAACCGATGCAACCGGTTCTTGACTCGTGAACTCGAGTCATTATCTGGCTCGGCTCGGTGTTCATCTCTCTCTTCACAGCAGTTCAGTCAGCACGCGCAGTCTTCTTAATCGCTTGATTCGCTCAATGATGTGCCAACTTCATCAAACCTGCCATCTACAGTTCTGTTTGTAATGGAATGATTCGTAACATTTTTATAATTGTAACGAGTAACGATGCAGCACATAAAAAAAAATATCGGAGTAAAAGTATTAAACTCATCGAAAATATGTACTGAAGTAAAAGTGGAAGTAGGAGAAAAAAATAATACTCTAGTAAAGTACAGATACCGCCTTTTAGTACTTAAGTACAGATACCGCCTTTTAGTACTTAAGTACAGTAGTGAAGTAGTTCTACTTCGTTACTATACATCTCTGTTGATATACCATTTGAAAGTGTCCCACCTAGTTTTGTTTAAAATATTCTTTGTATGGTTGTTGCACTACACGTTTATATTTATATTCATTACGTGTCGGCTGGATTATTGCAACTCATTATATTGCGGTATATCAGAATCTCAAATTTCCCGTCTTCAGTTAGTCCAAAAATGCTGCGGCCAGACTCATCCATAATTGTCGCAAATATGATCATATCTCTCCCATCCTCAGATCTTTACATTGGTTACCAGTCCGGCAGAGAATAGATTTAAAAATTCTTCTCTTTGTCTTCAAATCTTTACACAACCTAGCACCGGTTTATCTCTCTGAACTTATTCATCCTTACATTCCATCCAGAAGTCTCAGATCCCACGACCAGGCGCTGCTGGTAATCCCTCGTGTCAGACTTAAGCGTAGAGGGGAGCGTGCTTTTGCGGTGGCAGGACCTCGTCTGTGGAACACCATGCCTCTAGAGATCAGAACGGCTCCCAACCTCTCTGTTTTTAAGTCTCTGGTCAAAACTTACCTATTCTCGTTAGCATATTGATTACTTTTATCATGCTGTTCTTTTTTTTTTTTACATCTGTTTCTTTGATTTATAATTAATCTTAACTTAGTTGTTCTTTATGTGCTTATGTATGTTTTGCTGCTTTTATTTTTATATGCTTGCTCTGTAAAGCACTTTGGTCTGTCTAGCGGCTGTTTAAATGTGCTATATAAATAAATGAACTTGAACTATTCAAGTATAGGCTCAGTACTAGGGCCGCTACTCTTCACGCTTTATATGTTACCCTTGGGAGATATCATCAGGAAACATGGTGTTAGCTTTCACTGTTATGCTGATGATACTCAGTTATATATTTCTTCGCGGCCCGGTGAAACACACCAATTTGAAAAACTAATGGATTGCATAGTCGATATAAAAAACTGGATGACGAGTAATTTCTTACTGCTAAATTCTGAAAAAACAGAGGTGTTAATTATAGGACCTAAAAACTCTGCTTGTAATAACCTAGAACACTGTCTTAGACTTGATGGTTGCTCTGTCAATTCTTCGTCATCAGTTAGGAACCTAGGTGTGCTATTTGATCGCAATCTTTCCTTAGGAAGCCACGTTTCTAGCATTTGTAAAATTATTCATTAATTAATCATTAATCATTTTTCCATCTCAAAAATATATCTAAATTACGGCCTATGCTCTCAATGTCAAATGCAGAAATGCTAATCCATGCATTTATGACCTCAAGGTTAGATTATTGTAATGCTTTATTGGGTGGTTGTTCTGCACGCTTAGTAAACAAACTACAGCTAGTCCAAAATGCAGCAGCAAGAGTTCTTACTAGAACCAGGAAGTATGACCATATTAGCCCGGTCCTGTCAACACTGCACTGGCTCCCTATCAAGCATCGCATAGATTTTAAAATATTGCCTATTACTTATAAAGCCCTGAATGGTTTAGCACCTCAGTATTTGAATGAGCTCCTTTTACATTATAATCCTCTACGTCCGCTACGTTCTCAAAACTCAGGCAATTTGATAATACCTAGAATATCAAAATCAACTGCAGGCGGCAGATCCTTTTCCTATTTGGCGCCTAAACTCTGGAATAACCTACCTAACATTGTTCGGGAGGCAGACACACTCATGCAGTTTAAATCTAGATTAAAGACCCATCTCTTTAACCTGGCATACACATAACATACTAATATGCTTTTATTATCCAAATCCGTTAAAGGATTTTTAGGCTGCATTAATTAGGTAAACCGGAACCGGAAACACTTCCCATAACACCCTATTTACTTGCTACATCATTAGAAGAATGGCATCTACGCTAATATTTGTCTGTTTCTCTCTTGTTCCGAGGTCACCGTGGCCACCAGATCCAGTCTGTGTCCAGATCAGAGGGTCACTGCAGTCACCCGGATCCAGTACGTATCCAGACCAGATGGTAGATCGGCACCTAGAAAGGACCTCTACATCCCTGAAAGACAGCGGAGACCAGGACAACTAGAGCACCAGATACAGATCCCCTGTAAAGACCTTGTCTCAGAGAACCACCAGGACAAGACCACAGGAAACAGATGATTCTTCTGCACAATCTGACTTTGCTGCAGCCTGGAATTGAACTACTGGTTTCGTCTGGTCAGAGGAGAACTGGCCCCCAACTGAGCCTGGTTTCTCCCAAGGTTTTTTTCTCCATTCTGTCACCGATGGAGTTTCGGTTCCTTGCCGCTGTGCCTCTGGCTTGCTTAGTTGGGGTCACTTCATCTACAGCGATATCGTTGACTTGATTGCAAATAAATGCACAGACACTATTTAACTGAACAGAGATGACATCACTGAATTCAATGATGAACTGCCTTTAACTACCATTTTGCATTATTGACACTGTTTTCCTAATGAATGTTGTTCAGTTGCTTTGACGCAATGTATTTTGTTTAAAGCGCTATATGAATAAAGGTGACTTGACTTGACGTTTAGCTACACTGCATGTGTAGCTTGCAAACTCAGCTACACGGGGCTTATTCTAAATATTTTTACCATCCAGCTGAGGTCTAGAGCTGACAAGGTAAATTGCAGGGCTAGGACTAACTCTTTCATTAGCAACCCACAAATATGTTTGTGCCTGTACTGTCATGGTAATTATTTTTTCTTTTAAATCCCAGCATGGCAAACCGACCACAGGTAAGCCATTGAAAATTATTTTTAGTTAAGTACATTGGAGCAAGATAGTTATTTCAAATATGTCTGTACATCTAAACTAAAATCCCTTTCCAGTTAAATACAGCTGAGACACAGGAGAGGGCACGGCAGCTACTTGCCCTGATTTCCTCATTAATTCTTCCACAAGAACAGCGACAGGGCAGCCGGTGTGAAATGGCCCATTCCTCCAGGCTTACAGGAAGTCAGATTGAGCGCAGCTCCGTCCAGCATGAAATGGCCAGGTAGAGGTCCGACAGACACAGACCTGCCATCAGACATTTCGTTGGTTCTAGAACCAATTAGTTAATTTGACACCATAGATTAAGAACACTAACTGTTATTATTAGAACACTAAACTTATGGTTTTTAATTAACTTATTGGTTCTAGTACCATTGAGAAACCAGTCCAGATGACATAATCTGGACTGGTTTTGGCGTGAGAAAATGTACAATTTTCTAGGCAATGGTTACACTGACGACGATTATTCAAAGCCTACACAAATAATTTAAACATTCAGTCCAAATAGCCTTATGCCGAAATTATACTAACCACCCTCAGGAGTGGCTGCCTAATTTGCCTTTCCCCTGTGGGCTACTGCCATAAGCAGTATCTGGCCAGACTGGTAATTTAACCCTTATCTCCAGTGGAAAGTTGCATCAGAAGCCTGATTATTATTTTGCTACACCACCTCAGACCCCAAACCCTTGTATTGTTTGATTTGGGAGGCAAAGCTAGAATAGTCTGGCTACACAAGACTTTTAACTCTTTCGCCGCCATTGACGAGTTATCTAGTCAATTATGTGTAAATATTTACCTGATAAAGACGCTTTTCTGACGAGTTTAAATGGTAAGCTGTAATAAATTTTAAGTGGATAAAAGTAACCGCTTTAATCCACTGGATGATGCTCTGACCCAATTTATAAATAACTGAAGCAAAAAATGATTGAATTAAAGGTTGTATCAGCGATTTCAGGCCCAAACATAAATGATCACATTCATCTAATCTTTCCTAACAATCCGCTAGCCCCTGTCAGTGATTGGTTGGAACACTATTTATTTTGGTTCCCTTCTCGAGGCAGTAACGAGACATTACATCAGCTATGACGTATATGGGAACTCCTCCCTTCTCCACTTTCGCTGAAATCTTATGGGCTAATGCCAGCTGGGGACAGCTGGCCAATTGACGCGAAGCATGCAAATACTGATAGGTTCGCGAGCAGTATAAATTGCATGGGCGTGGAAATTATGTCAAAATCACGACTGAACGCTAGAACGGCTGTTCAAACAGCGACCACGGCGGCTAACGTAATGTCTCGTTCCCGCCTCTCGATGTTCCGATAGTAACCGGAGACGTTCCCTTCTCGAGACGGTAACTCAACATTATGTCAGCTATGACGTACAGTACAGACCAGAAGTTTGGAAACATTACTATTTTTTATGTTTTTGAAAGAAGTTTCTTCTGCTCATCAAGCCTGCATTTATTTGATCAAAAATACAGAAAAAACAGTAATATTGTGAAATATTATTACAACTTAAAATAATTGTTTTCTATTTGAATATACTTTAGAGAAATTATTTATTCCTGTGATGCAGAGCTGAATTTTCAGCATCATTACTCCAGCCTTCAGTGTCACATGATCATTTAGAAATCATTCTAATATTCTGATTTATTATGAGTGTTGGAAACAGTTCTGCTGTCTAATATATTTGATCAATAAAAGGTTAAAAAGAACTGCATTAATTAAAAAAAAAAAAAATTCTAATAATATATATTCTAATAATATATTTTCTTTACTATCACTTTTTATCAATTTAACACATCCTTGCTGAATAAAAGTATTGATTTTATTTAAAAAAAAAAATAAAGAAAAAAAAATTACTGACCCCAAATTACTAACCAGTAGTGTATATTGTTATTACAAAATTAAAAAAACAATTATTTTAAATTGTAATAATACATCACAATATTACTTTTTTCTGTATTTTTGATCAAATAAATGCAGGCTTGATGAACAGAAGAAACTTCTTCCAAAAACATTAAAAATAGTAATGTTTCCAAACTTTTGGTCTGTACTGTTTATAGGAACGGTATTTTTTATTTTTTTCAATTCAATAGCACTTTTTACAATACAAATCGTTACAAAGCAACTTTACAGAAAATTATGTTTCTACAATATTTAGTAGTAGCTAGTAGTTTGTGCACGTTTGACAGGATTTTAGAAAAAATAAAAAATTATAATAATAATACAAGACGTAGTCAGCTAGACGATGAACTATCAATATTATTAATTAATAGTTATTATATGATGCAGTCACACTTGTAGCAATATTTGTTAGTTCTGCTTGATTCAGGGTCAGCATCATCTGGGGTCCTCTGAGGGTCAGCATCATCTCTTCTCAGGTGTTCTGGATCCAGACTGGAGCTTGTGTAAATCCTAGTTACCACGGGATGTAAATCCCGTGGCAAAACATAGAAACAAAATAGAGACATCATTAGCATAGCTGCTGATCCAACAAAGTAAAATTAGTTTAACCCAAGCTAAAGAATAAAAATGCAGATGCAACTACACTCACAATTTAAGAGATACATTATTCGAATGCTTGGTGAAAGAGACGTGTTTTTAATCTAGATTTAAACAGAGAGAGTGTGTCTGAACCCCGAACATTATCAGGAAGGCTATTCCAGAGTTTGGGAGCCAAATGTGAAAAAGCTCTACCTCCTTTAGTGGACTTTGCTATCCTAGGAACTACCAAAAGTCCAGCGTTTTGTGACCTTAGGGTGCGTGATGGGTTGTAGCGTGGTAGAAGGCTAGTTAGGTACGCAGGAGCTAAACCATTTAGGGCCTTATAGGTAAGTAATGATAATTTGTAACTGATACGGAACTTAATAGGTAGCCAGTGCAGAGACTGTAAAATTGGGGTAATATGATCATATTTTCTTGACCTGGTAAGGACTCTAGCTGCTGCATTTTGGACGACCTGTAGCTTGTTTATTGACGAAGCAGGACAACCACCTAGAAGTGCATTACAATAGTCCAGTCTAGAGGTCATGAATGCATGAACTAGCTTTTCTGCATCAGACACAGATAACATGTTTCGTAGCTTGGCAATGTTTCTAAGATGGAAGAATGCGGTTTTTGTAACATTGGAAATATGATTTTCAAAAGACAAATTGCTGTCCAATATAACACCCAGATTTCTGACTGTAGAGGAAGTAACAGTACATCCGTCTAGTTGCAGATTGTAATCTACAAGATTCTGTGTGGTGTTTTTTGGTATAATAATTAATATCTCTGTCTTATCCGAATTTAATTGGAGAAAATTATTTGTCCTCCAATCTTTTACATTTTTAACACACTCTGTTAGCTTAGATAATTGGTAAGTTTCATCCGGTCTCGTTGAGATATAGAGCTGAGTATCATCAGCATAACAGTGTAAGCTAATTCCGTATTTTCTAATAATATTACCAAGGGGCAACATGTATATTGAAAATAGAAGGGGACCTAGGACGGATCCTTGTGGCACTCCATACTTTACTGATGACAAATGAGATGACACCCCATTTAAGTAAACAAAATGGTAGCGATCGGACAGGTAGGATCTAAACCATCTTAGAGCCTGCCCTTGAATACCTGTATAGTTTTGTAATCGATCTATGAGTATGTCATGATCTATGGTGTCGAACGCAGCACTAAGATCAAGTAAGACTAGAAATGAGATGCAGCCTTGATCTGACGCAAGAAGCAGGTCATTTGTAATTTTAACAAGTGCAGTTTCTGTGCTATGGTGGGGCCTAAAACCTGACTGAAATTCTTCATACAGATCATTTTTATGCAGGAAGGTGCTCAATTGAGCAGACACAACTTTTTCTAAAATTTTAGACATAAATGGAAGATTTGAAATAGGCCTATAATTTGCCAGTACACTAGGATCTAGTTTTGGTTTCTTAATAAGAGGCTTGATAACCACCAGCTTGAATGGTTTTGGGACGTGACCTAAAGATAACGACGAGTTAATGATATTGAGAAGCGGTTCTTCGGCTACAGGTAACAACTCTTTCAGTAATTTAGTGGGTACAGGATCTAATAAACATGTAACACAACAAAGCCTCAAAGCTCTAGCCTGCACCACATCTAACCTAGCCAGAACAGTTTTGGAAGCAGATCCATACAGAAAGCACCCATAGTCAAGGGCAGATCTGATCATGGCCTGAAATTTGTTTTTTTTTTTTACTAATTGATGGTGTAGCCATTGGAGCTTTGCGAACCCCTGCTAAGCAGGGTGCTATATCCTGGGCAGAGGGCACAGTCATGGATACCTGCTTTAACTGCATTTTTGTCGAAGTTAGGTGCCACTGATATTGTGTATTAAAAATCTCTGTTCTTGGGGTATGCATTAAGTGGATGGACGTGTGCAGGGCAGCTCTTTTTTTTTTTTGCAGTGTGGTGACCGTACTTAACACTGATAAATGTGCTCATTTAAAAATTTGGTTTAAGGGTTAAAGCTAAACTGCAGAGGAAATACTTTGTATCAATTTTTCGCTGCTCCATCAGATCAGGTTTCAGATGCAATGACTAAGCAGTTGTGTGATGTTAGGCAGAGGTGGAAAGTAACGAATTACATTTACTCGCGTTACTGTAATTGAGTAGCTTTTTTGTGTACTAATACTTTTTAAAGTAATTTTTTGAATCTGTAATTTTACTTTTACTTAAGTATATTTTGATTGAAGTATTGTACTTCGCTACATTTTAAAACACATTAATTACTGAGTAAAAAAAAATAAAAAAAAAAAATCGCTCCCTGGAAACTACGTCAGTAAATAATGGGCAGGAGGGCAAACTGGCGCTAAAATCACAAGAAAGATGCAGACGGACAAAACAGGCGTTAGTGGTGCAGACACCGCTGAAAACGAAACCCCGTCATATTCTGAAGTTGAACTCGAAGGAAATGAAGTGAACCCCTGGCCATATGTATGCTCTATTATGCAGTGTGAGCTGTGCTTGCCTAGGAAGACCAAACTAGCAGCTTATAAAATCTCGACAAGACATCAACCCTTCGCAAGAATGTAGAGGTAAGCTAAATAATTGAATCGTTGCATTGGTGGTTAAAATGAAGCTTTGACATTTTAGCAAGAGGTTTTGCACAAATTAGCCAAAAAGACAGTGGTGAGGAGTGTGCTATTTTTGTTTTAATGATGTGCGCGCGCATTTATAGTGCTTTCTTTCACTGTGTGATTCAGTCTCCTAAAATGCATTTAGAATGATCACAAAATTGAAGATATAGGGGCAGAAAATTCACATATTTATATAATTTCATATATTAAATCAAAATCACACAAAGAATGCCATCTTTTCCTCCAAAAATCATCATGAATATATACATACATATATATAACAGTTCAGTAAACAAGTTAATTAAGAGACTTGCGTTTTAGACACCATATTGCCTTTTTTAGCTCTATTTCTACAACAGAAAATGATCCAAACACAGCCACCAAAGCACAGTTTTGCTTCTCTGAGCAACGTGACAGTGTTTCGTTCCTGAATGAATCAACCGTTTAAAAGATTCGGTTCAATCGCAATGACTCACTTATTAACAGTGACTTGCTGACACATACAGGCCATTTTAATTTCACATTTAAAGTATCTTTTGATTTTTTTTTTAATCATTTCAAATGAGTATTCAACATTTTATGTCTTGTACATCAAAACATTATTCATGCATTTGTAACTGCAGGTTAAATGCATTCTTGTCCTGCACTAAACAGTGTAATACATCTAAATGCCACTTCCAGTGAATCTTCTGCATTTCCTTGCATTAAAAGATGAGTTTGTTGATACTGATTTGCCTGGTAACAGCCCAAATGTTTTATTATTCTAAATAACTGATTCCTTTAATTAAAAACAACTAGTTTGAGAGTAATAGACCTATCCCAGGGGTGTCAAACTCAGTTCCTGGAGGGCCGTAGCCCTGCAGAGTTTAGTTCTAACCCTGCTCCAGCACACATATCATGTAGTTTTCAAATAAACCTAAATGATTAGATTAGCTGGATCAGGTGTGTTTAATTAGGGTTATATCTAAACTGTGCAGGACTGTGGCCCTCCAGGAACTGAGTTTGACACTCTTGGCCTGTCCCATTTTGACTCCCTCCCACTGTTAAAATGTAACTAAGTAATTTTTACTCTGAGTAAATTTTAAATGAGCTACTTTTTACTTTTACTTGAGTAGATTTTTAGACTGGTACTTTTACTTGTACTTAAGTAAAATTTCATTAATGTAATGGTACTTTTACTTGAGTAGAATATTTTTGTACTCTTTCCACTTCTGATGTTAGGGAACATTATCATTTTGAATTGGGGTTTGAGGAAAAAATGCAAATTTGTCGCAGATAAGGCAGGCGGTTAGAACTAAATTGGCTGAAAGAAAATTTCTCCCATCAATAGCTTCAATGGATGAGTTGGAGCCTGAAAGTGCTTCAATGCCACGGGCAAGTCTGGGTGAGTCACCATAATCTTGGTATTACCTTTTGAACAACAAAAAGAGCTGTTAGAAATGCAACAGAGAGAGAGAAGCTGAACGTCAACTAGAATATAATAAAATGAAAGATGATTGAGAAATTGCTTTAGAACGTTTTAGGTTGATTGCAGAAGGGAAAATTATTGGTGATATCGATGTCCCGATTGGACCAGCACGCACCCCTGATATCTCTAATATGGCCAGATTGCTACCAAGGTTTAATGAGAAAGATCCGGATGTGGTGTTTTCACTGTTTGAAAGTCTGTCAGATGATTGTGGTTGGAGTGATCCTGAACGAACATTGTTACTCCAGAACGTTCTAGTTGGAAAAGTGCAGGAGGCATTTATTGTGCTTTGTCGGTGCCTGAAAGAAAGATTTATAAAAACGTGAAAGATGCTGTGCTTAAAGTATGATTTAGTTCCAGAAGCATATAGACTTTTTTTTTTTTTTGGAAGGGAGAAAAGCATATATATATATATATATATATATACACACACAAACAAACAAACACATTTGTAGAGAGTATTCTAATTCTGGAAAAAGAACAAAATCACTCATTTATACATTTTTGTTACTTTATTTAGGTACATTCATTTAAAATAAAAAATTCATTTACTATAAAAAAATACTGTGATTTTTGAATGTTAATATAAGAGAAAACCTCTAACACTGTTTTACCAATATTGTTATGAGACCTATGTCTTTTGGAATGTTTTTACAAAGATAACTCGCTCGACAAACTTAGTTTTTTTTTTCACACCAAAGAAACGATGGCTGCATTCTAATCAGAAAGATTAATGCTTTCAGAGGGCACTTCTAAGGGAGAATAATTGCGAGGGCCAATCTGCTATATAGTTTCAAACTGAATTTGTAATAATAATAAAAAAGGCGAATTATGTAATAAACTTAAACTTTAAGTCTTTTAAATCGCTCAAAGTGGATAGTGAAATATTCTAAAGTAACAGGGCATAGGGTCGATAACTCTGAATAGAACACAGCCCAGGTGCAGCGCAATTAATGACATCGACACAGCAAACTAACGACGAACTATGCCTCTAACCACAGGTGGAGAGCTGTCGTTCCAACGACAAGTTTGCGAATATTCGTTTGAACTACGGTTTCGGGAAACACCGAATCTTTGAACTACGTTAACGACGGAAATTGCGACCATAGTTGGCTAACAATGCTTTTGGGAAACGCACCCCAGTATACTGTAGCTGTTTGTGTTTGGTGTGATGTGCCGCCACCTGTGGTGGTTAAGAGTGTTCCATCTATCTCATCAGGTGCTGATTGTAGCCTGCAGAGCTTACCTGAGGTGTTTACTGCCTGTGCAGTAACGCGTGCCATGAACCGTGCCTCTGGAACTGAGGTTTTAGAGAAAAATTGTAAGCCTATTGTTTTGCCAGATTTGCCATCTTCTGTCATTTAGTGATTTTGTTGTAGCGCAGAAGGAGGACTCAACATTGAGTGAACTGTTTGCTGGGGTTTTGCCTGTTGAGGAGCGACATAAAGCAGCGAGGGGTTATTTTGTTCAGGGTGGGCTGTTGTTTCGTAAGTGGATGCCTCGGATTAATGATATGTTTGAGGATCCTGTTTTCCATATAGTAGTGCCTGTGAAGTTTAGAGACTTGATACTACTGACGGCGTATGGTGATATAGCGGGCCATTTGGGGGCGCGGAAGACGTATGACAGATTTATGAAGTACTTCTATTGGCCTTGCCTAAAGAAGGATGTGACATGCTTCATTAAGACCTGCCATACATGTCAGTGAACTGGAAAGCCTAATCAGGTGATCAAGCCTGCTCCACTTTACCCTTTTCCAGCTTTAGGGAACCCATTTGAGTATTTGCTAACCGACTGTGTTGGACCATTGCCTCCATCTAAGTCAGGGTGTGTTTACCTTTTGACTGTGATGTGTCAGGTTACCCGGCTGCCTATGCGTTACGTACAATTTCTACCAAGTCGGTGGTGAAAGCTCTCTCTGTTTATCTCCATCTTTGGCATCCCACAGATTGTCAGAGTGACAGAGGCTCCAGTTTTACATGATGTATGTTTTCAGAAGGGCTGGAGCAGCTGCATGTTAAACATCAGCTCAGTAGTGCTTATCACGCCCAGAGCCAAGGCTCTTTGGAGCGTTTTCACCAGACACTCAAGTCACTGCTTGGGGGTTACTGTGTTCAGCTTAGCAAAGACTGGGAAGGGCTTCCTTGGTTGTTGCTTGCAGCACGTGAGGTAACACAGGAAAGTACGGGTTTCTCACCTAATGATTTGGTGTTCTGGCATAGAGTTTGGGGGCCTTTAGCTGTCCTGCAGGATAATCTGAAGTGTCCTGAAAGTCCTACTAACTTGTAGGATTATGTGAACGGTTTTCGCCAGAAATTGTTCTTAGCTTGTGAGATGGCTGTAGAAAATCTAAGGCTCAGAAGAAAATGGAGAGTTGGTATGATCACCTGATCTGAGCTGAGCTGAGAGTATTCAGTCTGGGAGATCAGGTTCCGGTGTTGTTGCCGATAGCCGGTTCTCCCTTTCTTGCTAAATATGCAGGTCCTTACACGGTTGTTCGGCAGGTGTCAGACCTGAATTATCTAGTTTCAACTCCTGACCATAGGCGTACTACGCAACCTTTTCACATTAATCTTTTGAAACCTTATTACAGTAGGTCTCCGGTTTCTGGGGCAGCAGAGACTGGTGATCAGGTTAAGTCAGTTGCTTTGGCTGCAGTTGCTGGGATATCTAGTTTCTCTTCCCATAAGGTGGCAGCGGGTGGTGATGAGGATGTGGTTAGCCAAGAGGACTGTGTGCTCCAGCCTCGGTTGAAGAACTCAGAGAAGTTGTCTGAGTTGGACACACTACTAGGGCTGTGCGATTTAATAGAAATCGTAATAAAATTGTGATTTGAGTGTGCATGATTTCTAAATCACTTTATAGCACGATTTTCTGCGGCCCCGACCTCCCGCAGTATGCTGTGCGAACCAATCAGAATGCAGCGCACCTAAGTGGAGTGGGAGAACAGAACAGACTATGCTTATCCCTAACTCCATGTTCACACACACTGTCTGTGATGCGTAGCCTTTTTTTTTTTCGAGCCAATGTTAAAGGATTAGAACGTTCACACTGCATGCAGTAAAAGATGAGAACTGGAGGGGTTAGAAATAGAAAGGTGCGAAAAGATTTAATATCTTGCGCATGAGCATAGAGAGAGTTGTGAGTGCACAGGACACAGGTTGAGCGAGAGGGGACACGTTTTAACGCAGTGTGTATCTGAGCCTTATACAGTCTATGATCTGAGCACACGCATCTGGTTTTGTTAACAGAGCAAAGGAAATCTGCATGCGAGCGGATAGACTCACGCTCGCGCATTATTTTAATGTGCTGTCGCGCTACAATAATGCGCTCTCGTTGCTGCTTCTGAACCGCGTACACATTACTTACGGTATACGCACTGCAGAAGGAGTATGTGTGAACCTTGGGCAATAAATATATTGGGCAAAAAACGACACCTCAGGCACCGCTACAGTGAGCTCTATGACCAATGCATGGCAAAAAAAAAAATCCCTGGACACCTTTGTTTTTTTTTTTTTGCCATATGTCTAGACATTTTGTTTGACATCTTTACTTGGTGATTATTTTGACTTATGTCTGTTCTAGAGACATGTTACAAGTTTTTTTTAATAAAGCTCTCATTGGTTTTCTTTTGGAAATATGTTTAAAATTTATACTGAATGCATTTATGACTGTAAAGCATGTCTGTGTGTCAAAATCGTGATTAAAATCGAAATCGCAAAATGTATCAAAATCGTGATAGGTTTTTTTTTTTGTCCCTACACACTACTTGGGCATTTGTCCAAGGAGAGGGCATTTGAAGTTGAGTCATTGAATTTGAACTTTCCTGCTTTGTTTTCAGACACACCGTCGTGCACTCACTTTATCAAACATGACATTGATGTGGGTGACACTGAGCCGATAAGGCAGAGGTTTTATTGGGTGTCATTAGAGAAACAGCAGCACCTAGAGGCAGAGGTGAAGTATCTCTTGAATAATGGTTTGGCAGAACCCTCTTATTTCAGCTTAGACGTTTTTTAGGAATGGTGGGGTATTACTGTGACTGTCACGGCTTTGCCTGGCTCCTCCTCCTGCCTGTGTGCTGCGTCTGTCTCCTACAGGTGAGCTGGGCACAGGTGTTTGGAGTTGTGCTAATCAGTTCGCTATAGATGAGACTGACAAGGAGGGGACTGCTGACAAAGCCATCTTCATTACTGACTGTATAAAATCTTTTCTGTTAAACTCTATTTATTTAATAAATCTGGTATCTATTGCTATTCCGCGTGTGGTCTTTCCCTACTCTGTTGCTTGCAAAATTAATTTGACATGAACTAAGAGAAATGAACTAAGAGAAAACATTACCATCTACAGCCGCGAGAGGGCGCTCTATGCCGCTCAGTGCTCCTGTAGCCTACACTGAGCGGCATAGAGCGCCCTCTCGTGGCTGTAGACGTTAATGTTTTCTCTTGGTTCTAAATAAATGCGACTTATAGTCCAGTGCGACTTATATATTTTTCCTCTTTATGACATATTTTTTGACTGATGTGACGCCGCAAAATACGGTAGCTGTTTTACATACAGTATTTTTATATTTAACGTTAGTATGTATGAAAGATTATTTTCTTTGATTATTGGTGATTCCATATGCTCACTCTCTGTGTAGTTATGCTATGCTATGACAAGAACAAAGAGTCTCTCTCTTACTCCACCCATGCACGATAATACCGTATATTGTCGATCTTACAGGCTGACGATATGTCGATTTTAAAGATGACTATATCACCCAACACTATTGTGTCAGTTAAATTCAGAGTGTAAGTACATGGCCATGGAAATGTAGTACCTTGCAACAGAGAAGACCCACCAGAGGGAATGGCATTGAAAATGCTGTTGCTCAGCTTGTGTCACGTTTCAGTCAAGGGGGGGGTCTGAATCCAACTCATCGCCCAGCAGTATCAGGAAACTGCCTTCTTATGTGCAGCACTGCCTGCAGAAAGAAAAACGTGTGTTTTGGTATTTATTTTGTTCGCAGGTCATTATGGGTCGTGTAACTATGTCATTATCACATGTTTCTTCTTTTCTAACATACATCATACGGTATGGCTGTGTAATGCATTAAACTCATGATGTAATATGGATGTAACAGAGCCCAATTATTTACACAAAATGTAACCTTACCTTTCCATCCCTCTGACTCTAACACGCCCATGGTCAGCTCTATATACATTCATTTTGCAAAGAATACAGTATATATTGAGAAACACAGGTTCAAGGCCAGGATGGTCTGTCATGCATGATATTGTATTAGGCACTTTTCTCATTCTTCTTGTGCCCTGCAAAAGAAAAAAATCATAATGGTACTGTTATTTACAGCAATCTTTCATACTTTGGAAGTAGCAGAAAGCACACACATAGGTTGAAAACATTTCTATCCAGTGTACTTGTGAAATACATGTGGTATTTCCCTGCGACATATATTTTCTCTCTCGAGGGCCATGCGTGCACAATTTCCACAAGTAAACCTGTAAAAAAAGATTGACCTTAGAAGTTTTTGTTATTATTAGGCTAAATCCTAATCACAGTAAAGCAGCGGAGTAATAAACATGACATTGACTATATTGAGTGGCTTCTATAGTGTACTTTTGTTGGCAAAATTGATTTTAATAGGCTAACTTACTGTAAAAACTTCTCCAAACAATACATTCACACGCTACACAGTTCACTGTTTTTGTTCTTGATTCAATGTGAAAAACCTATCATTGTATAGTTATATGGTGACATAATAATTTACATGTTTTTACCATGCCCTAAAATTGTGACTGCTGACGTTTGTAAAGTTAATGCTATATGCTAGTTAACGTTTAGGTTGAAGAACAACTATTCCTCAAAAATCGGCATCATTATCTGAAACAGGCTCAAACATGTACAGTTGAAAGCCAAATCTCTGAATTGTCACGCTGGATGTCAGACCTGTTTGCTGTCGCTCTGAGCTACTGTGATGAGCCAGCAGTGAAACAGCCAATCAGAGCAGAACTCATTACTATTCATTACCCTTCTAATTAAAGTATAAACTGACCATTTAATTCTAGGACCAATTTCTAGGGTTGAAAATGGACCTGTAAAACCATCTGGTTGTTTTAAATAAGCCACAATACCCTCTATGTAGATATAGGAGACAAATTTAAAATATTATTTCAACACATTCTAGGGCACCTTCAAACACAATTGTAAATAAGTATGAAGAATGGTATTGGTTTTATTTTTAGTTATAAAAACATTTTTTTATTAGCATATTTTTGTGTTTTGCTTTGGTACCGAAATTGGTACCAAGAACCGTGGATTTTTACTGGTATCGGTACCGAATACTGAAATTTTGGTACTGTGACAACACTAATGTAAATCATCTACTATTTCAAGATGTATTGCAATGGCATTGGCCTGTCTGCCACATTAGATAGAGAAGTACTAGAGCTAGAGCTGCGTTTTTGATTAAAAACGTAGTATTTTTTTTTCTTAGTCCATTTCAATACATAAACATTTCTTTAATTATTCCATCCAAGTGTCTGCTATTTTCACAATAAACAGATGCATTTATTTATTTATTGATTTATTTAGCTAATAATTATTTCAGCATAAACTTGTACATTTAATTTTAGTTTTATTGAATTCATTTATTTATGTATTTGAGTAATTTGGTCCTCCATAGTAAAAAAGTATGTGTTTTGTGTTCATTTCTACAGTGCCAAAAGCAGTATACAGATACTGGTAATGTCCAAGCTAATCAATAGAGTGGTCTTTCATAATTAAGCCCCAGGGCTTGTTTAATATCTGGTTTCAGTACCAATTTTAACTTACTACTTAAGCATATTTAATTTCAAAATGCTCAGAAAAGAGTGAAATATAATGTTGTTATTGTCTTATAAAATTAACATTTTCTAACATAAATTTTTTTGTGTTTGTTTTTGCAGGATGTTGTCAAGTTGCCCCCTTTGCAACTTAGATTATAAAAATCTAAGCCAGCACCTGAAAGTGACACACCAGGTCAAAAACAGTGAGGAACTGAGGCTCCTGCTCGCTTACAGCTCTGGGAGGTAATCACTCTAATCAGTCTGTCTGTATGTTTATTTTCTAGGAATGTGACTGTTCAGATTTAATTAAGTTATATTTACAACACTGTAAAATTAAGATAACAATTAACAGATCCCTGTCATCTGATTATTGATCACCCACACCTGCACTCAACAGTCAAGTATGCTACATGAACACTCTCACCTCAATCTATCATTGTCTGGTCTACCGTTCACTACCCTGAACTGTATTTAGACCAGGGCTTGAAAACGGAAAAAAAATTCAATCGGTTCACTCCGAGCAGAATCGATATTTTAACGTTTCTGTTCTGCGTTCCTCTGATATTATTACCGTTCCAAAACCGGTTCGGGAGGAAGAAATACCGGTTAATAACATTATATTTTAAAAACAATATTATTTGCCTATAATTTGCCTAATAATAATAATTTAATAATAATAATAAAGTATAGCGTTTTCCTTACTCAAAAAAAGGAAAAAAAATAGAGATCTAAAGCTTACAATTTACAGCTTGCACCAGATTTTGTCCAAATGTAAACTAGGCCTACTTAAAAAAAAAAAATTCTATCAACACTTTAAAAGTATTTTTAAGATATTTAAAAATTTTTGCTGCATTGTTAAAAAAAACACTTGTATAAGAGAGTAAAAAAAAAACATAAGTCGCGGCTCACATAGCATTTTATTAGCCCTATTACTTTCCGAAATAATGAAGGCTAAAATGCCTGTAGTCTAAAGCAAAATGTTTAAAAACATTATAAAAACAGTTATTAGTTTCTCTTCAAATCAAATCCTCTAGGGTTTAGGCTATAAAAACCTCAATCCAAAAACAAATTAATGTAAGCTGAAGCTGACGCCTACCTCTCTCAGATGCTAAAATGTTATTTAATATAAAGAAGAAAAGAATAATAGTAAATGTATAATAAGTAACGCTGTATATGCGTCCGACAGTCAAAATAGCCTAATGTTTGTAAACATTTTGTGTCTGCATTATTTCTATTTCTGAATGAAATAATTTTTTTTTCTCTAAAAAAACTTGTATACAGGTTTCTCTCTCTCTCTAGGCTATATATACAGGTCCTTCTAAAAAAATTAGCATATTGTGATAAAGTTCATTATTTTCCATAATGTAATGATAAAAATTAAACTGTCATATATTTTAGATTCATTGCACACCAACTGAAATATTTCAGGTCTTTTATTGTTTTAATACTGATGATTTTGGCATACAGCTCATGAAAACCCAAAAATTTCTAAAATCTCAAAAAATTAGCATATCATGAAAAGGTTCTCTAAACGAGCTATTAACCTAATCATCTGAATCAACTAATTAACTCTAAACACCTGCAAAAGATTCCTGAGGCTTTTAAAAACTCCCAGCCTGGTTCATTACTCAAAACCGCAATCATGGGTAAGACTGCCGACCTGACTGCTGACCAGAAGGCCATCATTGACACCCTCAAGCAAGAGGGTAAGACACAGAAAGAAATTTCTGAACTAACAGGCTGTTCCCAGAGTGCTGTATCAAGGCACCTCAGTGGGAAGGAAACAGTGTGGCAAAAAATGCTGCACAACGAGAAGAGGTGACCGGACCCTGAGGAAGATTGTGGAGAAGGACCGATTCCAGACCTTGGGGGACCTGCGGAAGCAGTGGACTGAGTCTGGAGTAGAAACATCCAGTGCCACCTTGCACAGGCGTGTGCAGGAAATGGGCTACAGGTGCCGCATTCCCCAGGTCAAGCCACTTTTGAACCAGAAACAGCGGCAGAAGCGCCTGACCTGGGCTACAGAGAAGCAGCACTGGACAAATTTTGCATGTCATTCGGAAATCAAGGTGCCAGAGTCTGGAGGAAGACTGGGGAGAAGGAAATGCCAAAATGCCTGAAGTCCAGTGTCAAGTACCCACAGTCAGTGATGGTCTGGGGTGCCATGTCAGCTGCTGGTGTTGGTCCACTGTGTTTTATCAAGGGCAGGGTCAATGCAGCTAGCTATCAGGAGATTTTGGAGCACTTCATGCTTCCATCTGCTGAAAAGCTTTATGGAGATGAAGATTTCGTTTTTCAGCACGACCTAGCACCTGCTCACAGTGCCAAAACCACTGGTAAATGGTTTACTGACCATGGTATTACTGTGCTCAATTGGCCTGCCAACTCTCCTGACCTGAACCCCATAGAGAATCTGTGGGATATTGTGAAGAGAAAGTTGAGAGACGCAAGACCCAACACTCTGGATGAGCTTAAGGCCGCTATCGAAGCATCCTGGGCCTCCATAACACCTCAGCAGTGCCACAGGCTGATTGCCTCCATGCCACGCCGCATTGAAGCAGTCATTTCTGCAAAAGGATTCCCCACCAAGTATTGCGTGCATAACTGAACATAATTATTTGAAGGTTGACTTTTTTTGTATTAAAAACACTTTTCTTTTATTGGTCGGATGAAATATGCTAATTTTTTTCTCAAAGTTGGGAATTATCAAAGGAGAGCTGCGGTCCTCGGTTGGGCAGGAAAGGCTAAGTATGCTGGCGCTTGAGTGTAGAGACCTGCGCGGCATGGATTCTTTATGTTATTTTCTCCCGCTCCCGCCCGCAAATAATCAAGTTTCGTCGCGCTACCAACTGCCAAATCCCGCGGGTAAAGTATAATTTTTTTTTTTTAATACATTGCATATTCTTCCTGCTGCTCTGTTATTTTTTCAATTGCTCCCCTGTTGAATATAAATTAAAAAAAAACAAATGTTTCATTTTATTTGCGTTTAATTAAATGGATGAAAGGAACAAACAAGGAACTTAGAACATAGAAATACAGTAAAAAGTAACAAAAGTAAATAAAAAAATATATCTATTAGGCTATAGTATAGCCTAAATAATTATATAATAATAATAAACCTGGATTTATTTCATGTTCAAAGGAAAATTAGCCTATACTACTTAAGAATGTCTTATTTTCTTAAAAACATTAAACAAACAAAAAAAATCATTTTTCCTCAATAACAAAATAGACCAATTTTAAAAATAAACGGAATTTAAAAAAAAATTGTAGACTACGACTAATGTAGTCCGTGCAGGAATAGCATGTCGTTCATTGATGAGGGCTTCAGATTAATCCGTCTCTGCCCATTTATGCGACCGCAATTACTGAAAGCCCTCTCCAATGGTGCGCTGGGAGCTGAAATGCAAAGTAGCCTACATGTCGTGTTACTTTGCTTAATCTCGGAAACTCTTGATATCACCTTTTCCACCACTGGATCTCTCGCTATTTCGGAATGGAATTACACGTCGCTGTCCATGGTTTCAGCAGCATCCTCCCATTCCGCAAAGTCTATTTTATTTTATTTTAGTCTATTATAAATGAAGGTTTATCTGTTTTTAGTAATTTTATTTTGCTAGATATTTCCCCTTTGCGGGAGTCCCGCAAATAACTTTATTTTCCTGCAACCCGCACACAATAATTGTACTGTTCTTCTCGCATGTGCGAATGCAATTTAACAGTCAGCCAAACTCCATCCATAAAGTACAGAAAAGTCAGGATTCATCTTAGTCTTTGTCGTTTTAATAAGATGCCATTGAGGTGTACATTATGAATTAGGAGTAAAACTGTAAAAACAGTAAACAAACACTAATCAGAATTATTATACAACAACCAAAGAATATGCATACAAGCAGCTCTGACTTATATCTGAAAAAAGGCTCAAATGTTATCAATGTACTCATTTTACTTAATGAGATTACCAGATAACCATAAATAGCAGCAAATACAAATATTAACTGGTATTGCGAACTTATTTTAGCAAAGTAGAATGAATCAACACATTGAGTGGCATATCAAATAAAGGCTAGGCTAACAGCTAGAGGCTACCACTAAAATCACATCAAATCAAAGCTCCGAAAGCATTCCACCACAAACAGCGTTATATAAGCATTATATAAAGAATAATTAACTTACAGATGATGCTTTTACAAACACAAATCAAAGGATGGCATCCAAAGATTAAGGAGAAACTGACTGTCTGAGAAATATGCTGTACTCTGAACTCACTTTGCATAGAACTACCACTAGGTGGCGTCAAACCTATTAAAGTGACAAACTTGGAGCAGAACACTCCCCGCCAGACATCCTAAGGATGTCTCATTTAATTCAACTCTCCTTAGACACCAGAAGAATGACCTCTGTAATTGGTCTGAGATATGTTACATCTTTTCCAGATCCACTTTTAGAAACTTTCAATTGAACCTTGCGCACTCTCCAATCAACACTTGTAAAGACTTTGGACACAAGAGCCATAGGCCACTTATTACGAGGGCTCTGGTTGTCCTTAAGAAGTACGAGATCTCCTTCTTGGATGTCAGGTTGAGAACTATTCCACTTCCGACGATTTTGAAGTGTTGGGAGATATTCACGTCTCCAGCGGTGCCAAAAATTGTCAGCAAGATTTTTCACCTGCTTCCACTGTTGTCTGAACATTCCATCACCTAAGGAGTTCCCCGGAGATGGAGGAACACCGACCTCATGTGAGAGACGATGAGAACCATGCTGCATCAACATTGAATCCAGGATCCTCCTCACTACTCCTATCAAATGCTCCCAAGATCCCCCGATGTGCGAAGCATGCGGTGGATTGAATTCCCATGAGCAAGAGCAGCTTGTGAGGTATTCTTGCATTTCTGGGTCTTTCCCCACTTTGGAGAACCCTAGTTCTTTGCTTGCAGATACAAAGTTAGTTCCATAGTCCGATCGGAATTGTTTAACGGGCCCTCTAATGGCAAAAAATCTCTGAATTGCGTTTATACAGCTGGAAGTGTCAAGAGATTCAATTAGCTCTATGTGAACAGCACGTGTTGACATACAAGTGAAGAGAATTCCCCAACGTTTGTTCTCTGCATAACCTCCTCTTGTGCGTCGAGCTGAGACTGAAAAAGGACCAAACACATCCAGACCAACATAAGTTGAAGGTGGGGATGGACTGAGACGCTCCTCTGGAAGATCAGCCATTTTTTGATTTTCTGTATTTCCACGCAGCTTCCTACATACTACACACTTATGTATGACACTGCTTATGGATCTTTTTCCATTGATTAGCCAGAATCCCCCAGTGCGTAGGGCCCCTTCTGTGAACAGATGGCCCTGATGCTTCACTTGTTCATGGAAGTAACGAATTAGTACGGTGGAGATATGATGTCGTCCAGGTAAAACAATGGGATTCCTCTAATCACTAGTCACGGGTGCGTGTGTTAGACGGCCACCAACTCTGATTAGTCCATCTTCGCCCAGAACAGGATTCAACTTTATTAATGGACTGCTCTGAGAGATTTCGACATGTCTCTTGAGTGCACTATACTCCTCAGGAAAAACAGACTTTTGGACTGAAAGAAGGATGATCTTTTTGGCTTGGACCAACTCATTCAGGCGGTCGGATTGATTACATCTATGCCAGCCTATATGTTTACATGTCTGCCCTTTAGTCACAGAATGAAAGGAGTGTGCAATATGGATCAAGGACGTCCCTGCTCTCAACAGAGATTTCCATGTAGAAAAACGTTCAAACCGTTTGGGGTTGAGTGGTTTCTCAGTTACACTTGTGGCAGCAGTGCTCACATGTGGTAAAGGACGAACCTCAGAATCTGTCTGGATTTACCAGCTCAAAGGTCTCTTGCACAGTGAAAGTACTTGTTGAAGGTTTATAAAGAAATTCAGGTCCTGTCAGCCACATGGAGTTTGCAAGAAGAGAGGCTGGAACAGACCTTGAGGCACAGTCAGCCGGATTGTGCTCGGTAGGCACGTAATGCCATTGCTCAGCATTTGATGACTGCCTTATTCTCTGGACACGATTGTGAACATAAACATAGAACCTCCTACTTTCATTGTGTATGTAACCCAGTACGACCTTGCTGTCGCAGAAAAACTTTACAGAGTCTGGTTTAAAATCAATCTCATCCAAGATTAAATCTGAGATCTCGACAGCCAATACAGCAGCCCAAAGCTCTAACCTAGGGATAGTAGGTTCATCTGGTGGAGTTAGTTTAGCTTTACCTAGAATGAAACCAACATTAATCTTTCCATCTTCATGGGTAGTCTTGAGGTATGCTACTGCTCCAATGGCCTTGAAAGAGGCATCTGAAAATATTGCCAGCTCTGTAGATTTTGCTTTTGAGAGTGACTTCAGGCTGTACGTCCTCTGAACATGAATTCTTTCCAAGTCTTGCAGTGAATTTCTCCACATTTCCCACTCTCTGCATTTCTCTTCAGGGAGGGGTTCATCCCAGTCATCTGTTCCTTTTGACAATTGTCTCAACAGGAATCTTCCATGGATCATGACAGAGGCTGCAAAGCCTAAAGGGTCATATAAGCTGTTAACAGTGGAGAGAATGCCACGTCGAGTCAGAGGTTTGCTATTATCTGGTAAATGGATTGTAAAGGTGTCTGTTGATATTTCCCAGCTCAAGCCAAGACTGCGTTGAGCAGGGATGGTATCATCTTCGAAATCAAGATCTTTGACACCTTTTACACAGTCTTCAGATGGAAAGGCTGCCAACACCTCCGGGCTGTTTGACATTATCTTGTGAAGCCTTAAATTTGATTCGTCCACATAAAATCTCTCCTCACAAAGTTGTAGGTGTCAGTTCCATACACAAGCTCTCCTTCTTTGGCAGCCCGACGAAGTCCGTAAATCGCCACTGCTGGGGAAGGGCTATTTCCAAATACATGGACTTTCATCCGGCATTCAATTACATCCTTGTCGAGATCATTGTCACGGAACCATAAGAACCTCAAATAATCTCTGTGTTCTTCCTTCACTGTGAAACAGTGGAACATCTGCTGTATATCAACAGTCACAGCAACTGGCTCCTTTCTGAATCGAATCAGGACACCTAACAAGCTATTGTTTAAATCTGGTCCAGTCAGAAGGACGCTGTTTAGTGAGAGACCCATATATTGTGTACTGGAGTCAAACACCACTCTAATTTGGTTGGGTTTTTTAGGATGATAAACCCCAAAGAATGGCAAATACCAACGTTCCTGGTCATCACTTAAGAGAGGAGCATATTCATGATCATTTTCAAACAACTTTTGCATAAAGTCTGTGAATTGCTGTTTCATCTCTGTTCTCTTGAGCAAAGTGCGACGGAGAGAGTAGAGCCGAGAGACAGCATGCCCTCTGTTATCGAGAAGTAGTGGCCTTGGGCATCTGAAAGGAAGAGGACCCACCCAGCTATTGTCACTATCTCTGAAAAAATCGTTGTCCATGATCTCCAGGAAAAGATGATCCTCAACAGAAAGAGCAGGCTTGTTGTCATCCTTTGTGCGCTTGAACACAGAACAGCCAAGGTGATTTCCTTTGTTTGTACATGCACCCTTGTAGATATGAGGGATTCCTTGTACTTCAGGCGTGAGATTGAAACTATCCTTCACGGTGATGTGACTTTGACATGGGGAAAAATATGAGGTTCTACCATTGTCCAGCACATGTGTCTTGTAACTCAACACAGTTGGTTTGTGAGAATCACCCAAACATACGTCTCCAACTATCAGCCAGCCTAGATCGGTTTTAATTGTAAGTAAGTAAAGTTTATTTCTAAAGCGCTTTTCACAGATAAAATCACAAAGTGCTGTACACAAGAAAAGTAGAACAAAACAATAAAAATGTATATACATAAGTCAAATCAAAGTAACACTACTGAAAAAACCCATCAACCAAAAGCTTTCTTAAATAAACAAGTCTTCAAATCTTTTTTAAAAGAGACAACAGAGTCTGCCAGACGCAGAGACAGAGGCAGGGCATTCCACAGTCTGGGGGCAACAGACTGAAAAGACAGGTCCCCTCGGGTCTTATAGCGAGTTTTTGGGACCATAAGCAGGTTCTGGCCAGAGGACCGAAGAGTGCGGCTTGAGGAGTACGGGGTCAAAAGGTCCTTGATGTATTGTGGGGCCTGACTGTTTAATGCCCTATAAGTCAACACTAAAATCTTAAAATCAATCCTGAATTTTACAGGGAGCCAATGGAGAGCTAATAAAACGGGAGTGATATGAGACCTTCTGGGGGCACCAGTTAGAAGTCTAGCAGCAGAATTTTGAACCATTTGCAGTTTGTTCAAGGCTGACTTATTCAAGAAGGTAAAAACAGAGTTGCAATAATCAAGTTTATCTGGCGTCTCACTTTATGGACTCTCAGAGCATCACGACCCAACAGCATGAGGATCTGGGCATTGTCATCCATTTCTGGAATCTCAGAAGATATATTCTTTTAAGATGAGGATGATTTCGAGCAATCTCTGGAGTAGGTATTTCTACCCTGTTATCCGGAATATCATTGCACTCAATTAGAGTAGGTAGTGTCAAGCTAATATCACCGATAACAGGCTCTATCTTAAATCCATCAGCTCTCCTTCCAGAAGCTTCAATAGTTCCAGCACAGGTTTTCAAAAGATATGGAGAAGCCTGACTATTTATGCAAAAAAGCTAAAAAAAACTCTGACCTCACTAGAGACCTGTTACTCTGGTCATCGAGCATTGCATACATCTTAACAGCGGCTTCTGGACTGCCCTTGGGATACACTCTAACTAGGCATATCTTAGAACAAGATTTGGCTGGTGAACCTTCACCACATATCTTGGTACAGGCGCTGTTCACAGGAGGTGATGGACATTCTTCCTCCCCGCCATGCTCTGAAGAGGAAATGGAAGGCTTTGAGACCCATGGTGCTGGTCCTGGGTGGAGGGCAGCAGTGTGATCTTCACTGTCACATTCTGTACACTTGACAACAGTTTTGCAATTACGTGCAATGTGAGAAGAAGACCCACAACATCGAAAACAGATTCCATTCTCTTTTAGGTAGGCCTTACGTACCTCCAATGGCTTCATCCGGAAACTGCGACATTTTCTCAGTGGGTGAGGTTTCTTATGTATCGGGCAGTTCTTTGAGCTTTCATCACTGATGCCAAAGTCCTTACTAGGGTAGGACTTTTGCGAAACATCGGTTTTATGAACAGAAATTGGTGTTCTCTGATGTGTTTGTTTGCTCAAGAATTTCTCTCCTCTAGGAAAACTAGCAATTGAGAAGCTTGGATCATTTCTGGCTTTTGCCTCGTAACAGACAAAGCTAACAAAATACCAGAATGGAGGAAAAGAGGCATTGTACATTTCTTTGTATTTCATGCCGTGTGAAAGCCATTTCTCTTGAAGAAAGTGTGGTAGCTTTTCAACTATGGGATTTACTCCTCTAGCGGTGTCCAGATATGTTAGGCCAGGGAGATAGCCATCTTGTTTAGGCACCTGTAGTTCTGTCAAAAGATCGCCTAACTCTCTTAATTTGACATAATCCTTGCTAAGAATCTTAGGAAAATTTTCTAGCCTTTGCAGGAGTGCATTTTCAATTAACTCAGGAGCACCATAACATTCTGTTAATCTCTCCCAGGCCACGTTTAGAGCTGCCTCAGGATCACTGACATGGGCTAATCGTAATCTTTTCACATGGTCAGATGATTCTTTGCCGGGCCACCTAATAAGCAGGTCCAACTTTTCACCAGCAGTCAGGCCTAGGTCCTCTGTGGTTCCAACAAAGGCTGATTTCCATACTCTCAGGTCGGTCATCAAACTTAACCAGACTTGTATTTACAAGCTCACGACGTGCTAGAAATTTAGCAAAATCCAACATACCCGAGGCTGCATTCTGGTGAATTGGTGTTGATTGTGGACATACCATGACAGGTTCCCTCTGAGAGAAACATGAAGTACATGGGTCATATATTTCCTGCTTAACCTCATTTTTGACTGACTGATCAAGTGGCTGAGATGGCAGTTCGTTAAACACATCCTGTACACAATTCATCTTAGAGAGATGGTGAGCAGTACTGATAATGTCCGAGTCTTCAGGATACAAATTGTTACTGAAATTTGAATTCTGCATGTCTTTTTCTTTTGGCTTATCTAAGTCCACTCGAGTTTGAGGCTCAACATAGTCTTTGGTGCGCTCCACTCTGGTTTGTGAAGACACAGAGAAGCCAGCACTGGAAATACAATCATCAATCGCTTCCACAGCTGCTTCCAGTACTTCTGCCTGGGCCAGCGCAGCAGCTTGTTCCTTTTCATGTTGGAGCACTTCCAAATCTGCCTCCATTTTAGCTTTGTCCAGTTTATGGGTCATTTCTAATTTAATTTTGTCCAGTTTAATTGCATTCTCTTTCTTTACAAACTGTACACGAGTACGTGCTGCTTCTGCTTGAGCCCGTGCAGTGGCCACAGCAATGCTAGCCGAAATCCTTGACGACCGCGATGATCTAGAGGACTGTGATTTTCGTGATGAACGGGAGCGTTTTGAGCCTGCTTCAGAAGCTTGGTCTACGATACTCATGGTTTCCTTTGCATTTCCCTCCGCAGAGGCTGTAAGCTTCTCATCGTGATTCATAGTGCAAATGTGACTGCAATCTTTTGCCATGTAACTTGATTTGCTTGTAGGATTCTCATCTTTTTACTGTGCTGTTCTTCTCGCATGTGCGAATGCAATTTAACAGTCAGCCAAACTCCATCCATAAAGTACAGAAGAGTCAGGATTCATCTTAGTCTTTGTCGTTTTAATAAGATGCCATTGATGTGTACATTATGAATTAGGAATTAACAAACAATAATCAGAATTATTATACAACAACCAAAGAATATGCATACAAGCAGCTCTGACTTATATCTGAAAAAAGGCTCAAATGTTATCAATGTACTCATTTTACTTAATGAGATTACCAGATAACCAAAAATAGCAGCAAATACAAATATTAACTGGTATTGCGAACTTATTTTAGCAAAGTAGAATGAAATCAACACATTGAGTGGTATATCAAATAAAGGCTAGGCTAACAGCTAGAGGCTACCACTAAAATCACATCAAATCAAAGCTCCGAAAGCATTCCACCACAAACATGGGCAAATATATATAATCAAGCATTATATAAAGAATAATTAACTTACAGATGATGCTTTTACAAACACAAATCAAAGGATGGCATCCAAAGATTAAGGAGAAACTGACTGTCTGAGAAATATGCTGTACTCTGAACTCACTTTGCATAGAACTACCACTAGGTGGCGTCAAACCTATTAAAGTGACAAACTTGGAGCAGAACAATAATATTTTGCCAATCAAATATTGTCCCGCGACGCACTCGGTTGCGCTGGGTCCCGCGGTACTCCCTCGGGAATGCAGGTCTCTACTTGAGTGTCGAATGCACATGCACCAACGCCTAGAGAAAATAGGCCCTTTTTGCGCTGCATCATCAGGTCCAATTTGGTCTTAATCCGGCCCTGAAGGCTGTGCATTGCCATTGAGACTTGACTATGTTCACAGCTGAGTGGACATTTCACATTTGCGTATGCTGTAGGCTATTGCTGGAATTCATGATTGGTTGACAGCAAATTTCAAATATTAAACGGAACGATAAAATAACATTATTAACCGGTTAATGTCCATTTCAAATTTTCGATTCTGTTCGGAACTAAAAAAATTAATTTCGTTTCTGTTTCTGGTTCTGTTCCTGTCAAAATATCATTCGTTTCCGGTTTTCATTCCTTGAACCGGTTCAGAGCCCTGATCTAGACCCAGTGTGCATCTACCTATGTATACTTTTTGAACTCCTGACAATCTTCTTGTAAAATTCCAGTGAAGTACTCCTAGTTCCTGGTTCCTAGACACCAACTACGAAATAACAATACAAGTTTCTCACCTGCCATTTGCAGGGCTCGACATTAAGCTTTGACATTAAATCAACCGTTAGCTTGTCCTAAAAATGTTGCTTGTCTGAAATGTTTTATATATATATATATATATATATATATACATATATATATATATATATATATATATATATATATATATATACAGGTGCTGGTCATATACTTAGAATATCATCAAAAAGTTAATTTATTTCACTAATTCCATTCAAAAAGTGAAACATATATATGAGCAAAAGTACTTTAAAATCAATCCTAAATGTAACTGGAAGCCAGTGTAAGGACCTGAGGACTGGTGTGATATGCTAAGATTATCTGGTTCTAGTCAGAATCCTGGCAGCAGCGTTCTGGATGAGCTGCAGCTGTCTAATGGTCTTTTTGGGAAGGCCGGTGAGGAGCCCATTACAATAGTCCACCCTGCTGGTGATGAAGGCATGAACAAGTTTCTCCAAGTCTTGGCTGGAAACAAAACATCTAATTCTTGCAATGTTTTTTAAATGATAGTATGCTGATTTAGTTACTGCTTTGACATGACTACTGAAACTAAGGTCTTTCTCCAGAATCACACCAAGATTCCTGACTTGATTTTTAGTTGTTTGTCCCTTAGAGCCAAGGTATGCATTCACCTTGAACACTTCATCTTTGTTTGCAAATGCAATGACTTCAGTTTTTTCCTTGTTTAACTGAAGAAAGTTCAGGCACATCCAACTATTAATTTCATCAATGCATTGGCAGAGGGAGTCAATGGGGCTGTAGTCATTTGGAGATAAGGCTAGGTAAATCTGGGTATCATCAGCATAACTGTGATCTAGCACAATAATTTGGGTTGCACCAGATATTAAGGGTCTCAATTGAGCGACGGTATTGGAGAGCGACCCCACCCTTGATTTTTGTCAATTGTTAACTCTGGTTTCTAATTCTTGGCCTTCGTCCCTGCCAAATGAACCTAGAAATATGCTTGTCCCATTCTTGAAATTTTTGGTCAGGTATATCTAGTGGAAGGGACTGAAAGAGACACAGCAATTTCGGCAAAATAACCATTTTGACAGAATCAAGATTCAAGATTTTTATTTGTCACATACACAATCCACACGTGATCCGAAATTAAGGTAAAGGTATCTGAGAAACACATACGATTAATCGATTTATATACTGTAACATATAAAACGGGAAAATGAAAGGATCATTCTAAAAGAAAATCATGTAAACACCTCAATAATTATTTCCCTTATTCAGAATAAGGTGAATAATTAGATTATTGATGTCCATGTAAATGTTATCATTGTACTTGACAGTTATCTATATTTTGATATAATATATGTATGAAATTTGCTGCAAATATTTTGTTTCAGGTTTAAGAGTAATGAGGACCTGGTGTGTCTTATATGTGATATTCCCTGCAAAAGGCTGGATCGTCATCTGGCGATCGTTCACGAACTCAATGTAAGTTTTCTCTCTAATTTTTTGTAGTTTTTTTAATATGCTTACCCAGTATTGTTTAACATTTAATTAGTAGTTAGTTTTTAACTTGTGATTTAATGATGCTGTTTTTAAACTGAAGACAGACTCTTCGATCATTTCAGTGATTTATTCTGAAGCAAAGTTATTACTCAGGGTTTCTGCAGATCTTTAAAAAGTATAAAATTTGGTTTGATCAAATTTAAGGCCATAAAAATCTAAAATGGCATATCAGAAGTCTCAGTTATTTTAAGATGTCTTACATTTGGCTAACTAAGAAAAATGTTAATACACCAAATTTAATTTGTGATTACTGAACTTCAAAACACTGTGATTCAAATAAATAAATGTGAAATTTAACATTTATTTCAAATTTTAAATTCGAAATGTTATTGCGCATGCAACAGGAACATGGTTTTAGAGCAGTTTGAATGAATGAATATCACACATTTATGCCAAACGTTTGCATGGATTAAAGTTCACCATCACTACAATGGATTTTTGTTAACTGCAGCTAGTCTGTGATGTAATTCCACCAATTGCAAGGTTCCCTCCTCTCCTTAAGCCTCTGGGGTCTAAGGTGATTTTGGGGCCCTTGAGATGTTTTGACATGCCCTGACATTTGTGCTTTTTCAGCTACTTATAACATACTATTGACCAACATTGCATTTTTTTTCAGCACAAACTGTGCTACAATATTATGTTAGAAAGATAATGCAAAATTCATTTTAACAGCGTTAATTTTATTAACATGCGATTAACGTAGCTCACATTTTCTGTTTGAGGGGTCATCAACTATATTTGTCAAAGGGCCAGAATTTTTCTCTGCAGAGTGCAGACACTGTAAGGGCCAGATACTCGTAATATAAAATACAATTCGAATTGTATCCTAATATGTTATTATTTGATATACTAATTCTAATTCTAAATTTATGTTATTTTTTTACATATTACCTGTACTGCAGCAAGCTACCAGGGGGCAATAGCGATATTTTAGGCTTCATATTTGTGAGGCTGTCAAGCTGTCCATCACTGTCACATGCAGGTCGTAGTTTGTGGAGAACACTAAAAGAAAGGCCTTCTGAATATATTTAAATGAAAAAATGGCACTCTCAGAGAGCCTTAAGCGAAACGTTGATTCAGAGAACCGTAGTTTTAATGATTAATGGACTGATGAGTACGTATTCATAGTGCCATGCTGTTAGAAATGCTGTACCTGTGTGCCTCATTTGTTTTTTTTCTCGTTAGATTTAAAAATAAATAAATATGGAACGGACCCGAATATTCGTTCGGTGGGTTGGTATTCGAATTGAAAATTTGACATTCGAATATTATTATTTATTTTTTTTGCACATCTGAGATCCCCCGCGAAACGGTTCTCATTCTCCCTTAAATAAGGCCGGCGACACACTGGCTGTGTGAGCGTCTCAGTTGCGTGGCGTGTCCGTTTTTTATTTCGGCTCCCATTTAACAGGTTGGAGTTTGCACACTGAGACACGCGTCTCAGACGCGCTCGAGCCACGCATTCCAGCAACGGGAGTGTACTCTGGCTAGAGCCCAGCACAGCGGAGTTTGTATGGACCGAAGTGCATGTCTGAGCTTGTGTTTTGTTGCTTTGACATTGTGGAAAATAGAATAATAGAAACAAAATGTATTAGCATTTTTACCCGTTATTATTAATCTAAATTAATCTCGTTTTTAATTTAACTTAATTTCGTTTTTTCCTTATTTAAATTTAGTTTTTTCTTATTTAAATTTAGTTTTTTCTAATTTAAATTTCGTTTTTTTGTTCATTTAAATTTCGTTTTTCCTAATTTAAATTTCATTTTTCTTTAATTTTAAATTTCGTTTTTTCTTTAATTTAAATTTAGTTTTTACTTTAATTTAAATTTAGTTTTTTCTTTATTTAAATTTTCTTTTTCTTTATTTAAATCTACCCTTACTATGCCAATTTGTTAGTCAGAAAAATATAAGACTACCTTAAAAGTATTGCTTAATTTAATAGACCTGTTTGTGTGCGTTTTATATCACTAGTGCAGTGTCCGTTCTTGGAGCATAAGCCCTGCCCGCGTGAGGTGCGCCGCTTCCGGCTCGCGTTGTTCTGATTGTAGTTTACTAAAAGTTAATTAATTCTGAATGTGTCGCGTCTTGCGTGTCCATCTATATTGCACCAAATGCGACACTGCACTCCCTTGTGAAGCCGATTGGATGAACGGTTCTCGAAATAAAAAAAATGCAAACAGACTTTTTCCTCTTACAAGGCTATTCCTGAATTCAGTATTATTCTGGGGGCCGAATGGAAATCTCTGGCGGGCCGGATTTGGCCCGCGGGCCGCCAGTTGACGTTGCATGACATACAGCTTTCAAAGCATACTCAAATGCAGATGAGTGCGGACGGACGAGCTCCACACATGCGCAGTACGATCTACTTGACTTGCATTCTGTGTCAGTTCACCTCCTGAATGTACTATTGTACGCAGACCATTCACGCGGTCTCAAAAAATTGCCTGCATGCAGATGAGGTGCGGGGCTATCCGCGAGCTCTCCTGAAGACAAAAATTACATAATGCAGACGGTGCACAAACGCTGACAGCCAAAGTATACCTGGGCCTTCTCAAAATTTGCAAATTGTATATAATGAGCTAGTATATCCTGAATTCATCTTCCATACCACGTTTTTGTCTTATCCAGAATCACTACAATACACTTATAATAAGTGCTTATTTTTGGACTATTGTAGCGTGGTCAGATCATCTCCGCTATGGTGTAACACATGTGAATCGTCATAGACAAAACTTAGAGAAGTAGCTCTGGTTAGAATGTTGTTTCGCGGGATGCGTGCAGTTCTGTTTAATAACCACTCTATTTAATTCTATTCTAGTCACTATTTCATATTCACCCCGTTGTCTGACAACAAAACATAAATCAATGAAAAAAATATTAATAAAAAACGGTTTGTTGAGAATTTAGCTGAATCAAAATACAGTATGTGGTAGGGATGTGCACGGATAGTCGAACATTCGAATATTCGTTCTGCTCTAATTATTCGATAAATAAAAATGATATTCGAATTTCGCAACAAAAAAAAAAATTGGTCTAATTTGGTCACTTTCTGTGATTCTCCACGGCATATTTGAAGGTGTATGCAAGCAAAAAATAATTAATGAATGATTAAGGGGCCATTCACATATCGCGCCTAATAAGGCGTGGAAAAGGCTATGCGCGCCGCTTTCTCCTTCTTTCCAAAGCGCTCGGGCAGAAGCGCTCCTGAGGCGACGCGTTCTCTCCATGAAGACGCGGAAATTTCAGCAAAGGATAAATGGATTTGCAGCACAAAAAAATCGCTTTCAGTAGCTCTGCTACTAAATTTATTTCACAATGGCAATCCATATACAGCTATGATCAGCTGTTCCTTCATCTTGGCTGAGCTTTCAACGTTGTTACAGGAAAGGATGAAGCTGAATGTTTAGTTCTTGTCACATGACCTGCAGTGCGCTTGCGGCATTCTGAAAGTTGAGATGTTTTTAACTCGATGCAGTGCGGACGCGCCTGGAAATAACGGGACCGCGTCGCACCGCGTGCGCATCGCGACCGCGTCGCTTCCATTATGAGCGCGCATACCGCGCGCCTACATTGGAAATAACGAACTTGAGCATGCAAAAGACGCGATATGTGAACGCCCCCTAAAAGAACTGCGGTCTTCTAGTACTTCAAATATGCCGTGGAGAATCACAGAAAGTGATCCAAGAACATTGTTGCGGCATCTCTCAAGCAACGAATAAACACCGCTAACTTGGAGAATGCAGTGAAAACTCCTCTTCTCGCGTCTGCCCTAGACCCTCGGCACAAACATCTCAGGTTTCTCGATGAAAACATGAGAGAAGTAAGAAAAAAAACACTTTTTTGAACATTATCAGAACATTTTCCTTGATGCGAGTGGTGCGTCACCAACGATGAAGAAGATGCAATGCCCACTCGTCGGAAAAGGCTGAGCCAGTTCTTCAGCGATGATTACAGAGAGTCCAGCCGAGACGAGTGGGAACAGTTCTTGCTGGAGCCATGTATTCCACCAGATGAGGATCCTATTCAGTGATTAAACGAAAACACGAAGCGCTTCACAAAACTTATTCGCTTAGCACACCGTTATTTGTGAGTCCCGCCAACGTCTGTGCCGTCAGAGCACGTTTTCTCCGCAGCTGGCCTTATTGTTAACAGACTAAGGAGCTGACTTTCCCCCGATCATGTTTACATGCTGTGTTTCTTAACAAGAACATGTAAAACAATAGAAAAAAAAGAAAAAAAGATTTGCTGACAGTTTAAAAGTTAAGTGTAAGCTACATTCTGTACAATAGCCTAATTGCTGCAGGCTGCTTTACGTTTTTTCTTTGTTCACTTTTTTTTTTTTTTTGCTTTTAATCTGTACTTTTGTTTGTTCGCACGCATTGTTAAAGGTTTTCAGCTACAAAACACGATGTGTAATGTTCAAGCTTATTGTAAGCTTGTTCAAAATGACGAAAACAAATGTTGCTGAAAAAATAACGTCTGACTCATTAAACTTAATTTAAATAAACGAATATTCGAATATTCGTTTTTTGTGAGCTCAAATATTCGAATGTGATATTTGTGGAAAACGCCCATCCCTAGTATGTGGGCACAGAGAAGCAAACAAATGGAATAATAAATATACAATTTGCATGTTCAGGAGAATTGAGGTGCTCTGTAGACTGAAAATATAAACAACCTTGTCAATTGCTCAGTGCAAAGACATAAGTAATGAGAAACATTTCTATGTTCTTTTTCATACGTGTAAAGCCCCTTCCACACTGTGATACAGGGAAATAAATGTGACACGGCAATTGTTCCTGGGTCACTAAGTTTTGGTCCTTTCACACTGCCAATGATTTCCCGGAATATTTGCGTGTGTTCACACACAACCCTTAAAGGTCTGTAATGGTAGATTGGAGCCCTAACTCTCTGCTGCATTACAGTTTGAACATATTTTTTGTCGCGAATGTTGATCTGCCTTCAAAACTAAAAGAGTCGCACGATAACATGTGTCATGACTACGACACATCTTGTACGGCATTGGTTCTGGCTTTTTTTCACTTAGAGCTCATTCTGGGACTGAACCCAGCAATGTTACTAGGTCACTAATCCGGGATTGATCCCGGAATTAATCCTGGAAATGTTTGCGTTCACACAGAAGGAGATCCTACAATTTTTGGGCAACATTTCAGGACCAACGTGCATTGTGAAAGGGGCTTAATAGACATGAACAAGCTATGTGAAACCTTTGAAACATGTCCAGTCTTGTCAGTGCTCTGTTGGGTTTCACTAATAATAAACATATATTGCATGAAGCATCCATATTTGTCCAAGCCCATGCCAATTAGAGTATTAAATTATTATTAATCGCGATTTAACTCATGACAGTTGTGCAATTAATCGTTTTTTAAATATTGTAATCGGTTGACAGCCCTAAAATAAATACAATGTAAATTCACGTCTCATGACATTCTAATGCCCCTTGAATGGAACATCAAGGTGGAATATCCTGTGAAGTCCACTTCACAGGGTGCTTATGATCAAATAGGAAAAATCCTGAAGTAATAAGAGATACAGTGTTGTGCCCCGCCCCGCATTGAAGGTCAAGTTAATTTTATTTAAAATTAGGGCTGAGATGATTAGTCGACATTATCGACAATAAAAAATTGTCTACAAATATTTTAGTCATTTGATTTAATTTGACCTAATTTAGAGCTTGCAATAATGTGGTTTGACCAGAGTGTAGCGCAGTGTGTGCTGTAGCGCAAGACTGTAATTCAGCCCTCCTTGATGCAATTCAAGAGAAGAAGAGAGACAGCGCTCAGCTGCTTCAGAGAAATGCCCCCGAGCCGAACCGAATGGCGTTTGGATATGAGAATATATGATTTGCGCTTTCTTCTCAATAACGAAATAAACAACGACTACAGAGAAATCACAGCATAAAGCAGCAGTTAAAAATGCATCTTATTACACCAATGTGGATGTTTGCACGAGCTCAGTAAAGCATTCACGTCACGTCTATAGTATTTTATGCCATGGGCGTAGGTTTGGTCCCCCCCGGGATTCTGTCAGACTGTTGGCAATACGGAATATTACAATACAGAAGTGAATCTACTTCATCTCATTATATTGTATCCTGACCCCGATATACCATCCTGTATACTGTCCCTAAAGAGCTAGTATAACTGTATAATCTCAAAAATGCACTCTCAAAAGAAAAAAAAAAACACCTGAGACTGTGTAATGCTGAACAACCAAACGTTTTATTAACAAAAATAATTATGTACATTAGTATTTACACTAACAAAAAATACTCTGCAACAAGGAAACAAATCTAAATAAATATAATAACCTTTTTCTATTATAAACACTATTTACCCTCTAGTACACTCACGTTTATGTTGACTGCAAGATTCTAAGTTAAGGTAACGTTATAGGCATTCAGTTACTTGCTAACGTAGCATTCTATCATCCTGGGTAACACATACTATCACCAGTTAATACTATTTTCCAAAGTAGAATCTTCATTTGAAAGCCTAGTCAGTCAATACTGCTAGTTTATTTATGTGGCTAGCTAGTTATTTTGCCTACTTACACTCTGAATCTGCTTTATGAAAAAGCTTCTTATGTCCCCTTTTTTCTTCTTGGGTGGCATCTCCAAATTACAAAAAGGGGCAAAAAAACGGAATATTAAAATGTTTTTACTCTGGCCTTTGTATGTGGCAGAGAGACATCCCTGGTGACTTACTGTCGGCGTCGTCAACATGCGCGCGCGCACACACACACACACCACCACCACCCGCTCGCTGCTAGTGCAAGCACAAAAGTAGTCCCGGCCCGCGCATGTAGCCTGTCAGATACCCCGCCGCCAATCAAATTACGGCGTTTCTTGTACTGTCGTCATCATGGCCGTTAGAATCGATCCAAATAGCAGTACAAATGAGCTTGCTAAATATTGGTGGGGACAAATGTGTAATCTCAAAATATTGATAGGGACTAGTACCTAGCGTCCCCCCCTAAACCTACGCCCATGTTTTATGCAATACCTAAAATCAAGCAGCTTTACGGTATCTCTTCTTAAACATTATTATTAAATATTTGAATGAAGTTATGGTTTGGTTTGCAGAGAACAAAGCTTAATCTAGCTCAGGACTGTTTTTTTATCATAACCCAGTAAGGTATTTTAAGAGAGATTACTCTACCAGTCAAAAGTTGTTGTTTTTTATATTTTATTTTTATTTTTTAAAGAAGTCTATTCAGGTCACCATGCCTGCATTTATTTGACTCAAAATACAGCAAAACCTGAAAAAAAATATTCATATGTTTTCAACAATAATAATAATAATAATAATAATAAATGTTTTTTGGAGCAGCAAATCAGTATATTGGAATGATTTCTGAAGGATCATGGGACTGGAGTAATGTTGCTAAAAATTCAGCCTTGAAATCACAGGAATAAATTAAATTTTAAAATATATTATACAAAAATGATGCTACACTGGTAGTAGGGCTGCACAATGTGTTGTTTAAGCATCGATATCGCGATGTACGCAGGATGTGTGATGTAGGCTGTCGTAGTTGATCCGTTATTCATTAACTGTACGGGCCAGCTGCTCCCCGGCCCTTGACGAATGTGATTCGCAGATTAATTGCACAGCATTTTTTTAATTTTAAGTCCTGTCAGTTTAACAGAGCAGAGAGAGAGAGCGCGTGCGAGAGAAAGAGAGAGAGCACGAGAGAGAGCGCGAGAGTGAGAGAGAGAGAGAGAGAGCGAGTGAGATAGAGAGAGCGCGAGAGAGAAAGGGAGAGAGAGAGAGAGCGAGTGAGCCCCGGCCACCCGCACACCATCTTCAAACAACAGGAGCGCTGTCTTGCTCTCTCTCCCTCGTGCATATTAATCAATTGAATAAAAAAAAAGAGAAATAAAACATCTGATCACTTACCTTTATTTTACCTTTCATTTTCATATAATAATTAAATAGTAAAAAAGGTTTTTCTGTCGACTCATTTTGTGTGTCAAATATGTTTTTTGTATAAATTAACTGTATAATAATTGTAATTACATAATATTATTTCCCAAAGCTGAAGTGATTAGACTGACGTGATTAGATTATGTATGACAGTATTTTAACTAATTGAAAGAGCTGAATATTTAAATTATATTGATTTATCAGTGAAATAATCGATGATTAGCCGATAAATCGTTCTAATAATCGTAAGATTAATCGATTATCAAAATAATCGTTTGTTGCAGCCCTAATTTAAAGGGGTCATATAATGCTACATGCACTTTTACATGTTGTTTGAGCTGAAATGTGACTTCACACAGTTGAGGGACCCCACGATTGTTTGATTGACAGCAGTGTCCCGACATCTAAGCGACTAAAATAGCAGAGGATTAACTTAGGTTTGGATCTGAAAATGCATTTATGTTCGCGCGAATCATTCATGATCCAGCCTCACCACACAGAAGCAGTGAGTTAAATGTATTTAAATTAATCATTGCAAATAATAACTTGCTAATTATGGCAAGCCGAATTGACTTTTATTAATTCGCAGGATATGTATTCTTGATATCAACAATTCAATTTCCACTAGTAACAATGTTAATTCTTGATATCAAAAATTCAATTTCCACTAGAAAAAATTTAATTCTTGATATCAACAATTACATTTTCACTAGTAACAATGTTAATTCTTGATATCAGGAATTGTATTTTCACTAGTTAAATGTCACCATAGGCTTCCATTCAAATTTAATTGTTGATATCAAGAATTGCTTTCTTACTAGTTGAAATTCCGATTTCACATATCAGAAATACAATTCTTACTAGTAAAGACCTTTATTTTTGATATCAGTAATCACACGGTTACTATGGCAAGCCGAATTGACTTTTATTCATTCGCAGGATATGTATTCTTGATATCAACAATTCAATTTTCACTAGTAAATATGTTCATTCTTGATATCAAAAATTCAATTTCCACTAGTAAAAATTATAATTTTTGATATCAACAATTCAATTTCCACTAGTAACAATGTTAATTCTTGGTATCAACAATTCAATTTCCACTAGTAACAATTATAATTTTTGATATCAACAATTCAATTTCCACTAGTAACAATGTTAATTCTTGATATCAGGAATTATATTTCAACTAGTAACAATGTTAATTCTTGATATCAATTATTTTTAACCTGGGAATGCCAATAGGCAAGCCAAATTAACTTTTATTAATTCGCAGGATATGTATTCTTGATATCAACAATTCAATTTTCACTAGTCAAAATGTTCATTCTTGATATCAGGAATTAGATTTCTACTAGTAACAACTGCTATTTTTGATATCAACAATTCAATTTCCACTAGTAACAATGTTAATTTTTGATATCAACAATTCAATTTCCACTAGTAACAATGTTAATTCTTGATATCAACAATTCAATTTTCACTAGTAACAATGTTAATTTTTGATATCAACAATTCAATTTTCACTAGTAACAATGTTAATTCTTGATATCAACAATTCAATTTTCACTAGTAACAATGTTAATTCTTGATATCAACAATTCAATTTTCACTAGTAACAATGTTAATTCTTGATATCAACAATTCAATTTCCACTAGTAACAATGTTAATTCTTGATATCAACAATTCAATTTTCACTAGTAACAATGTTAATTTTTGATATCAACAATTCAATTTTCACTAGTAACAATGTTAATTCTTGATATCAACAATTCAATTTTCACTAGTAACAATGTTAATTCTTGATATCAACAATTCAATTTTCACTAGTAACAATGTTAATTCTTGATATCAGGAATTGTATTTTCACTAGTTAAATGTCACCATAGGCTTCCATTCAAATTTAATTGTTGATATCAAGAATTGCTTTCTTACTAGTTGAAATTCCGATTTCACATATCAGAAATACAATTCTTACTAGTAAAGACCTTTATTTTTGATATCAGTAATCACACGGTTACTATGGCAAGCCGAATTGACTTTTATTCATTCGCAGGATATGTATTCTTGATATCAACAATTCAATTTTCACTAGTAAAAATGTTCATTCTTGATATCAAAAATTCAATTTCCACTAGTAAAAATTATAATTTTTGATATCAACAATTCAATTTTCACTAGTAACAATGTTAATTCTTGATATCAACAATTCAATTTTCACTAGTAACAATGTTAATTCTTGATATCAACAATTCAATTTCCACTAGTAACAATGTTAATTCTTGATATCAACAATTCAATTTCCACTAGTAACAATGTTAATTCTTGATATCAACAATTCAATTTTCACTAGTAACAATGTTAATTCTTGATATCAACAATTCAATTTCCACTAGTAACAATGTTAATTCTTGATATCAACAATTCAATTTCCACTAGTAACAATTATAATTCTTGATATCAACAATTACATTTCCACTAGTAACAATGTTAATTCTTGATATCAGGAATTATATTTCAACTAGTAACAATGTTAATTCTTGATATCAATTATTTTTAACCTGGGAATGCCAATAGGCAAGCCAAATTAACTTTTATTAATTTGCAGGATATGTATTCTTGATATCAACAATTCAATTTTCACTAGTCAAAATGTTCATTCTTGATATCAGGAATTAGATTTCTACTAGTAACAACTGCTATTTTTGATATCAACAATTCAATTTCCACTAGTAACAATGTTAATTCTTGATATCAACAATTCAATTTTCACTAGTAACGATGTTAATTCTTGATATCAACAATTTAATTTTCACTAGTAACAATGTTAATTCTTGATATCAACAATTCAATTTTCACTAGTAACAATGTTAATTCTTGATATCAACAATTCAATTTTCACTAGTAACAATGTTAATTCTTGATATCAACAATTCAATTTTCACTAGTAACAATGTTAATTCTTGATATCAGGAATTGTATTTTAACTAGTTAAATGTCACCATAGGCTTCCATTCAAATTTAATTGTTGATATCAAGAATTGCTTTCTTACTAGTTGAAATTCCGATTTCACATATCAGAAATACAATTCTTACTAGTAAAGACCTTTATTTTTGATATCAGTATTCACATGGTTACTAGTACCGACGTCAATTCTTGATATCAACAATTTAATTTCCACTAGTAAAAATTATAATTTTTGATATCAACAATTCAATTTCCACTAGTAACAATGTTAATTCTTGATATCAACAATTTAATTTCCACTAGTAAAAATTATAATTTTTGATATCAACAATTACATTTTCACTAGTAACAATGTTAATTCTTGATATCAGGAATTGTATTTTCACTAGTTAAATGTCACCATAGGCTTCCATTCAAATTTAATTGTTGATATCAAGAATTGCTTTCTTACTAGTTGAAATTCCGATTTCACATATCAGAAACACAATTCTTACTAGTAAAGACCTTTATTTTTGATATCAGTAATCACACGGTTACTATGGCAAGCCGAATTGACTTTTATTCATTCGCAGGATATGTATTCTTGATATCAACAATTCAATTTTCACTAGTTAAAATGTTCATTCTTGATATCAAAAATTCAATTTCCACTAGTAAAAATTATAATTTTTGATATCAACAATTCAATTTCCACTAGTAACAATGTTAATTCTTGATATCAACAATTCAATTTTCACTAGTAACAATGTTAATTCTTGATATCAACAATTCAATTTCCACTAGTAACAATGTTAATTCTTGATATCAACAATTCAATTTCCACTAGTAACAATTATAATTTTTGATATCAACAATTCAATTTCCACTAGTAACAATGTTAATTCTTGATATCAGGAATTATATTTCAACTAGTAACAATGTTAATTCTTGATATCAATTATTTTTAACCTGGGAATGCCAATAGGCAAGCCAAATTAACTTTTATTAATTCGCAGGATATGTATTCTTGATATCAACAATTCAATTTTCACTAGTCAAAATGTTCATTCTTGATGTCAGGAATTAGATTTCTACTAGTAACAACTGCTATTTTTGATATCAACAATTCAATTTCCACTAGTAACAATGTTAATTCTTGATATCAACAATTCAATTTCCACTAGTAACAATGTTAATTCTTGATATCAACAATTCAATTTTCACTAGTAACAATGTTAATTCTTGATATCAACAATTCAATTTTCACTAGTAACAATGTTAATTCTTGATATCAACAATTCAATTTTCACTAGTAACAATGTTAATTCTTGATATCAACAATTCAATTTTCACTAGTAACAATGTTAATTCTTGATATCAACAATTCAATTTTCACTAGTAACAATGTTAATTCTTGATATCAACAATTCAATTTTCACTAGTAACAATGTTAATTCTTGATATCAACAATTCAATTTTCACTAGTAACAATGTTAATTCTTGATATCAACAATTCAATTTTCACTAGTAACAATGTTAATTCTTGATATCAGGAATTGTATTTTCACTAGTTAAATGTCACCATAGGCTTCCATTCAAATTTAATTGTTGATATCAAGAATTGCTTTCTTACTAGTTGAAATTCCGATTTCACATATCAGAAATACAATTCTTACTAGTAAAGACCTTTATTTTTGATATCAGTATTCACATGGTTACTAGTACCGACGTCAATTCTTGATATCAACAATTTAATTCTTGATATCAACAATTTAATTGTCACTAGTGACAATGTTCATTTCTGATATCACGAATGTGATTGTTACTAGTAAGAAAGCCATTTTAGATATCAGAAATTATATTGATATCAGAAATTATTTTTCAGATATCAAAAATAACAATTGTAACATGTTGAAATACATTTACTGATATCAAGAATTAACATTTCAACTAGTAACAACTAAATTGGTGATATCAAGAATTCACATTTTTACTAGTAACAAAGTAATTATTGATATCAACAAAGGCAGTTGATATCTGAAATTGTCCTTACAACTAGTGAAAATAGAATTACTGATATCTTAAATAACATTTTAACTAGTAAAAATACGTTTACAGATATGTAGAAATGCCATTTTTACATGTAAGAATAGCTATGGTAATGAGATCATGAATATTAATGAGATTTTCGACACTCCTCCTTTTTCAGCATTGGCCAAAGATGGCAGAAGAACATCCATGTGCAGAAACGGCTCCTCCTTTATTTATTTGTTTTGTCAGTGAAACTTGAAAATTATATTATGGCTGGATTCATTTAAAAACATTTTGTTAATTGTAAAAAAAATAAATAAATAAAAATAAATTTATGCTGTTTCTTTTTATTGGCCAACCAGTCATTCACATAATTAAAGGAAAGTGAACAATGCATTTATTTAGTTTAAAAAATAACTTCATGTTGCTTTTTCAGGTGTTTATTTTTGGTTTTATTATACACTTTCTTCTAATACATCAAATAAAAAATACAACTAAAGGATAAAAAAATATAACAGATAATAATGCAGATAATAATTTTTTTTTTTTTTTGGAATATCGTTGGCTACATGAATGAGTCGTGTCCTTATAGGAATTATTTTTATATAACATGTTGTCCGGTTCTTGAAGCATCGGTGGACAAGAGGAATGGTAAATAAATGTAAATGTTACACTGTTATACAAGCTGCATACTCACTAGGCCTACTTTACATTGTAGCAAAGAGCCGTTTCTTCAGTATTGTCATATGAAAGGTATAACAAAATTTAGACAGAACGTGAGGAGCGTACTCAGAGCCAGCCAGTCCAACTGTCAGTTCAATATGTACTGTATCGCCTTTCATAAAGAGAACTACTTATTTATAATTATCAACAATCTGTACAGGTGTTCCAATGACAGCTTGAAGCGACAGTAATGCACAGACCCGATTAAACACGGTACAATTCACAATGACGGTGAGAGAAAAAAAAAAAACGTTTTATTAAAAAAAATCGTTCTGAATAATTCATAAATGACAAACAGCTGAAAACAATAATAAATACAAAAACAACTGTATAAACAAAAGCGGAAAAAGATTAGAAACATTCACTTCAGCACCACACTCTATTTAGCACAACACCGCCTGCTATTGGGTGAACTAGAATGTCGTAACAAATTCCTAGTACACATATTCCACATAGCCATTTCTCTCTAAATTGCTTTCGATATATACTCGAAAAAGTGTCTTAAATAAGTGTTAAGTAATATAACGTCATAAGTCTGGTTGCTAATTTTAATCAATGTATTTCTAATGTATGCAATGCACACTGATGCTATTTAATTTGAAATTAAATGCCATCCAAACCTTAACTTTCCGGAGCTCCTACAACTAGACCTAACCTTACACAATATCCACGTTATTTTTCACTTTTCGATCATTTCGTTGAGTTTTATTGAAAATACATAACTTTCCGATGTGATACGGGACGTGAAAAGGATAAAGAAAGAGCTCGGCAAAAGGCGGAATCGAACTCGGGTACGTCGCGACAAAACGCAGACTGCTGGCACATTACGATCTGCGCCACAGAAATCGATAGTACCACCACATCTTTTTTTTGCATCCTTTATAAACACTACCATACGTTTGTAGGCGGAGTTAAGTAGTCCCTTTCAAAATAAAAACAAAATAATTATTAAAAATAGCCTACAGGAGCGTTTTATTTTCATGAGAGGGCAATCGAATGTGCCCGTTCTCTTTTTTGCGCTGTATCTTGTCGTTTATCCGCCACAAACATTCATAAAGGGTTGCACTCGTCATTAAATTATGCACATATCCAAAAAGGAGTTCATTGCTATGCACATATCCAAAAAGGAATTCATGATTACTAAAATAACAATTTTTACTAGTGAAAATGTAATTTTAACATGTAACAATTAAGTTAAAGATATCAAGAATTATGTGTATTACTAGTTGTAATTTCATTTTTGATATGATAAACGCATTTCTGCATTTCTGATGACCTCATTTTTGATATCAAGAATACGTGTCGTTACTAGTGAAAATGTAATTGTTGATATCAAGAATTAAATTGTTGATATCAAGAATTGACGTCGGTACTAGTAGCCGTGTGATTACTGATATCAAAAATAAAGGTCTTTACTAGTAAGAATTGTGTTTCTGATATGTGAAATCGGAATTTCAACTAGTAAGAAAGCAATTCTTGATATCAACAATTATATTTGAATGGAAGCCTATGGTGACATTTAACTAGTGAAAATACAATTCCTGATATCAAGAATTAACATTGTTACTAGTGAAAATTGAATTGTTGATATCAAGAATTAACATTGTTACTAGTGAAAATTGAATTGTTGATATCAAGAATTAACATTGTTACTAGTGAAAATTGAATTGTTGATATCAAGAATTAACATTGTTACTAGTGAAAATTGAATTGTTGATATCAAGAATTAACATCGTTACTAGTGAAAATTGAATTGTTGATATCAAGAATTAACATTGTTACTAGTGAAAATTGAATTGTTGATATCAAGAATTAACATTGTTACTAGTGAAAATTGAATTGTTGATACCAAGAATTAACATTGTTACTAGTGAAAATTGAATTGTTGATATCAAGAATTAACATTGTTACTAGTGAAAATTGAATTGTTGATATCAAGAATTAACATTGTTACTAGTGAAAATTGAATTGTTGATATCAAGAATTAACATTGTTACTAGTGAAAATTGAATTGTTGATATCAAGAATTAACATTGTTACTAGTGGAAATTGAATTGTTGATATCAAGAATTAACATTGTTACTAGTGGAAATTGAATTGTTGATATCAAGAATTAACATTGTTACTAGTGAAAATTGAATTGTTGATATCAAGAATTAACATTGTTACTAGTGACAATTAAATTGTTGATATCAACAATTAAATTGTTGATATCAAGAATCGACGTCTGTACTAGTAACCACGTGATTACTGATATCAAAAATAAAAGAGATCATGAATATTAATGAGATTTTCGACACCCCTCGTTCTAGCGTCAGCATTGGCCAAAGATGGCAGAAGAACGTCCACGTGCAGAAACGGCTCCTCCTTTATTTATTTCTTTTGTCGTTGAAACTTGAAAATTATATTATGGCTGGATTATTATTATTTATTTATTTTTGTTAATTGTAAAAAAGTCAATTGATGCTGTTTCTTTTTATTGGCCACCAAGTCCTTCGCATAATTCAAAGGAAAAATGAACAAGGCATTCATTTAGTTTTAAAAGTAACTTCATTTCATTTTTTCAGGTGTTTATTTTTGTTTTTTTACACTTTCTTCTAATACATCAAATAAAAAACAAAAAACAACCAAAACGAAAAACATAAAAGGGAATAATGCATCATACAAACATTTTACTGGACTTTTTTTTTTTTTTGCAATATCGCTGGCTACCTGAATGAGTCAAGTCCTAATATGCATTATTTTTATATAACATGTTGTTGATAAAGTCTATTGAACCTCTTTCTCATGTCTGTCTCAGCCATTTCAATGTTAACCCTCTTGGGCTTGGATTTCACATGTTGCCACTGGAGTCCTCTTCCAGATCTTAGAGACCTTGTGCTCTTCCACCTTCCGTTTGAGGATGCCCATGCTTGACCAATCCATCCCCTTTCACCTCAGCTTCTTTAGCAACGCAGTGGTCGTCTTGAAGGTGTGTTTGGGCTCGTTATCATGTTGGAATACTTCCCTGCGGCCCAGTCTCCGAAGGGAGGGGATCATGCTCTGCTTCAGTATTTCACAGTACCTGTTGGCATTCATGGTTCCCTCAGTGAACTGTATCTCCTCAGTGCCGGCAGCAGTCATGCAGCCCCAGACCATGACACTTCCACCACCATGCTTGATTGAAGGCAAGACACATTGTCTTTGTACTCCTCACCTGGTTGCCACCACACGCTTGACACCAAATTTTTTCAAAATCGATTCAAAAATTTTAATGGACTTGAATGGATTGAGGCTGGGGTCAAGGCATCAAGAGCCACCGCACAGATGTGTCAAGGAATTTGCTGAACCACTGACAACATCTGAGGCATCTTACCTGGGCTAAGGAGAAGAAGAACCTGACTGTTGCCATTGGTCCAAATTCCTCTTTTCAGATGAGAGCAAGTTTTGTATTTCATTTGGAAACCAAGGTCCTAGAGTCTGGAGGAAGGGTGGAGAATCTCATAGCCCAAGTTGCTTGAAGTCCAGTGTTACGTTTCCACAGTCTGTGATGATTTGGGGCAATGTTATCTGCTGACTGCACCCGTTTACCAAGACATTTTGGAGCACGTCATGATTTGGCACCTGCCCACACTGCCAAAAGCACCAAAAGGTAGTTAAGTGACCATGGTGTTGGTGAGCTTGACTGGCCAGCAAACTCACCAGATCTGAACCCCAGAGAGAATCTATGGGGTATTGTCAAGAAGAAAATGAAAAATAAGAGACCAAAAAAGCAGATGAGCTGAAAGCCACTCTCAAAGAAACCTGGACTTCCAGACCCCCTAAGCAGTGCCACAAACTGATCACCTCCATGCCACGCCGAATTGAGGCAGTAATTAAAGCCCCTACCAAGTATTGAGTACATGTACAGTACAGTTTTTTTAACTGGTCTTATGAAGTATTCTAATTTGTTGAGATGGATTTTTATTAAATGGGAGCCAAAATCATCACAATTAAAAGAACCAAAGACATAAACTTCTTCAGCCTGTGTATGTTGAATTTATTTAATACAAAAGTTTCTAAATTGAAATTACTCAAATAAAACTTTTTCCATGACATTCTAATTTATTAAGATTCACCTGTTGTAATTCACCTGAGTACAAAATATCTTGGCATAATTGTTGACGATGTCTTATCTTTTTGCTCATATATTACAAAATCGATGAAAATAATAAAGTTAAGCTTGGGTTATGTAAGATTTTGTTTTTCATTTAATGCAAGAAAGAATTTAATTTCTGTAGTTTTTATTAAGTGTGTCCAGTTTGCACCCTCACTTCTTTTTACTTTAGATGCTGTTTATCATTTTGCTCTAAGGTTTATATCAGACTGTAAACCATCGGCATATCATTGTACATTGTATAGCAGAGTAGGTTGGCCTTCTTTGTCTAATAGGAGACAAATGCATTGGTATTTAATAACAGGTGCAGCTAAAAAAAAATATGTAATGAAAAATATTTTTTTCATATATTCTAATGATATATTCTAGATTTAATACATGTAAAGTAAAACTTTTTTATTTATTTTGATAATTAGAGTTTGTAGCTTCATGAAAGTCAAAAATCCAGTATCTCAAAATTATAGATTATAAATTTTGCTGTAGTTTGATCATTTTAAAACACTTACTTGACAAATGGTCAAAGATGACTTTTTGATATGTGTAATTGTTTTAAAATTTGGGTTGAAACTGGTTGTATTGCTGTCCATTTTGGCCAGGACACTTTGTCCTTTGATCTCAGATCAAACTTTTCTGGTTAACCCTTGTGCGTTGTTGGGGACGTTTTCGTCCACTAGGGGGTAAGGTTGAGTCTTATTTTGGCCACAACTTTCTCTGTGTTTGAGCTAATGGAATGATTTTTGGTGACAAATCTTATTTTGACCCATATTTTGGGAAAATGCTTTGAAATTTTTCAAAAACTCAACAGTACACTGTGGGCAAATTCACTACCCTTTCGGGATATTCGTGGATGAAAACATCCACTAAATTAAACTGCTGTAAAAATGTATCAGATAAATATTTTTTTCAATTTTTTTTTTTGCATAAATCTATTCATCAACCTCAGTCCTGATCAAAACTACCAAATTTTTTTTTTAAAATCCAAGATTTTAACTTTTTAATTACCAAGATCATAAATGATGTCACTGATTTGGGGGGAAAAACACACAAAATTACATATTTTCAATATAAAAAGTGATTGTGGACTGGATTTTTTTTTTACCTTTTATCTCAGTCTTGAGCATGTCAAAGATTAGTAACAAGATTGGCTTTGATGCATTGTTAGTTTTTGTGCAGCATTAGATTTAAATTTTTTCTCCCTAATTTGTTGTTGGTGGCTGTTTTTGCCCCATTGACTTCCATTATAACAACATTTTTTGATTGCAAAGCCATGACACCATATAATCATGCATTCTTGATTGTTTGTGGTTTTCCCTTTTGGGAAGAGGTAAAAAAAATGTATTTTTACAGTTGATCACTAGGTGGGACCATTAACCCTTTAGATAGGCCTGTGCAAAAAAAGGCTTGGTTTCTGGCTTGTATATGGAGTTATATGCAGTATAACAGCAAATTATAGTGTTTGTGTGTGTGTGAGATTCTTGATTGTTGGTGGTTTTCCCTGTTGGGAAGAGGTAACATTTGTTATTTTTTTACAGTTGATCACTAGGTGGGACCATTAACCCTTTAGATAGGCCTGTGCAAAAAAAGGCTTATTTTCTGGCTTGTATGGAGTTATATGGAGTGTAATAGCAAATTATAGTGTTTGTGTGTGTGTGATAGAGAGAGAGAGAGAAAGATAGGGTGTGAGAGAGACCTTTGTGCACTTACCTTGATGTACAGTATCTGAAAAAATCAAAATATGCACCTCATGCTCTCAGAACTACATGGAGTAAACAATAAAAAAAGAAGTGTGTTTATGCACCTGCTTCCTTTTGATGGTGAAAAGTACAGATGGCCTATATGTGAAATGCTCCTCTTTTCTTGATGGTAAAGCCAGTTTAAAACCTTAAAATCCTGTAGAAAAACTTCTACTTCACATCAAATTTATGAACATAATGTATTATGAACCAAAATGCAATACCAACTTCAAATAAGCTGCAGCTCGCTGGAGGGGTCACGCTACATAATCATTTCTAAAACTTTGGTACAAGTCAAGCCCTTTCTCGTGTTGCTTGCTGCTCTTCTCACCATTAGATATCCAGCACGATGGCATGCAAGTGTTTAAATCCACGTACTTTGCTTTTGTTTAGTCTATTCGCTTGTTAAGTCTGACGTCACGTAGCAGCGATTCCGTGTGCAAACGCTCTATCAGTTACCACGAGAAAACAACAAAAGGTGCTAATATAAACTCACAATGTAATAGAATACTAGCGAAAAAGTTATAATATTAACCTTTAACTCCATACCGAAGTACCAGATAGCCAGACAATGAAAATATAAATATAAAAAAAATATATAAATATTATTTGTGTTTGGGACGCTGTGAGCACGGAGACTGTAGTGTTTATCGTAAGTTTGAAAGCGTTCAGCTTAAATTATCAATATGAATAAACAGTGCTCATAAACGGCTGCTGAGGTCATATTCTCAAGTGAAGCGAGTTGAGGCCTGGACCCGGAAACAGCGCTTCTTACGTCATCACTTAACAACCGAATACTTTCACCACCATTAAAAGGCAGCAGGTGCATAAATACACTTTTGTTTACTCCATGTAGTTCTAAGAGCTGAGGTGTACATTGTGATTTTCTGAAATACATTAAGGTAAGTGCGCAAAGGTCTCTCTCTCACACACACACATACACACTCAATATAATATGCTGTTATACTCCATATAACTCCATACAAGTCAGAAACTAAGCCTTTTTTTGCACAGGCCTATCTAAATGGTTAATGGTCCCACCTAGTGATCAACTGTAAAAAAATAACAAATGTTACCTCTTCCCAACAGGGAAAACCACCAACAATCAAGAATCTCACACACACACAAACACTATAATTTGCTCTTATACTCCATACAACTCCATTATACAAGCCAGAAACTAAGCCTTTTTTTGCACAGGCCTATCTAAAGGGTTAATGGTCCCACCTAGTTATCAACTGTAAAATTAACAAATTGTACCTCTTCCCAAAAGGGAAAACCACAAACAATCAAGAATGCATGATTACATGGTGTCATGGCTTTGCAATCAAAAAATGTTGTTATAATGGAAGTCAATGGGGCAAAAACAGCCACCAACAACAAATTAGGGAGAAAAAAATGTAATCTAATGTTGCAGAAAACTAAAAATGCATTAAAAAGCCAATGTTGCTACTAATCTTTGACATGCCCAAGACTGTTATAAAAAGTAAAAAAAAAAATCCAGCCACAATTACTTTTATATTGAAAATAAGTCATTTTGTGTTTTTCCCCCAAATCAGTGACATCATTTATGAACTTGGCAATTAAAGAGTTAAAATCTTGGATTTTTTTAAAAACATTTGCTAGTTTTGATCAGGACTGAGGTTGATTAACAGATTTATGCAAAAAATTTGAAAAAAAAAAAATATGAATCTGATACATTTTTACAGCAGTTTAATTGAGTGGATGTTTTCATCCCGAACAACTCGAAAGGGTAGTGAATTTGAACAATCCACAAGGGTTAAATAAACTTCGGGAATGGGTACTAAGACCTGGTATTTAATCTGTCCCAGGGCTAAATTATGAAAGTAGAACAGTAGTATCGATAAGCTCTGACATTAATATTTCTAATTGTGCTCAAGAAATTAAGAAAATATACATATTGATCCAACTCACACTGAAGATGGCTGATCCATTTTGTCTGTTTTGTTTTTTTCAGGTATATAAAAATGCTCAAAGAAAATCACCACTATCGTGCCACCACCATGGTGCACAAGTTAGTGGACCTTTCCCACTTTTTCAAGTGGGTTAAGGAAGCAGGCCCCGATGGACTAAAAGTGTCAAAGAAAGCCCTGAAACGGGCTCTTCTGATTATCAAAACATGTGTAAAAGAGGAGTCAAAAAACAAGCATGCCTGGCAGCAGGAGGTCCACTTACTGAAATCTGGTGAGTTTTGTAATATGCACAAACACATACACCTATATATAACACCCCTTTATGTCTCTTTATGTCTCTTTTCATTTGTACCATGAGCGATATCACACAAGCATATTGTTATATTTTAACCATGATATTATGTGTTTGAATGAAGAGTTTATTTGCAAAAACCAATGTTTTAGAGATGAAAAAAACATCTGTTTAATCTGTGTAATCTTTGTTATCTCCTCAGATGACAATGTAGATGCCTGAAAAGGGTTGTTTTTGTGATCATAGACTGTATGGAAGTGATTAATTGCAATAACCGGTCATTTCTGTTAATCCTGTAGTGCCAGTTCTGCTTACTAAAAGTTGCCTACTTGGCATCTCGCATTCCATGCCCAGCTTTTCCGACAACATTCTTTTGCAAGTTTACTTAAAAATCTTTAATTCCATTTACACCCTGAAGAAGAAGATATCACAGGTTCATCAAGTTCATTGAAATGATCCATCCTCAATCACTGTTAGTCAGCTTTGATGAAACTCCTATCAGCTAGCACCTCTTTTCCAAATGAAAGTAGCCTTGTCACCTGACCTGAATATGGTGCACTGCTGATATTGACTAGTTTTAATTAGTAGTTACTAATTGAAATGACGTCGTTGGTGACGCGAGTACCCATCATTACACTATTTTGCCTCCCTAGGTTGGTGAAAGCGAATATCACTACAACAATTACAAATGATTAGATATAAATCATCAGTTTGTTGTTTTACACACAGATATTTTCAGAAACTACATAGTCGTGAGATGCAATAATAGTTTAGACACTCTTTCCTTTTTTTGTATCTAGCTAGTGCTGTGATGTAATTGTAACATGCATCATGCAGAAAACAACAGGCCAATCAGAAGAGAGGCATACAAATATTAATTAGACAGGCCAAAATTTACCTGTTTTTGGCAGAGCTACTGAGAGAGAAGCTGTAAAAAATATATTGAGATTGTTTTTGGTTTTTATTCTGCAATTACATATTCTTAAGGACATCAACACCTAAATTAAATCTCCAGAAAGTTGTACAATATGGGACCTTTAATTAAACACTGGACCTGACATGCAATTTGGTGTGCTTAATTGAACTACCTTTTTTTAATATCAGAAAACCTTTTGGATCCTGCTGCCCATGCTGAGTTTGTGAAAGCTGCTTCAGAGGTGCTTCCTGAAGTATTGCGTAAGTTACAAGGCTTTTGGTAGATTCCAGACAACAAAATACAAAAGTGGATCAAGAGTTTGATTTCATAGTTAATGGTTTTCATTGTGTTGAATGATTTGTTTTCATTATGTTTAGAAAAACTACAGCATGAAAAGAGGCAGCTGGACCTCTTCTTTGGCCTCCTCGGTGGGGTCATGATTGCCACTTCTGTCCACAGGTCAGGGGTCATCATGAACCTCACCGTGGAGGAATTTCAGGCCTCCAAAGGAGGCAAGGACGGCCATGCCATTTTTGTGAGTGTTGTAGTAGTCATTGTTTTTCTTTACATTTATTTGCTTACATATATAGTCGTACACTTATTCATAATTATCTTACTTTACAGGTCAAAAAGCACAAAACATGTGCATCATTCGGCCATGCAATACTCCCCATCACAAAGGGGGAGTATAATTGCATGGCCGAATTTTTATAAATCCGAGGAAGCTTTGAGGGGAGCCAGTCACTCCACTTCTTTTTTAATTCGAAGGGTGGGGTGTTCAAGGGCCTCCTCAAAGCTTTCACCGCCGCATGCAGAAGTCAAGGGTCAAGAGCCCAACTAAAGCAAACACTGATCTCTAACATGGTTACTTCAAATGAAACAATAAATCAACATCTAAACCTTAGTTCATTCTCAATAAGATCTTCTGTAGACGGCTGACAGAAATAAAGTCAGTCTGGTTATTAATAAGTGGAGCTGGTGATGCTGTTTGTGGGGTTGTTTAATCAGATCTTGAGAGATTTCATGTATTTTATTTCAGTTGATTTCATCTAAGGCTGTGTCTGAAGTCAGTTGTAGTAGTTCTTGTGTTTCTCTTTTCTTCAGTGATTCGGTTTGTTAACAGCAGCTGTTCATCACTAATTCACAATTATCACTCAGTTAATTACTTAATTGCAATGTATATCTTCTTTCAGTGAACTCAACTGAATTAAGTTCAGAGTACTCATAACTGTTCGTTTTTTCAACTTAAATGGTTTAAGGCAATCGGTTTCCTCAAACGGTTTGAGTTAACATAACTTGTCAGGTTTGAGTGAGGCTGTGTCTGAAGTCAGCTGCAGTTCCTTTCTCTCTTTTCTTCAGTAATTCTGTTTGTTAACAGCAGGTGTTCATCACTAAAGCTCAATTATCAGTCAATTAATCCCTTAATTACTTAATTGCAATGTATATCTTCTTTCAATGAACTCAACTGAATTAAGTTCAGAGTACTTATAACTGTTAGTTTTTTCAACTTAAATGGTTTAAGGCAATCTGTTTCCTCAAACGGTTTGAGTTAACATAACTTAAGGATATCTGTTTACTCAAACCGTTTGAGTTAAGTTTACTTGTCGGGCTTTACAGTGTAGTTAAATGAAAATACATTTAATCTTACTCTGTGGTATGTGAACAATGTTGATAAGTGTCTTTGCTACCGTGACAAAGGTAATATAATTCTTCCATTCTTTTTTAAACCGGGCATTTTTAGCAATTCATTTTTTTCATCTGGATTTTTATTTATTTTTCTTACCAATGTAGAAAATATTTTAGTTAACTGGGCCCGGTTCCCCGATAACGTTCACTCTTAGCGCGCTAAGAAGACATCGAAAGATATATCTTACCAAAGTTGTTGATGTTTCTAAGTGTGTTTCCCGAAGTGTCCCTTAGGAAGCTTCTTAGCACGCTGCCTCTTACGTTACTGTCCAAAGTCAGGGTGCTGAATTAGTTGGCATCGATTGCTCATGAATCGATTTTCCACTTTACGCGAAGGTGCAATACAGCGTTAAGAAAGACAACACGTTCTATGCAAATGAAACATTCCTCAAATTATTACAGTAACATTTATTTTAACATAGTTTAAGTTATCAGTAAAATATAGACTATAAATTAAATTATCAAAGGGTCAGTAATGTTCACACGATATGTTGTGACGGTAAGACAAACCGGGTATCCCTCGCTAATCATCCATCCCGTTGTGCCACTTGTGCCGCTTCTTGACATGGGTTTAACGACTTATAAAAATTATATAATACACTTTTATATTAATGGCAAGGTACTTTACAATTAGATTGATTGGCAAGCAGCTGCAGTTACTTCTGTTTAATGCAGTATTGATTGGAATTGGTTTATGTTTTTAATAAAAATCAACCTATCTACAATGAACAGAGAGAGAGAGAGTTAGATACAAAATATGCTGGCGAAGCAACGTAAAAAAGGGCACCAAGCCTCTCGTCAGAGGAGGTGTTGCTGGACCTTGCCACCAGGTCAGATATCACACCCCTATGGTCCACTATAACCTGCACATTTATGGCCGCGTCTTCCTTTCGCGATAAGTAGCCTACGCCTGATCATTCACTGATGGATTGGCGATAGGGATGAGTGTGCCATCCACCAGGATGCAATCCCTGGCATGGCGCAGAAGGGCATTGGAGACAGTGTGGACGCACTTCCACACAGAGGTCTTGATTAGGCTGTAGCCTTCTCCCACAACCTTGATGACTCTCTGTAGCAAAAAAAAAAAAAAAACACAAAAAAAAAAAAAAAGTAGCGCTGGGCTTCAGGGCTTAAAGTCAAAGTCACCTTTATTTATATAGCGCCTTAAACAAAATACATTGCTTCAAAGCAACTGAACAACATTCATTAGGAAAACAGTGTCAATAATGCAAAAATGATAGTTAAAGGCAGTTCATCATTGGATTCAGTTATGTCATCTCTGTTCAGTTAAATAGTGTCTGTGCATTTATTTGCAATCAAGTCAACGATATCGCTGTAGATGAAGTGTCCCCAACTAAGCAAGCCAGAGGCGACAGCGGCAAGGAACCGAAACTCCATCGGTGACAGAATGGAGAAAAAAACCTTGGGAGAAACCAGGCTCAGTTGGGGGGCCAGTTCTCCTCTGACCAGACGAAACCAGTAGTTCAATTCCAGGCTGCAGCAAAGTCAGATTGTGCAGAAGAATCATCTGTTTCCTGTGGTCTTGTCCTGGTGCTCCTCTGAGACAAGGTCTTTACAGGGGATCTGTATCTGGGGCTCTAGTTGTCCTGGTCTCCGCTGTCTTTCAGGGATGTAGAGGTCCTTTCTAGGTGCTGATCCAGCATCTGGTCTGGATACGTACTGGATCCGGGTGACTGCAGTGACCCTCTGATCTGGACACAGACTGGATCTGGTGGCCACGGTGACCTCGGAACAAGAGAGAAACAGACAAATATTAGCGTAGATGCCATTCTTCTAATGATGTAGCAAGTACATAGGGTGTTATGGGAAGTGTTTCCGGTTCCGGTTTACCTAATTAATGCATCCTAAAAATCCTTTAACGGATTTGGATAATAAAAGCATATTAGTATGTTATGTGTATGCCAGGTTAAAGAGATGGGTCTTAATCTAGATTTAAACTGCAAGAGTGTGTCTGCCTCCCGAACAATGTTAGGTAGGTTATTCCAGAGTTTAGGCGCCAAATAGGAAAAGGATCTGCCGCCCGCAGTTGATTTTGATATTCTAGGTATTATCAAATTGCCTGAGTTTTGAGAACGTAGCGGACGTAGAGGATTATAATGTAAAAGGAGCTCATTCAAATACTGAGGTGCTAAACCATTCAGGGCTTTATAAGTAATAAGCAATATTTTAAAATCTATACGATGTTTGATAGGGAGCCAGTGCAGTGTTGACAGGACCGGGCTAATATGGTCATACTTCCTGGTTCTAGTAAGAACTCTTGCTGCTGCATTTTGGACTAGCTGTAGTTTGTTTACTAAGCGTGCAGAACAACCACCCAATAAAGCATTACAATAATCTAACCTTGAGGTCATAAAAGCATGGATTAACATTTCTGCATTTGACATTGAGAGCATAGGCCGTAATTTAGATATATTTTTGAGATGGAAAAATGCAGTTTTACAAATGCTAGAAACGTGGCTTTCTAAGGAAAGATTGCGATCAAATAGCACACCTAGGTTCCTAACTGATGACGAAGAAATGACAGAGCAACCATCAAGTCTTAGACAGTGTTCTAGGTTATTACAAGCAGAGTTTTTAGGTCCTATAATTAACACCTCTGTTTTTTCAGAATTTAGCAGTAAGAAATTACTCGTCATCCAGTTTTTTATATCGACTATGCAATCCATTAGTTTTTCAAATTGGTGTGTTTCACCGGGCTGCGAAGAAATATAGAGCTGAGTATCATCAGCATAACAGTGAAAGCTAACACCATGTTTCTTGATGATATCTCCCAAGGGTAACATATAAAGCGTGAAGAGTAGCGGCCCTAGTACTGAGCCTTGAGGTACTCCATACTGCACTTGTGATCGATAGGATACATCTTCATTCACTGCTACGAACTGATGGCGGTCATATAAGTACGATTTAAACCATGCTAATGCACTTCCACTGATGCCAACAAAGTGTTCAAGTCTATGCAAAAGAATGTTGTGGTCAATTGTGTCAAACGCAGCACTAAGATCCAATAAAACTAATAGAGAGATACACCCACGATCAGATGATAAGAGCAGATCATTTGTAACTCTAAGGAGAGCAGTCTCAGTACTATAATACGATCTAAATCCTGACTGGAAATCCTCACATATACCATTTTTCTCTAAGAAGGAATATAATTGTGAGGATACCACCTTTTCTAGTATCTTGGACAGAAAAGGGAGATTCGAGATTGGTCTATAATTAACTAGTTCTTTGGGGTCAAGTTGTGGTTTTTTGATGAGAGGCTTAATAACAGCCAGTTTGAAGGTTTTGGGGACATATCCTAATGACAATGAGGAATTAATAATAGTCAGAAGAGGATCTATGACTTCTGGAAGCACCTCTTTAAGGAGCTTAGATGGTATAGGGTCTAACATACATGTTGTTGGTTTAGATGATTTAACAAGTTTATACAATTCTTCCTCTCCTATGGTAGAGAATGAGTGGAACTGTTCCTCAGGGTTTCTATAGTGCACTGTCTGATGTGATACTGTAGCTGATGGCTGCAATTTTATCTCTAATAGTATTGATTTTAGAAGTAAAGTAGTTCATAAAGTCATTACTGCAGTGGTGTTGGGAAATGTCAACACTTGTTGAGGCTTTATTTTTCGTTAATTTAGCCACTGTATTAAAAAAATACCTGGGGTTATGTTTGTTTTCTTCTAAAAGAGAAGAAAAGTAATCGGATCTAGCAGTAAAGCAGAATTCCGCCGCGTTAGCCTGGCCAGCGCAGGTCTGGGTAGGTCCAGCTTCTCCACAATGAGTTGTCTTGGGGGGGGATTTTTTTTAATATAGCCACGTCAGGCAAAATGTCAAAAGGGCTTAAGTTTTGCCGAATAAAAAAACTGACATGGACTAAATGGCTCCGAGTCCGGCTCCGTCTTTGATTCATTACAAGAACACGTTGGATCGCTGCCATAGTTGGTCGCTTACTGGACACCACCATGCTTACCCATTTAAAGATCTTAGCCATTTAGAGCCAAATTGTTTGCCAGATTTTAATTATCAAAAAAATGATTGCCAATTCGCTTTAATTACATTACGAAAAAGCCTAGGCTAATTACCACCTTATTAGTTCTGTAACCACATAAAGTCAACTTCATAAATAGGCCTGTATCCATTGCGAACATAATTTATTATGAGTCTTAAAAAATAACAGAAAATCATTGAGCCACAAAATTGTCAACATACCATAGTTTGACTTGTACTTCGCTGCGCTGGTTTCTAAAGACTGCTGTACAGTAGCGTCACGAGCTCAAATAACGCTAAGAGAGAGCTACGAATGGTCCAGACCAACCTTACGAAAGTGTGACTTACAGAAGATATACTTAGCGTACGAACGTGTCGGGAACCGTGCCATAAGGTTAGGAGAGAGGTTAAGGAATAGGTTAAGAACTACTTAGCGATAAGAACGTTTTGGGGAACCGGGCCCAGTACATTTTTGTCAGTTTTTTTTTCTAAACAGATCGATTAACTTCAAGATTTCAAAATCAGATAGCATGCTGATAATGTAGCACTGTAAGATTACATTTGTTTGAATGCATTATTGCGAAAGCGATTGAGTGTGAATCTGTTTAAATCATGCTTTAACCCGAAAATAATCAGTAAAAGAAACAGACAAACTCTTAACATCCCGCTCGACTCTTGCAGTCAACCTTCTGATCAAGCTAAATATGTTGGCTGTTGGCATGAATTTTACTCGTGATAAGAAGCTCATATTCAAGTGTTTGTGCAAAAATTATTAATGTGCATTAATGACAGGGAGGCGCCGTCTCATCACTTTAATTTTTCATGATAATGAATGTATAATTTTTTAATTAACATAATATCGTTGTGTCTCACATAGGTACATTAAAATATATCTACAGAAAGCTTGAAATGTTTTTAGACGAAAAGGAATAGTGTAATGTGTGAATGTTGCATTTCTCTCGTTGGAGAGAGCCAGGACTGTGAATATAATCAAACAACAGTCGTATATAAACCGGTTCAGCAAGTGAAAGCCTCATAAGACACTTGTCCATATGAAAGAGCAATTCACACTTTTATCTCGACCACCACAAGCCATGAATAACTACCCAAAACCCAACCCCCTCCAGCTGAACAGAATTCGGTCTGTGTTTTGGCTCTGAGGAACGGTGTGTTACTGGGCTGAAACATGCTTGCACTCAGAAGTATTCTTTGTATTCATAATTTTCTCGCAGCCCATATTATTATTTTCACAAGACCATAATGATAATAACAAATCATCAATTAATAATTAATCATTATTTTACGAAAATCATTGTTATTTGTGATCGTGGATATAAGGAGGCTTTAAGACCAAGCGGAATCCTCTGTTCCCGCCTCACAGCGAGTCCCGCGCGCTCAGTGATGCAAGCTTCACTGTCTGCGGTTTGACTTTACTGAATCAGATTGAGGCCAATACAACTTATTGATCATGAGCCCAGGGCCAGAGCAAGCTCAAATGCCGCTCTAGGCAGAGCACGATCGTGCCGCCCCCCTCACATTCACAATTAGGGATCCTTAAGATGCATGTAAACAATTTTTTTTTAATCTATGAAATTACACTAAAATAAAAATGTGCAAGCATGTTTTCAGAGTTTTTAATTTTTTCATTCTGCAAAAAGGTGAAAAGGGTAGCCTACACAATGCAACAGCAAAGTATAAATTCTGTTTCATAGGCTAATAGATAGTGTACAGAATAAAACTAAACATGTGCACTCAACTTTTTAGCTCACAAAACTGGAGTTTTCGATTGTTTTCTTGACTGATACACACATTCACACACCTTCATTTCAGAAGCGTGCGCGTCGGGCTTTCGCAGCGGCAAACGCTTTGATTGCATCCTCGAGTTTAACTTGTACTTCGGAGATCATTTTTATCAGTTTAAGCTTTGAGAAACTGCGTTCTCCATAGCTCACAGTGACAGGGAGAGTGAGAAGCACTCTCAATGCTACAAAAACATTTGGAAAATTGTTTTCCATCCCTTTTTCACAGATGAATTATAGCGCATCCAGTGGTTTAGATCCAGCAACCAGGTGTCTACCCAAAGCAGTCAGCTCTTCAAACAATTCATGCCCATCAACATCCGCGAGTCTCCATGAGTCAGGGCCTTTTCCAGTCCTAAGCAATCCTGAAGAACTAGGCTATTCTATTCTCCTTTTCTTTGAGAGATGCGATGTCATCTAAAAATCCAAATACGCGCCCATGGTCTCTAAGCAGCGAAAAGCGCTCTTCCACGGAGGATTACTCATGACCAGATAAATTTATTCGGTTTCACATTTTTGAATATACATTAAAGTATTTTGCATGCATATAGACCTACTAATAGGGCGCTGCCGTGCGGGAATTTTTATTCGAAATGTAAAGTTTTTTTATTTATTTATAGCTTTTATTTTATTTATACCTAATGTGAAACAAACAAATACATTAATAATTCTCTCTCTTTCTCTCTCTCGCCTTCTCTCTCTCTGCCCTGGCTGAGCTGCCTAGTTCGCCTATAGGCACGCGCCGGCCCTGCATGAGCCCAACATTTAGCAAGGCAGGAAAATTCTAACGGAAGGAAGACGTATATCATTGAGCTAATGCTGTTAAACAGAGAGAGAGAGAGAGAGAAACTAGTCTAGGGCTATTCTTAAACTTGAAGCTCATTATATTGAAGTAGCCTACAAATCCAGAACACCAGAAACGTTATGCATTTTATGAATAATGAAATGTTATGAAAATTATGCATTTTATTTATTCACACTGTATGGTTGAAATAATATTTTAGTTCACAACTTTAAGTTCCGTTGTTTAAAAAAATGCTTTATTGGCTGATGTTTCATAAACCTTCAGTTGCTCTAAAATGCCAGTTAATTTCTAAAATGTTATGCCATTATTAATTTCACAGTATTTTTTACCAATGACTAATCTTTAAAGTCACAATTCTATAATGGTCAAAATTACTCAGGCCAATGGTATTTTTTTAATGACATTATTTTATTATTATTATTATTATTATTATTATTAATTATTTGAATAATTGTAGCTTACATAAATAGGTAAAGCAAAACAAATATTCGGATTGTCCCTTATTTTTCCCTTGTTTTCCTAAAGAATAAACACGTATTTTTTACAAGAACAAACATGATAACATATTATTAACTAATAAAAAATAATTTAAGCAATTAAAACCTTTTTTTAAACTTGAATTTAAATACTATTAAACTAACTTTATATTCTCAAGGAGTTTATAAGTAAAAAAACAGTTCTAAATGAACTTGTGTTAACAATATAATTAGAACTAACAATATAATTCGATTTTTTAAAATGAACAATTCCTGTATAAAATGGGACAGCAACCTTTATATCAGTGGTTCTCAACCTTTTTTTCCCGCGGGCCGCACTATGGTCTAAGTGCAAGTCTACGCATATAATTTACATATTACGTCAGCAATACAAACCAACCTGATTTATAATATTATAGCCTAACTATTATGATATATAATCTATTACATTCATTGAAATAAACAATTCTATTCCCCATAAATAAAACACCTGATGCTGTCGGGACCAATTTTGTGAGATTCAGCTTGAAAGCAATAACACAAAGAAGTTGCGATTGTAACGCCTGTGTTATACTTTCCGCATGAGCAATCCGGACGCAGACACGGCCAGCGCGGACGCAGACTTCTTCAATTTATACTTCTGAATTCGCAGGCTGATGGTCCGCTCTGCAATTGCCCATAATTATTGCACATCTGACTGTCTTTATATTCTTTTATTGACGGATTGCACAGGTTCGAGTAGCAATGAGCTTCTTCACTCTGCCTGCACATGTGCAATTTTGCTTTTGAAGCCTATTGACCACCCGCACCTGTCCGTGCGGTCGTCTGCTCAGAGCCTCGGCACACACTCTTCAATGACGATAAGGATTGTTACATAGTGTATGGTGTTTCCATTTATCTGAACTTCTTCAAGTGAGTTGCGGGGCAAAAAAAACAAACGAAAATCCAGCACTTCTCCTTCAGTAGGCTACTGATACTGCGACTATTCACAGTTTGTACATGTTCATTCGGTGGCATTATTTGAATTTCTTTTTTTTCTCCCTTAAAAAACAAATGTGTCCATTCTGATGCGCAATTTTACCTTAAAGGCAATTTACCTAATGGCTGTTGATGACTATTTGAATTGAATTCTGCCAAAGTGCGCGCTTGTATGTGTTCGTTAAATGCTTATGCCAGTGCTCATGTCTGAAAATAATATATGAAGAAAAAAAAATCACATAAAAACATTAGGATATAGCTTATATTTCATTTGTAGCATATTTTTTTAATTGATGTAAACGATACAATTTTAGAAAATTATAAAGTTTTTTTATTTTTTTATTCAGCATGTGGTGCGGGCCGCATTTGAATTCGTCACGGGCTACGGGTTGAGAACCACTGCTTTATATCAAACATTTTTAAATCGTCCACAGCTGAGTTTTGCGGGAGGCTGATCTGCGCCAGATCGCGTGAAGTGAATGTAATGAACAAAGTCATTTTCAGATGCAATGAAAAAAAAAACATGGATAACCTAGATTAGTTCCAGGCTCTGTTCTGAAGTAAAATAATTATAATTACTGTTAACCAAGAGTAACACATTTTTAACACATTTTAACGGATTAATCGCCTATTTTCATTTGCTGAATGTTTTCTTTGTTTTTTATTTTTTAAACACGCTAAAAATTAAATAAAGTTTGTCAGAGGAAAAAATATATGAGTCGTGTATACACTGTAAAACATTTCACGTTGGTTAAACTTATAAACGAAAGTTCACCTGCTGCCTTAAAAATGTGAGTTAACTCAACTTACAGATACTCTTTGTTTCAACTCAAGAAGTTAAGTTTTACAATTTTTTAAACTAATGGTCATTTGTTGTTTCAACTTGATGCTCTGAGTTAAAACAACTTACTATGTTACATTATCAGTTCAAGAAAACTCAAATCAGCTCATCATAAATAAACTTGTAACTGGTCTGCTCAAAATTGTAAAAAATTTATTGAAATAAATTCAAGTAATGTACAAACCTGGCATACACATAACATACTAATATGCTTTTATTATCCAAATCCGTTAAAGGATTTTTGCATTAATTAGGTAAACCGGAACCGGGAACACTTCCCATAACAACCTATGTACTTGCTACATCATTAGAAGAATGGCATCTACGCTAATATTTGTCTGTTTCTCTCTTGTTCCGAGGTCACCGTGGCCACCAGATCCAGTCTGTGTCCAGATCAGAGGGTCACTGCAGTCACCCGGATCCAGTACGTATCCAGACCAGATGCTGGATCAGCACCTAGAAAGGACCTCTACATCCCTGAAAGACAGCGGAGACCAGGACAACTAGAGCCCCAGATACAGATCCCCTGTAAAGACCTTGTCTCAGAGGAGCACCAGGACAAGACCACAGGAAACAGATGATTCTTCTGCACAATCTGACTTTGCTGCAGCCTGGAATTGAACTACTGGTTTCGTCTGGTCAGAGGAGAACTGGCCCCCCAACTGAGCCTGGTTTCTCCCAAGGTTTTTTTCTCCATTCTGTCACCGATGGAGTTTCGGTTCCTTGCCGCTGTCGCCTCTGGCTTGCTTAGTTGGGGTCACTTCATCTACAGCGATATCGTTGACTTGATTGCAAATAAATGCACAGACACTATTTAACTGAACAGAGATGACATAACTGAATCCAATGATGAACTGCCTTTAACTATCATTTTTGCATTATTGACACTGTTTTCCTAATGAATGTTGTTCAGTTGCTTTGACGCAATGTATTTTGTTTAAAGCGCTATATAAATAAAGGTGACTTTGACATTGACATTGACAGCGATTTTTATCATATTTCACTGCTGTTTCTATACATGCTGTTTTTATGTCGCGGTGACCAGTGAAAGTGCAGTTCTGACTCTCTGCCCATTCATTTATATAGGAGCTGGTCTTGTTATTCTGAAATAGCTGCCCGGAGGCGTTGCCAAGATGGCGGCCGAGTGGCACGACTTGCCTGAAAGGACTTTGGTAGTTATAAAGCAAATGTTTTAGCCAGTTTTATTGTTCACCTATTAGTGAAAACATTGTTTTAGTAATTTTTTACTTTCTTCTCACTAGTCCCGCTTGAACTTGAAACACAGGCGAATTTAGCAGACATAGTTTCGGCTGTTCAGTTGTTTTTTTCTCTCTTACCATCAAAATTATGTTTGTGAGTTAGTGTAACAGGTGCGGCGAACAGGATCCCGCTCATCTCCTGACGAATGAATCTGAATTTTTTCGTCTGTTTATTGTTTTGAGGTTTTTTATTATTATTGATGGGCTGTTTGTGAGCAATAACATGCTTATTACAGGTCGTGACATTTTCACCTGTTAACCCTAACCTGTTTTCTCACTCGCACATGGCGGTTCCATTTTAACCCCTGCATGTTCGACACATACAGCGAGATTTACAGCTAAGTGAGACATGAAGACCACAGTTTACTAAATCTGGTGAGTGAATTTAAGCTAAAGTTAGAAAAACTTACATTTTGATACAGCCATTGTTTAAAATTGAATAAATTGTTGTTGATTAAAATGTTATACATTAAAAAACGGATGGATGCCCTCTATTGATAACCTGTCTTTTTTATTGTGTTGCAGATGACAGGAAGAAATGCTTTGGAAGTTTAAGTATTGCCCTGTTAACTGTGAAAAAAGATCACAGCTATTTATAGACTCAAACATGGAACTTAAAGCTAGAACTGAACCATTTCCTTCTTTGCATCAGGAATGGCTATGTACATTTAAATCATTCAATGTCTTAAAAGTTAACTTATCCCAATTTCACACCAAATCATCTGATCAACAGTCAGGTGTAGATGTACCAGTTTAGTTTAGCTGTCTGTCCTGTGGGTTTGCTGAGTTTTGCACTGAGCCTGATTACTTCCCTCACCTGCATACTGCACATTTAAAAGTAAACCATAAAGTCATGAGCCCTTACAAAGACTGTACATTTGAAAGCGGTGTCTACTCCATTTTCAAAGTGCACAAGAGTAAAGTACACAAAGAACAGAACTCTAAACTAAACTTCTGCAGTTTGAAGGATTACTTCACCCAGAAATAAAAATCCTGTCATTAATTAGTTACCCTCATGTCCTAACAAACCTATATGATTTTGTTCATCTTTAAAACACAAATGAAGATCTTTTAATTGAAATCTGAGGGCTTTATCAGATATCAGATTTATCAGACCCTTTAGTGACAGTCTATGCAACTACCAGTTCCAAGTCCTAGAAAGGTGGTAAATCGTCATGGTGCTCTTGTGTCACGGTTGGTAAACTGTGATCTCTGGGTTTTGCACTTTGTGGTGAAGTCTGTGTGTTATGCGTCTGCACTGATTAGTTTGTGGGCGTCTCCGTTAATTGTCATCAGCAGCAGCTGTCACTCATTACCCTCTCTATATAATGGCTTGTCTCACGTCTTGTGTTTGTGAGAGCGTTGTTTCATGTTGGTTAACTGTGTTCTGCTTTCTGTGTTGTTCTGCGTTTGGATGTCCGTGTCTTTCCCCAGAACCTCGTCCACTCATCGCAACCATCACAAGCATCACTACTTACCTTCGGCTCGATTCCCCACAGTTCCTGTGCCACCCTCTCCTGCTGCCAACTCACCACCGTCATCTGGATTCATCACCTCCTTCCACCATCTCGGACTGTATCTTCTTCCCAGCGTTGTTTGTGTTCCAGTTTGTTTGGTTATTGTCTCTCATTAAAACTTTGTTCATACTCGCACTTGATTCCAGCTCCTCCTTCACCCAGTTGTCACAGAACGCTCTCACCCACCATGGAAGCAGCGAGCACCATTTCACTATCTGACTTCATCCATCACAGCGTCAATCGTATGGATCGGCAGCAGGAGAGCATGGTAAACATGCAAACACGACGCGCGATCCAAGCCCTGGTGACACAGGTGTCCGAGCTCACCCAGCGGATTCATCAACTCACTTCTCCCACTGCGCCCATCGCACCGCCTGCGCCGCCCATCCCCCGGGAGACCTCCCAGGACCAATTCCGGCCATAGCCACGACTTCCGGCACCAGATAATTATTCCAGTGAGCCAAACTTTTGCAAGACTTTCCTTAATAAGTGTTCCATGCACTTTGCTTTACAGCAACGCACCTTCGCGACCGTGGAGTCGAAGGTTGCATTTTCCCTGACTTTACTATCTAACAAAGCCGCCTTATGGGGGACGGCGGTGTGGGAGAACCAACATCTGTGTTGCGTCTCGTTCCACACCTTCTCGGATGAGATGAAAAGAGTCTTCGATCGAGCCGCGGCTGGTAGCTCTCAGACCTGCAACAAGGAAGATCTTCGGTCAAGGACTATTCCATCCAGTTCCGTACCCTGGCGGCCGCGTGCCAGTGGAACGAGGCGGTGCAGAGGGATCGATTCCTGCATGGGCTGGCCAACCGTGTTCAGGAGGAGATCTACCTCCTCGAGCTGCCCCCTACACTCAACGGTCTTATCGACCTGGCTCTTCAAGTTGATGCCCGGATTAACCGTCTGGGTAGACAGACCAGTCCTACACGCCATCCCATCTCTCTGGAAAGGGGCCGCTCGAGTCGAAAGAACACGGTCGGTCTCGTCGACGACCACGAACCCATGCAGATTCCATCTATTCCTGCCCGGTGAAAGGAGCCAGCCCGGTAGTAAGGATGAGGCTACTATCGGGTGGCATCTCCGCCGGGAAGTCCTCAACTACATCACCGACTCTCCTTCCGGTGAAACTGTGGTGGGAGAATCACACTCACGACTGGCACGCCCTTCTGTACTCTGGAGCCGAAGGTAACTACATTGACTCTATCATTGCACGTTACTTGAACATTCCTATCCTTCCTATTTCTCAGCCCATCCATGTCACCGCCCTCAATGGCCAGGAACTGCCACACGTCCCCCACCATACGGAACCCATCACTCTGCTCACATCCGGCAACCACTGTGAAACCATATCCTTTTTCCTCATGGACTCCCCAGTAGCTCCCATTGTTTTAGGTCACCCCTGGTTAATCAAACATATTGTGGAGTGAAAGAGTCTTGTCTGGTTTCTGCTTGTCCTGTTGTCCCTGTCTTTCAGAAGGAGAACATGGTATTATCAAACGTCCCCGCAGAGTACCTGGACCTGAAAGAGGTGTTCAGTAAGTCCTGTGCTGCTTCTCTTCCTCCGCATCGTCCCTACGACTGTGCGATAAAGTGAAGTGACATTCAGCCAAGTATAGTGACCCATACTCAGAATTTGTGCTCTGCATTTAACCCATCCGAAATGCACACACACAGAGCAGTGAACACACACACACACTGTGAGCACACACCCGGAGCAGTGGGCAGCCATTTATGCTGCGGCGCCCGGGGAGCAGTTGGGTGTTCGATGCCTTGCTCAAGGGCACCTAAGTCGTGGTATTGAGGGTGGAGAGAGAACTGTACATGCACTCCCCCCACCCACAATTCCTGCCGGCCCGGGACTCGAACTCACAACCTTTCGATTGGGAGTCCGACTCTCTAACCATTAGGCCACGACTTCCCTTGCAGATAGACTTAGTACCAGGTAAGTCTCCGCCTAAAGGCAAACTATACTCTCTTTCTATTCCGGAGAGGGAGGCCATGGAGAAATACATTTCTGATTCCTTGGCATCGAGGTTCATCCGCCCTTCCTCTTCTCCAGCAGGGGCGGGATTCTTTTTTGTGGGTAAGAAGGATGGTTCTCTGCAACCTTGTATTGATTACCGAGAGCTGAACAACATTACGATAAAGAACACCTATCCTTTGCCACTAATGTCTTCAGCTTTTGAGAGGTTACAGGGAGCATCGGTATTCACAAAATTGGATTTACGTAATGCTTATCATTTGGTCCGCATCAGGAAGGGGGATGAATGGAAAAGCGCCTCTAACACCCCTAGAGGGCATTTTGAATACTTGGTGATGCAGTTCGGGCTCTCCAACTCGCCAGAGGTTTTCCAAGCACTCGTTAATGACGTGTTGAGAGATATGGTAGATCAGTTTATATATGTTTCATCTCTCCAGGAACACGTTCAACATGTCAGACGAGTGCTCCAGAGGTTACTTGAGAATGGGCTTTTTGTCAAGGCGGAGAAATAAGTATTACATGCACAGTCTGTTCCCTTCCTAGGGTATATCATCTCATCCGAGGGAATATGCATGGACCCTGACAAGGTTAAGGCTGTGATAGATTGGCCATCTCCAGATTCCTGTAAGGCCCTACAGCGGTTTCTGGGGTTTGCCAATTTCTATCTGCGTTTTATTCGCAATTTCAGCCAACTAGCCTCACCTCTGATGGCCTTGACCTCTCCCAGTACTCCGTTCAGGTGGTCGGACACAGCCGAGACTGCGTTCGCTAACCTCAAGAGCCGCTTTGTTTCGGCTCCCATCCTTGTGGCCCCTGACCCCGCACTGCAGTTCGTGGTGGAGGTAGACGCATCAGAGGTAGGGGTAGGAGCAGTGCTGTCCCAACGTGCTGCCTCGGACGATAAGGTACATCCATGTGCGTTTTTCTTCCATCGTTTATCTCCTGCGGAACGCAATTATGACATTGGTAACAGAGAATTGTTGACCGTCAAATTAGCTTTAGAGAAGTGGCGTCACTGGTTGGAAGGCTCAGGGGTGCCACAGTTCCTGTGCCACCCTCTCCTGCTGCCAACTCACCACCATCATCTAGATTTATCACCTCCTTCCACCATCTCGGACTGTATCTTCTTCCCAGCGTTGTTTGTGTTCCAGTTTGTTTGGTTATTGTCTCTCATTAAAACTTTGTTCATACTCGCACTTGTTTCCAGCTCTTTCTTCACCCAGTCGTCACATCTTGTGAATGTGCATTGCAGATATCTATTTTGTAAATAACAAAATGTAGGTTTTTTTTTGCGCACAACAAGCATTCACATTGCTTCATTAAATGTAGGTTAAACCCCATCATATGGAATACTTTAATAATTATATTTACTATTTTTATGGAAATAGAAAATTACAGTTTGGCAGACTGTCAATGGAGGGAAAGAAAACTCTAAATTTCATAAAAATTATAATGACTTGTGTTCTGAAGATGAACGAAAGTCTTACAGGTTTGGAATGTAATTAATGACAGAATTAAAATGTTTGGGTGAACAAAGCCTTTAAGTACAACTGAAAGTAATACCTTTTACTAATGTCTTTTGAGTTTGAAGGATTATACATTACAAGTATTGGTAGCAAAACTGCAGTGAATGTGGCTTGAAAGTGTGTAAAATATCCAGTAACGAATAACGTTAAATATTTTTTTTTATGCATTTCAGTGTAGTTTACATTGGTGATTTTCATTTTTAGTTGAATATACATTTAAGTTGACAACACCCTATGTCTTGTAAATCTGTTTCTTTGTTAGGATGTCAAGGACTCATACCAACAAATTCCAGTGGGAATGGTCTCCCTGGATCTAGAAAGTCCAGAGCTAAAGCCTTTCGGAAAGCACGTCATCTTGGAAGGGAGCTTAGTGATGGAACCAGGAAACCTGCCCCAGGCTTACTGTCTTTTCTTTGGACTCTGCCCTGCACTTGGACTATCTGAAGTACATGAAAAACACTTTCCACTTCATCAAGCAGGTAAATCCCAACTTGGGAAAGGGTGAGCTGACACCTAAAATTCAATCTTTAAAAAATGAGCTGGCTGTTACAGTGTGACGGGCTTCCTCTAAAGAAGACGGCACTTTTCTTTGGTGTTACCTTTTAATATTCACTGTACTGTGAAAAAAGCCCCAGGTTACATTTTGTCCAAGAGTTTGGTTGTTTGTTTTGAAAGAATTTACGTAAATTCAACTTATGTAGTTTTAATGTTATATAGCCTCGTTTTACTCATTAATTTGATTATATTTACATCTTTAGTCTTGACCATGCAAGATATGTGGATTCATTTTTCAAGTAGTTTGCATCCCACAGCACAATATCTTACTGGCCAAAAGATTATATTATTCTTCCCAGTGACATCCATTTCATTTTATAGAACAAAATAATATAATCTTTCTTCTGGTTACATTTAAATCTTTGAATTCTGCTTAATCAGACACAATTAACAGAAAATAACAGACACCACTAGGCCATTCACTGCAATACAAATATATAAAAACAATTCTAATATAAATAGTCAAATAAATAATATAAAGAACAAAAATTCAATAAAATGACACATGACTTGGATAAAACTATTACACTGAAAAAATATCTGCATAGAGATGCACTTAAGATAGTAATGCATATTCAAATGTTAAAAATGTGTTTTAAAAAGTGACAAACATTAACCTCCTGTGGTTGTTCCTGTTAAAGTCCTGTTAACAGTTCTAGAAAGATGTTGGCCGCTGGAGTGAAAAAAAAAACTGTTGAGCATGAAATGAGAAGCAAAGAAGAAAGAAAGCTGATCACAGTCACACGTCACAAAAATAAACGCATCAGTTTCTATTCCTCTCTTCTCTCAGTCGTATATGTATCTCTCATCATGGATATTTTAGCATGTTTCTGCATGCTTGACTGTTGAACCACAGGAGTTTTCTGACATGTATTGATCGACAGATGTTTGGCCTGATCAAGTATTGTGTTAAAATCAGATTCAGGTGTGTGGTTTGGTTCCTTCCAGGGAATAAATTGTTCTCAGGGGCAGGGGTTTGAAATGTTAAAGTCACCGCAGCTGCTGTTAGAAGATCTGGCTGCTATAGAAAGTGTCTGTGTCTGAATGACAAACTCAACTTCATTTCAATAAGTACTTACTTAACGAGCTCTTAAAGAGTACGTACTCTACAGACAAATACATCTGATCCGCCATTTTTACGTTATCATGTGACCTATGACGTTATAACAAGCACAACAACTTAAGAAATAAGAGCACTAATTCATCTATCTGTAAAAATATTGATGATGATGAAATTTGCTCATTTTTGTAGAACATTTCTTGTAGAAGAAACAGTTCCCTTGTGATTGTAGTATAACCAATAGATTTTGGGTTTTTATACTGTAGTTTAACTCTGCTAATATAACCCACAGTTTATCTGTTATCCTTAAAGATATTATTTTTTAAATAATGAAATCCAAAATCGTAATCACCTGAATATGTTATTAAACTCTTGATTGTATGTGTAAAATTGTTCATCCACACGTAAAACTGGCTATTATTAAACTATTAAACTATTATTGAATGTCTCTCATGTTTGATCCCAGAGGGTTATAAATAACAAAAACAACAACAAATGCATTCTCATTGATCTCCGTCATCCCATTATAGTTATGTTTTCTGATTATGATTGTTCATTGTTAAAGACACTGCCATCTTTCCCTGAGCTTGTGTGTAATTGTTAGTTCTGCAGTAATAATAATGATAATAAAAATAAGATTGGACAAACACCTTATAGCATCAGAAACACAACTTTTTGTCATGTTGTATAATTGATTCTGTACTTCAGTAAATACAGTCAAACACTGAGCAATCATGTATTAAAGATTTCACTCTAGGAAGTGCTGACAAACATATTTCACTCTAGGAAGTGCTGACAAACATCGCCTACTGTAAAACCACAAGAGTTTTTGGTTGAAGACACAGTCCCTCATCTGTACTTCATACCAGTCTAACAGTGTGTTTCAGATATTTACAGTGTTATTATATTAGAATGGTTGGAGAACAGTCAAGGATTATGGTTCGTGCTTTTGTTGTGTTATGTTTGTGCTGGAGGCGTCTGGTTGGTAAGTTATTAATGTGTCTTCTTGAAGTTTTAATAGAGTAATATGGTTCTGTTAAAACTCTGCAGCCATTGTTTATCTGTTATTCCTATTATAAATTAAATACGCCATAATCTGCTTTTATTTTCTTACGCTTATGTTGTACATGTGGTCCACTATTTCAACATAATTTAACTTATGTGTGACTTTCTTATAATCTAGTACTAAAAAAAGTTTAGTTGATCTTGAGCTTGTTAATCTAATCATGTAAATTACACAAGTTAATATAAATAAAGAAATAGATCTGAAAATTAAAAAAAACAAGAGATGCATTTAGTTGATGTACAGTATTCAAGTTCTCTATTGTCTAACTATTGTCTAATAATTGTAATAAGTTACATTACATTGTTTTGTCAGTATTCACTTGTTGCAAAATGTCTCAGTAGTTTTGGAAGAACATATTGAATCAAACTTATGAAGCAGGAAGAACTGATGATTTACTACGAGTTAATATTTGCTTATTTAAACCAAGATCCGTTTTTTGATCACAAAAGAAACATGGTAACAAGGGCCCATTTCAGAGACTTAATGACATATTAACTTCTATATTGTAATAAAATTAAATAAAAATTCCTCATTAAAACCCATCAAACTGATCTGAGAGTGATAGTTCCTGTTTGTTCTCCAGGCGGGACAGATGAAGTGACGTCTGTGTCAGTGATGGAGGGAGAATCTGTCTCTCTAAACACTGGTGTTACTGAAGTACAGAAGTATCGTCTGATTCAGTGGAGGTTTGGAGAAACACGAATAGCTCAATTCAACAGTCTGACCAGAAGCAGCTCCACATATGACACTGATGATGATAAAACACTCAAAAACAGACTGAATCTGGATCCTCAGACTGGATCTCTGACCATCACAAACAGCAGAACCACAGACTCTGGACTCTATCAACTAATACTCACCAGCAGAGAGACCAGATCCAAGAGCTTCAGAGTCACAGTCTCTGGTGAGTACAGAATTACTGTCAGTCTCCTTCACTAGTGTCTTCAGATATTTTATTTCACTTTATTTTATGAAAATAATCTTGTTTGTTGTTTTTCTTTTCGTCCCTTTTCAGTACAATTTGTATAACCACAGTTTTCCTACAATATCATGGTTAAACTATAGAATAACAAAGCTGTAATGAACCAGAACTCGATCCATAATGCAGGCTTTATAATAATATATTATAGTTAAAACAGATGCCAGCATGTGTCTTCATACATTGCATGTAGCCTATAGTGAAAATAAAATACGATCGATCATAATAATCAATGATAATTCACAAAGTAAAAACACGGTGTACATGTAGTTAAATCTAATTTGAATGGAGGAATGTAAGTAATTGTAGAAGTCCAAAGTTCTGTGAAACTACGTGGCTGTCCTTTTTGTATTTCAATATTTAGTCATTTTATTCGTGAACTGGATAATGAGTTTCTTTTCTGACCACTTGCCTTTATGGATGTGAAGTATCCCATGTAGTAAAAAATATTCAATATAAAAAATGACTTGTTTCCCATAGGAAATAGTTTTTTCATTGCTGAACTATACAGGGAATTTAATTTACACAGTGTAGTCTGCTCACAAATGATTCAAGGAATGACATGAACTGAAATATCAAGTGGAAAGATTTCAAGTATGTATTTTGTGTTGACACATAATCGTTGTCATACAAATCTGAAAGCAAGCAGTTGTGGTGAACAAGCCACCATCTAAAGCAGATGCAGAAAAACTTCTGCAAAAGAACCCGACTGTAAGTAGATTAACATTATTTGTCTTAACTCTTAACTAACGCCTTTCATTATCAGCGACTACTACACAAAGTTCTTCATCAGCAGAAAGTTCCTCAAGCTCCAGATGTGTGTCGTCCAGCTGTGCAGTGAACAATTCAACCCTCAAACACACTGAGAATCTCAATACAGGTACATCATCTGTGAGATTTCAGACTCAATTCTGTTAGCGTAGTCAATTCAAGTCTAAAATCACATTGATTGTTTTCTCCAAACACAGCCTAATATTCATATTATTACATAGACCTATCATAATAACCCATTAGTTAAAATGTAAAGAGTGATCTTTTTCTTTTCAGACTGTACCCACTGTTGTGAGACTTGTGAAGCTGCGATCCGATTGGTCGTCGCTGCAGTGGTGGGCGTGGCTGCTGTTGCTGTGCTGGTTTATGACATCAGATCTACAAGAAGTGAACAACACAGAAGAGACTCACCATTAAACCCACGGAGTGAAATCAGACCAACAGTTTAAATTTACAAGAAGGTTGAGCTTCAGCTCTGTGTGAATCAAGTCTGTTTTATAGTTTATATTCCACTCTGCTCTTAGTTTGATCTTCATCTCTCATCAGGACTATTTTAGCACATATTTTACAAATCTGGTCTGTTGAACCCCATGATCTACAGATGTCTGATCTGATCAAGTACCTCCATTGTTTTCAGATGTTAAAATCATTGTTTGGTCCAGTGCTTTCCAAAAACAGTTGTGCTAAGTTAAGATATAAGGTTATTGCACATCCAGTCTGTTATTTATAGGCTATGTTTTAACCCGTTAATAATGTTCAAAACTGTTTTTCTGTAATTAAATTCTATAATAAGTGTATAATTTTTACATTAAGATATATAAATAAATGTATAATAAGTGTATGAATATTACATTTATATATATGCAAGTCCATGTGACAGAAAAAAAACTACAGTTTCTGTTCAGGGTTTTCTTCCTGAAATCAATACTATTTTAATATTTTAGTCTACTTAAAAGCATTATCTAAAAACAATGTAGCTACAATAATCAAAACTTACTCAACTTGAGCAGAAAAGAAATATAACTAGCAATTTCAAAGTTTAAGTTATATCCTAGCCATCTAAAAACTATTTTCCCAATTATAATTACATGATTCTTTTGAAATGTTCTTAGCCGACAGATGAATAATGCTAAACAGGGACGTGCACAGACTGAGGGGCAGGGGTTCAGGTGGAAAAAAGGACACCTCTCATATTTATTTAAAGAGTAACTTAAACCAACTTTTTTAGTTAATGATCTGTAATAATGGGGCTTTATTAGTGCTGTTCATTGATTCGAGTAACTTTTTTGACATTAGAGTATAAAGTGTTGTAATTCTACAATATATGGTGTAAAAACGTCCGAGTGCTGCCCTCTTCAGGTTAAACGGTGGCTACTGCAGTTGATTTTTCCGATTGGATGTTTGCAGTGGCAGGTGACGTAAGCAGTTTCCAGCTCACCACGCCCCTTGGCAGAATAAAACCATCATGTTTTCCTAAACAAAACGTTAAATATATTAGGGGTGTGTTGATATCGACAAAACAGATATATCTTGATATCTTCTGGGATTTTATTGATGACGATATTTAGACAACATTTTGCTGAGTGTGTTATTGTGCTGTTAAGGATAAGGTTGATAAGACTAACATGGACAGCTGACTCCTACAGTTTTTGATATTCTTCATATTCTGTTTGGTGATCAGTTCACAGCAATGATAGAAGTTAATCTTTTCCAATAAGTTTACATTGATTCTTAATTTTCATAGGGATTTTTATCTTTAAAAAGCCTTTTTTCTATAAGTATGCATCATCTGTTTAGTCAAATTCTTAACTTGAATCAGTCAGTTAATATACTGTAAAAAGTAATTCGGGTTGTTATCACGCAAATGAAATCAGTATTTGACAAAATTCCTCTTTTCAATGCAGAGGAAACACAGAAGCTGCATTAGAAGGGGCATTTAGATGCATTTACACACCGTTTAATGCAGGACTTGAATGATTTAACCTGCAGTTACAAATGCATTAATATAGTTTTGATATTTTATACATAAAATGTTGAATACTGATATTTGATTTTTGTTTTAAATAAAAAATATATTTTAAATGTTAAGTTAAAGCCACCATTAGCTGGCAGCAAGTCACTGTTAATAAGTGAGTCATTGCGATTAAACGAATCATTTAAATTGTTGATTCACTCAGGAACGAATCACCGTCATGTTGCTCAGAGGTAGAAAATGGGATTATATATTTGTTGGCGAAATAGAACAAAAACAGTTAATTGTGTCTGATGTAAGTGTTTATTGAACTGCTGTATGAAGTCTTCGCGTGATACTGATTAACTGTATCACATCATGTAAATATATACATTTCTGAGCATCTTAACTTGCAATGACTCACGAGTCGACTGAGCTGCACAAGGTCAAAGATTCCTGAGATTTATTCCTCCCCAGCTAGCAGGGAACGTTCTCAGAAATTTGGCTAACATTCCATAAAAGATTTTTAAACGTTTGAAAGGAAACATTTGAATGTAATGCTTAAAAAATGTTCTAAGAATGTTTATAATTTAAAAAAATGTTCCTATAACGTTAAGTGAAAACAAAGCTAGAACATTCTTCCTGCAACATTTTGAGGATGTTTTGAGGATGTTGTTGAGGTAACATAATATAAATTGTTTTCAGAAACATATTGGTACAATGTTTCAAGATAACAAAAGGAAGAACATTCTCTCAGCCACATTAGTAGAACATTGTAAGAACATCATTGAGGCTTGAGGTGATGAAAGGTTCTAACAAAACGTTCTTCTAATGTGACGGTCTAACAAAGATAGAACATTTTATCCGCAAAATTTTGAGGATGTTGTTGAGGAAACAAATTATAAAATGTTGTCAATAAAACATTGGGACAATGTTTCAAGATAACAAAAGGAAGAACATTCTCTCAGCCACATTAGTAGAACGTTATATGCAGAGATGTATAGTAACGAAGTAGAACTACTTCACTACTGTACTTAAGTACTAAAAGGCGGTATCTGTACTTTATTAGAGTATTATTTTTTTCTCCTACTTCCACTTTTACTTCAGTACATATTTTCGATGAGTTTAATACTTTTACTCCGATATTTTTTTTATGTGCTGCATCATTACTCGTTACAATTATAAAAATGTTACGAATCATTCCATTACAAACAGAACTGTAGATGGCAGGTTTGATGAAGCTGGCACATCATTGAGCGAATCAAGCGATTAAGAAGACTGCGCGTGCTGACTGAACTGCTGTGAAGAGAGAGATGAACACCGAGCCGAGCCAGATAATAACTCGAGTTCACGAGTCAAGAACCGGTTGCATCGGTTTTCGAATCACCAGTAGTTCTTTCTGACAGTTCGATTCAATAAACCAGTTGAAGAAAACAGTTCACCGGTTCTTTTGCGCTCGACGTAATGGCGTCATTGGCGTTGACTGCAAGCCCTCGGTTTACTCGCGCTCATAACATTAGCACAGAATCAGTTCAGAATCAATCACCAAAAGAATCAGTTCAGACACTCTGTGTGTCAGTCTGCTTCACGCTGAATCACACATGCGCAGTATCATCAGCTCCTCGGTTCTCGAATCAGACGCGTCTGACAGAAACGGTTCTTGACCACTGATCTATAATATAAGTTATATATATAGATCAGTGTTCTTGACTCGTGAACGAGTCAGTCTGTTGTTCGTTATCTGGCTCGGCTCTGTGTTCATCTTCAGTTCTCTCTTCACAGCAGTTCAGTCAGTGTACTGTTTGAGTAAATGAATTACTCCGGGATATTGGTTTGTTTGAACTCAGAGGGAGTGTCAGCCACATTAAACAAGTTAACAGCTTAAAGGAGCATTCCGTAGGTTCTGAAATTTCTAACTGTTATTGACACCAGTGGCCGTTAGAGGAACTGCAGCCAGTCTCATGCTCGTTCTCAGTGCGCACGCTCTTTTTTTTTTTTATTTACGAGGAGTGTCCGTGGGTGTCTGAATTGTGCTGGAGGCTGGTCACTTCTTTCCATCCGCAGAGTCCATTTGAAAACACTATTGCCGCTGCTTACTATAATGGCTGGCGTGCCGTACGGTTGTAAGCCCAAGTAGACGAGAACGCGCATGACGTCACATTTTGTGAATTTTCGCGCCAATTCGGGCCCGACTCCTCCACACACAATTGAGCCTACAGGCTGATAGAGGCAACTGTGGTGGACAGTCGAGGTGTCATTCTTTTTTTTACATCATGGTTGGCTCATACATGTACAAATGAAAACTCTATCTTAAAGATTTTTTTTAAAGTAAAAACCTCCACATAGCTCCTTTAAGTCATTTGTGGATTAATGCGTATTGGAGACGCAAACTGTTTAAAATGATTCAGTTCGATTTGGTGAACTGGTTCAAAAAGAGTTACATCGAATGATTCGTTCATGAACCGGATATCACAAACTGCTTTGTTTTGAACTCTCTCACAACAGAAACAGAAGAGAAGACAATGCTGAATAAAGTCATAGTTTTTGCTATTTTTGGACCAAAATGTATTTTCGATGCTTCAGAATATTCTACCTGACCCTCTGATGTCACATGGACTACTTTGATGATGTTTTTCTTACCTTTCTGGACATGGACAGTAGACCGTACACACAGCTTCAATGGAGGGACTGAGAGCTCTCGGACTAAATCTAAAATATCTTTAACTCTGTTCTGAAGATAAACGGAGGTCTTACGGGTTTGAAACAATATGAGGGTAAGTTATTAATGACATAATTTTGATTATTGGATGAACTAACCCTTTAACATTACTATTCATAAGTTTCATGGTTTCTTGGTTTCATTTATAATATTTCATGGTTTACACAACTGTTTTTTTTTGTTTTGTGTTTTTTTTAAACCAAGCTTTGTTTCATAATGTTTTTACATTTTATTTTCTTACATTTTATTTGTATAAAAAAATGAATAATTGTAAATGTTTACCTATTTAGGTCATATGTTTATGTTGACTTGAAAATAAACACTAATTTTCAGCAGTTATGATTTCTCTGTTTGATTATTATTTGAATTGCATGGTTGCTGTTGGGCGCAGATATTGAATATGGGCCAAATTAGTTGTTTTAAAATAATCTGGCTTGTGGCCTGTGCTCGGGAGACATCTGGCTTTTCAATGGCGACATTATGGCATGAATATGGGCCAATTTCGAGTCTTCTGGCTATCGTTTGGTAAGGCATTGGCATTTTTCTGGCAGCTTTCTGGTGTGCTTTTGGCAAAAGTCTTTGGGCCAGTTTTGGCCCTGCATTCCTGGTGGTATGATTGCCAAAACTAAAAACAGAGTTTGGGCCATAAAAGGCCCGGAACAATTTTGCTATATGGGCTGTAGCTCAAGACTGTAATTCAGCCCTCCTTGATGCAATTCAAGAGAAGAAGAGATACAGCGCTCAGCTGCTTCAGAGAAATGCCCCCGAGCCGAACCGAATGGCGTTTGGATATGAGAATATATGATTTGCGCTTTCTTCTCAATAACGAAATAAACAACGACTACAGAGAAATCACAGCATAAAGCAGCAGTTAAAAATGCATCTTATTACACCGATGTGGATGTTTGCACGAGCTCAGTAAAGCATTCACGTCACGTCTATAGTATTTTATGCCATGGGCGTAGGTTTGGTCCCAACAATGTTAATTCTTGATATCAACAATTCAATTTTCACTAGTAACAATGTTAATTCTTGATATCAACAATTCAATTTTCACTAGTAACAATGTTAATTCTTGATATCAATTATATTTTTAGATAGTAAAAATGTTGATTCTTGATATCAGGAATTAGATTTCTACTAGTAACAATGTTAATTCTTGATATCAATTATATTTTTAGATAGTAAAAATGTTGATTCTTGATATCAGAAATTAGATTTCTACTAGTAACAACTGCTATTTTTGATATCAACAATTCAATTTGAATGGAAGCCTATGGTGACATTTAACTAGTGAAAATACAATTCCTGATATCAAGAATTAACATTGTTACTAGTGGAAATTGAATTGTTGATATCAAGAATTAACATTGTTACTAGTGAAAATTGAATTGTTGATATCAAGAATTAACATTGTTACTAGTGGAAATTGAATTGTTGATATCAAGAATTAACATTGTTACTAGTGGAAACTGAATTGTTGATATCAAGAATTAACATTGTTACTAGTGAAAACTGAATTGTTGATATCAAGAATTAACATTGTTACTAGTGGAAATTGAATTGTTGATATCAAGAATTAACATTGTTACTAGTGGATATTGAATTGTTGATATCAAGAATTAACATTGTTACTAGTGGAAATTGAATTGTTGATATCAAGAATTAACATTGTTACTAGTGAAAATTGAATTGTTGATATCAAGAATTAACATTGTTACTAGTGAAAATTGAATTGTTGATATCAAGAATTAACATTGTTACTAGTGAAAATTGAATTGTTGATATCAAAAATAGCAGTTGTTACTAGTGAAAATTTAATTGTTGATATCAAGAATTAACATTGTTACTAGTGAAAACTGAATTGTTGATATCAAGAATTAACATTGTTACTAGTGGAAACTGAATTGTTGATATCAAAAATAGCAGTTGTTACTAGTGAAAATTGAATTGTTGATATCAAGAATTAACATTGTTACTAGTGGAAACTGAATTGTTGATATTAAGAATTAACATTGTTACTAGTGAAAACTGAATTGTTGATATCAAGAATTAACATTGTTACTAGTGGAAACTGAATTGTTGATATCAAGAATTAACATTGTTACCAGTGAAAATTGAATTGTTGATATCAAGAATTAACATTGTTACTAGTGAAAACTGAATTGTTGATATCAAGAATTAACATTGTTACTAGTGGAAATTGAATTGTTGATATCAAGAATTAACATTGTTACTAGTGGAAATTGAATTGTTGATATCAAGAATTAACATTGTTACTAGTGGAAATTGAATTGTTGATATCAAGAATTAACATTGTTACTAGTGAAAATTGAATTGTTGATATCAAGAATTAACATTGTTACTAGTGAAAATTGAATTGTTGATATCAAGAATTAACATTGTTACTAGTGAAAATTGAATTGTTGATATTAAGAATTAACATTGTTACTAGTGAAAATTGAATTGTTGATATCAAGAATTAACATTGTTACTAGTGGAAATTGAATTGTTGATATCAAGAATTAACATTGTTACTAGTGGAAACTGAATTGTTGATATCAAAAATTAACATTGTTACTAGTGGAAATTGAATTGTTGATATCAAGAATTAACATTGTTACTAGTGAAAACTGAATTGTTGATATCAATAATTAACATTGTTACTAGTGGAAATTGAATTGTTGATATCAAAAATAGCAGTTGTTACTAGTGAAAATTGAATTGTTGATATCAAGAATTAACATTGTTACTAGTGAAAATTGAATTGTTGATATCAAGAATTAACATTGTTACTAGTGGAAATTGAATTGTTGATATCAAGAATTAACATTGTTACTAGTGGAAATTGAATTGTTGATATCAAGAATTAACATTGTTACTAGTGGAAATTGAATTGTTGATATCAAGAATTAACATTGTTACTAGTGGAAATTGAATTGTTGATATCAAGAATTAACATTGTTACTAGTGAAAATTGAATTGTTGATATCAAGAATTAACATTGTTACTAGTGGAAACTGAATTGTTGATATCAAGAATTAACATTGTTACTAGTGAAAACTGAATTGTTGATATCAAGAATTAACATTGTTACTAGTGGAAATTGAATTGTTGATATCAAGAATTAACATTGTTACTAGTGGATATTGAATTGTTGATATCAAGAATTAACATTGTTACTAGTGGAAATTGAATTGTTGATATCAAGAATTAACATTGTTACTAGTGAAAATTGAATTGTTGATATCAAGAATTAACATTGTTACTAGTGAAAATTGAATTGTTGATATCAAGAATTAACATTGTTACTAGTGAAAATTGAATTGTTGATATCAAAAATAGCAGTTGTTACTAGTGAAAATTTAATTGTTGATATCAAGAATTAACATTGTTACTAGTGAAAACTGAATTGTTGATATCAAGAATTAACATTGTTACTAGTGGAAACTGAATTGTTGATATCAAAAATAGCAGTTGTTACTAGTGAAAATTGAATTGTTGATATCAAGAATTAACATTGTTACTAGTGGAAACTGAATTGTTGATATTAAGAATTAACATTGTTACTAGTGAAAACTGAATTGTTGATATCAAGAAATTAACATTGTTACTAGTGGAAACTGAATTGTTGATATCAAGAATTAACATTGTTACCAGTGAAAATTGAATTGTTGATATCAAGAATTAACATTGTTACTAGTGAAAACTGAATTGTTGATATCAAGAATTAACATTGTTACTAGTGGAAATTGAATTGTTGATATCAAGAATTAACATTGTTACTAGTGGAAATTGAATTGTTGATATCAAGAATTAACATTGTTACTAGTGGAAATTGAATTGTTGATATCAAGAATTAACATTGTTACTAGTGAAAATTGAATTGTTGATATCAAGAATTAACATTGTTACTAGTGAAAATTGAATTGTTGATATCAAGAATTAACATTGTTACTAGTGAAAATTGAATTGTTGATATTAAGAATTAACATTGTTACTAGTGAAAATTGAATTGTTGATATCAAGAATTAACATTGTTACTAGTGGAAATTGAATTGTTGATATCAAGAATTAACATTGTTACTAGTGGAAACTGAATTGTTGATATCAAAAATTAACATTGTTACTAGTGGAATTTGAATTGTTGATATCAAGAATTAACATTGTTACTAGTGAAAACTGAATTGTTGATATCAATAATTAACATTGTTACTAGTGGAAATTGAATTGTTGATATCAAAAATAGCAGTTGTTACTAGTGAAAATTGAATTGTTGATATCAAGAATTAACATTGTTACTAGTGAAAATTGAATTGTTGATATCAAGAATTAACATTGTTACTAGTGGAAATTGAATTGTTGATATCAAGAATTAACATTGTTACTAGTGGAAATTGAATTGTTGATATCAAGAATTAACATTGTTACTAGTGGAAATTGAATTGTTGATATCAAGAATTAACATTGTTACTAGTGGAAACTGAATTGTTGATATCAAAAATTAACATTGTTACTAGTGAAAACTGAATTGTTGATATCAAGAATTAACATTGTTACTAGTGAAAATTGAATTGTTGATATCAAGAATTAACATTGTTACTAGTGAAAATTGAATTGTTGATATCAAGAATTAACATTGTTACTAGTGGAAATTGAATTGTTGATATCAAAAATAGCAGTTGTTACTAGTGAAAATTGAATTCCTGATATCAAGAATTAACATTGTTACTAGTGGAAATTGAATTGTTGATATCAAGAATTAACATTGTTACTAGTGAAAATTGAATTGTTGATATCAAGAATTAACATTGTTACTAGTGGAAATTGAATTGTTGATATCAAGAATTAACATTGTTACTAGTGAAAATTGAATTGTTGATATCAAGAATTAACATTGTTACTAGTGAAAATTGAATTGTTGATATCAAGAATTAACATTGTTACTAGTGAAAATTGAATTGTTGATATCAAAAATAGCAGTTGTTACTAGTGAAAATTTAATTGTTGATATCAAAAATAGCAGTTGTTACTAGTGAAAATTTAATTGTTGATATCAAGAATTAACATTGTTACTAGTGAAAACTGAATTGTTGATATCAAGAATTAACATTGTTACTAGTGGAAACTGAATTGTTGATATCAAAAATAGCAGTTGTTACTAGTGAAAATTGAATTGTTGATATCAAGAATTAACATTGTTACTAGTGGAAACTGAATTGTTGATATTAAGAATTAACATTGTTACTAGTGAAAACTGAATTGTTGATATCAAGAATTAATATTGTTACTAGTGGAAACTGAATTGTTGATATCAAGAATTAACATTGTTACCAGTGAAAATTGAATTGTTGATATCAAGAATTAACATTGTTACTAGTGAAAACTGAATTGTTGATATCAAGAATTAACATTGTTACTAGTGGAAATTGAATTGTTGATATCAAGAATTAACATTGTTACTAGTGGAAATTGAATTGTTGATATCAAGAATTAACATTGTTACTAGTGGAAATTGAATTGTTGATATCAAGAATTAACATTGTTACTAGTGAAAATTGAATTGTTGATATCAAGAATTAACATTGTTACTAGTGAAAATTGAATTGTTGATATCAAGAATTAACATTGTTACTAGTGAAAATTGAATTGTTGATATTAAGAATTAACATTGTTACTAGTGAAAATTGAATTGTTGATATCAAGAATTAACATTGTTACTAGTGGAAATTGAATTGTTGATATCAAGAATTAACATTGTTACTAGTGGAAACTGAATTGTTGATATCAAAAATTAACATTGTTACTAGTGGAAATTGAATTGTTGATATCAAGAATTAACATTGTTACTAGTGAAAACTGAATTGTTGATATCAATAATTAACATTGTTACTAGTGGAAATTGAATTGTTGATATCAAAAATAGCAGTTGTTACTAGTGAAAATTGAATTGTTGATATCAAGAATTAACATTGTTACTAGTGAAAATTGAATTGTTGATATCAAGAATTAACATTGTTACTAGTGGAAATTGAATTGTTGATATCAAGAATTAACATTGTTACTAGTGGAAATTGAATTGTTGATATCAAGAATTAACATTGTTACTAGTGGAAATTGAATTGTTGATATCAAGAATTAACATTGTTACTAGTGGAAACTGAATTGTTGATATCAAAAATTAACATTGTTACTAGTGAAAACTGAATTGTTGATATCAAGAATTAACATTGTTACTAGTGAAAATTGAATTGTTGATATCAAGAATTAACATTGTTACTAGTGAAAATTGAATTGTTGATATCAAGAATTAACATTGTTACTAGTGAAAATTGAATTGTTGATATCAAGAATTAACATTGTTACTAGTGGAAATTGAATTGTTGATATCAAAAATAGCAGTTGTTACTAGTGAAAATTGAATTCCTGATATCAAGAATTAACATTGTTACTAGTGGAAATTGAATTGTTGATATCAAGAATTAACATTGTTACTAGTGAAAATTGAATTGTTGATATCAAGAATTAACATTGTTACTAGTGGAAATTGAATTGTTGATATCAAGAATTAACATTGTTACTAGTGAAAATTGAATTGTTGATATCAAGAATTAACATTGTTACTAGTGAAAATTGAATTGTTGATATCAAGAATTAACATTGTTACTAGTGAAAATTGAATTGTTGATATCAAAAATAGCAGTTGTTACTAGTGAAAATTTAATTGTTGATATCAAAAATAGCAGTTGTTACTAGTGAAAATTTAATTGTTGATATCAAGAATTAACATTGTTACTAGTGAAAACTGAATTGTTGATATCAAGAATTAACATTGTTACTAGTGGAAACTGAAATGTTGATATCAAAAATAGCAGTTGTTACTAGTGAAAATTGAATTGTTGATATCAAGAATTAACATTGTTACTAGTGGAAACTGAATTGTTGATATTAAGAATTAACATTGTTACTAGTGAAAACTGAATTGTTGATATCAAGAATTAATATTGTTACTAGTGGAAACTGAATTGTTGATATCAAGAATTAACATTGTTACCAGTGAAAATTGAATTGTTGATATCAAGAATTAACATTGTTACTAGTGAAAACTGAATTGTTGATATCAAGAATTAACATTGTTACTAGTGGAAATTGAATTGTTGATATCAAGAATTAACATTGTTACTAGTGGAAATTGAATTGTTGATATCAAGAATTAACATTGTTACTAGTGGAAATTGAATTGTTGATATCAAGAATTAACATTGTTACTAGTGAAAATTGAATTGTTGATATCAAGAATTAACATTGTTACTAGTGAAAATTGAATTGTTGATATCAAGAATTAACATTGTTACTAGTGAAAATTGAATTGTTGATATTAAGAATTAACATTGTTACTAGTGAAAATTGAATTGTTGATATCAAGAATTAACATTGTTACTAGTGGAAATTGAATTGTTGATATCAAGAATTAACATTGTTACTAGTGGAAACTGAATTGTTGATATCAAAAATTAACATTGTTACTAGTGGAAATTGAATTGTTGATATCAAGAATTAACATTGTTACTAGTGAAAACTGAATTGTTGATATCAATAATTAACATTGTTACTAGTGGAAATTGAATTGTTGATATCAAAAATAGCAGTTGTTACTAGTGAAAATTGAATTGTTGATATCAAGAATTAACATTGTTACTAGTGAAAATTGAATTGTTGATATCAAGAATTAACATTGTTACTAGTGGAAATTGAATTGTTGATATCAAGAATTAACATTGTTACTAGTGAAAATTGAATTGTTGATATCAAGAATTAACATTGTTACTAGTGAAAATTGAATTGTTGATATCAAGAATTAACATTGTTACTAGTGGAAATTGAATTGTTGATATCAAGAATTAACATTGTTACTAGTGGAAATTGAATTGTTGATATCAAGAATTAACATTGTTACTAGTGGAAATTGAATTGTTGATATCAAGAATTAACATTGTTACTAGTGGAAACTGAATTGTTGATATCAAAAATTAACATTGTTACTAGTGAAAACTGAATTGTTGATATCAAGAATTAACATTGTTACTAGTGAAAATTGAATTGTTGATATCAAGAATTAACATTGTTACTAGTGAAAATTGAATTGTTGATATCAAAAATTAACATTGTTACTAGTGGAAACTGAATTGTTGATATCAAAAATTAACATTGTTACTAGTGAAAACTGAATTGTTGATATCAATAATTAACATTGTTACTAGTGAAAATTGAATTGTTGATATCAATAATTAACATTGTTACTAGTGAAAATTGAATTGTTGATATCAAGAATTAACATTGTTACTAGTGAAAATTGAATTGTTGATATCAAGAATTAACATTGTTACTAGTGAAAATTGAATTGTTGATATCAATAATTAACATTGTTACTAGTGAAAATTTAATTGTTGATATCAAGAATTAACATTGTTACTAGTGAAAATTGAATTGTTGATATCAAGAATTAACATTGTTACTAGTGAAAATTGAATTGTTGATATCAAGAATTAACATTGTTACTAGTGAAAATTTAATTTTGATATCAAGAATTAACATTGTTACTAGTGGAAATTGAATTGTTGATATCAAGAATTAACATTGTTACTAGTGGAAATTGAATTGTTGATATCAAGAATTAACATTGTTACTAGTGGAAATTGAATTGTTGATATCAAAAATAGCAGTTGTTACTAGTGAAAATTGAATTGTTGATATCAAGAATTAACATTGTTACTAGTGGAAACTGAATTGTTGATATTAAGAATTAACATTGTTACTAGTGAAAACTGAATTGTTGATATCAAGAATTAACATTGTTACTAGTGGAAACTGAATTGTTGATATCAAGAATTAACATTGTTACCAGTGAAAATTGAATTGTTGATATCAAGAATTAACATTGTTACTAGTGAAAACTGAATTGTTGATATCAAGAATTAACATTGTTACTAGTGGAAATTGAATTGTTGATATCAAGAATTAACATTGTTACTAGTGGAAATTGAATTGTTGATATCAAGAATTAACATTGTTACTAGTGGAAATTGAATTGTTGATATCAAGAATTAACATTGTTACTAGTGAAAATTGAATTGTTGATATCAAGAATTAACATTGTTACTAGTGAAAATTGAATTGTTGATATCAAGAATTAACATTGTTACTAGTGAAAATTGAATTGTTGATATTAAGAATTAACATTGTTACTAGTGAAAATTGAATTGTTGATATCAAGAATTAACATTGTTACTAGTGGAAATTGAATTGTTGATATCAAGAATTAACATTGTTACTAGTGGAAACTGAATTGTTGATATCAAAAATTAACATTGTTACTAGTGGAAATTGAATTGTTGATATCAAGAATTAACATTGTTACTAGTGAAAACTGAATTGTTGATATCAATAATTAACATTGTTACTAGTGGAAATTGAATTGTTGATATCAAAAATAGCAGTTGTTACTAGTGAAAATTGAATTGTTGATATCAAGAATTAACATTGTTACTAGTGAAAATTGAATTGTTGATATCAAGAATTAACATTGTTACTAGTGGAAATTGAATTGTTGATATCAAGAATTAACATTGTTACTAGTGGAAATTGAATTGTTGATATCAAGAATTAACATTGTTACTAGTGGAAATTGAATTGTTGATATCAAGAATTAACATTGTTACTAGTGGAAACTGAATTGTTGATATCAAGAATTAACATTGTTACTAGTGAAAACTGAATTGTTGATATCAAGAATTAACATTGTTACTAGTGAAAATTGAATTGTTGATATCAAGAATTAACATTGTTGAAAATTGAATTGTTGATATCAAAAATTAACATTGTTACTAGTGGAAACTGAATTGTTGATATCAAGAATTAACATTGTTACTAGTGGAAACTGAATTGTTGATATCAAAAATTAACATTGTTACTAGTGAAAACTGAATTGTTGATATCAAGAATTAACATTGTTACTAGTGGAAATTGAATTGTTGATATCAAGAATTAACATTGTTACTAGTGAAAATTGAATTGTTGATATCAATAATTAACATTGTTACTAGTGAAAATTGAATTGTTGATATCAAGAATTAACATTGTTACTAGTGAAAATTGAATTGTTGATATCAAGAATTAACATTGTTACTAGTGAAAATTGAATTGTTGATATCAAGAATTAACATTGTTACTAGTGAAAATTTAATTTTGATATCAAGAATTAACATTGTTACTAGTGGAAATTGAATTGTTGATATCAAGAATTAACATTGTTACTAGTGGAAATTGAATTGTTGATATCAAGAATTAACATTGTTACTAGTGGAAATTGAATTGTTGATATCAAAAATAGCAGTTGTTACTAGTGAAAATTGAATTGTTGATATCAAGAATTAACATTGTTACTAGTGAAAATTGAATTGTTGATATCAAGAATTAACATTGTTACTAGTGAAAATTGAATTGTTGATATCAAGAATTAACATTGTTACTAGTGGAAATTGAATTGTTGATATCAAAAATAGCAGTTGTTACTAGTGGAAATTGAATTGTTGATATCAAGAATTAACATTGTTACTAGTGAAAATTGAATTGTTGATATCAAGAATTAACATTGTTACTAGTGAAAATTGAATTTTGATATCAAGAATTAACATTGTTACTAGTGAAAATTGAATTGTTGATATCAAGAATTAACATTGTTACTAGTGGAAATTGAATTGTTGATATCAAAAATAGCAGTTGTTACTAGTGAAAATTGAATTGTTGATATCAAGAATTAACATTGTTACTAGTGGAAATTGAATTGTTGATATCAAGAATTAACATTGTTACTAGTGGAAATTGAATTGTTGATATCAAGAATTAACATTGTTACTAGTGAAAATTGAATTGTTGATATCAAAAATAGCAGTTGTTACTAGTGAAAATCAAATTGTTTTATATAACGTGTTGTCCGGTTCTTGAAGCATCGGTGGACAAGAGGAATGGTAAATAAATGTACACTGTTATACAAGCTGTACACTTGTAGCAAAGTGTCATTTCTTCTGTAGATACTGTATATTTAATCAAGTTTGTTTTATTGGGGTTAATGATCTACAAGCATTTAACATATTTCTATGCACACTAATAATATTAATATTGCTACACTACGGTTATACACATTTATTGCATTTATTTTCAATAAATAAATCCTTATAATCTTGCTCCCTCTAGTGGATAAATGTAATATCACAGCCTTCATCTTCCACTTGAAATTGGCTGATAGTTTAGAATTTGATTTTGGCAGGCCTATTTGAATACAATGAATTATATGTACACTAAGTGAAAATAGCATATTTTATTAGCAATAGATTGTATTTACCCTATTTAATAATATGAGTATTTTCTTACAGTAATAGTAGTTTGATGCTGTTTGTGCTACTTATTGCAAGTAGTCACCAATATGCAGTGTTGTGCCTGAACGCGTTCATTGAACGATAGTTCATGAACTCGTTCATATTTTGGGCGAACGTGAACTGAACGTGCTGTATTAATGCCTGGTGAACGTTACTGTGAAGTCGTTCATTCTGGTGTCTGTGAACGGCACGCTCTCTCAGGTTATCTTCGTTCAATAGGGTGCCAGATTACTATAGAGCCTTCCAGGCGAAAACCCGGCTAAAACACACCGTAAACGGGTCTTAATATGTAGCGGAAAAACACCCAATCTGGCAACACCAGCCACCGTCCGCCGCATGCGTGACGCGTCATCAAAAAAAAAAAACAGCAAACGACAGCAGCATGTAGCAAGAAGGCGTATGATCATTTAAAAGAAATTTATGATGTTTATGACAAGGTCGGTGAGAATGAGAGACAAAGCATTAAAGCAACAATGGGGAAATGCTGTCCCCTCAATGCTAATGTAAACCCTGGTTGGATAAGGATTCAAAATTGGATATGAAGATGAAATCTGACGCAAAGCTTCATTGTTAAAACTGATAAAATAATTGCGGTCTGTGATTCTATATGGGCTGTGGCAATAATTTTGAAAAATAATAGCTCGCAAGGTATGGAAAAAAAGAACTATGAACTAGTTCATTTTTGGAACTGTGAACTTTAGTTCAAAATTTTGTAGTTTGAACTATGAACTGAACTAGTTCATTTTAAAATTTGTGAATTGAACTTTGAACTAGTTCATGTAGAAAGTGAACTTTCCCAACACTGCCAATATGTGCACCTCATTATTCTATTAGGCTACATTATAAGACAGTATAGGCTATAATAATAACATATTGAGAGTAAATTATAATTGTTATTTACAAATGATTAAATGGACACCGCCCCTACAACTAGCCCTAGCCTTACACAATATCCACGTTATTTTCCACTTTTCGTTGAGTTTTATTTAAAAAAAAAAGCTCGGCAGAAGGCGGAATCGAACCGGATCCGTCGCGTCAAAAAAACAAACAAATGCTTTGTGTTTTACCATGTGCGCCACAGAATACAACAGAAAACGAATGTCTTTTTATATTATTGTTTAACACTACCAGACTTTGGTAGGCAGACTTAAATAGGCTGTGCCTAAATAAAAATAAAAATAATTATAAAAAATAGCCTACAGGAGCATTTTATTTTCACTAGAGGGCAATCGAATGTGCCCATTCTCTGTTGGACTCTTTACCTTGTCGTCTATCCTCCATAAACATTCATAAAGGGTTGGACTCGTCATTAAAATATGCACATATCCAAAAAGGGGTTCATTGATATGCACATATCCAAAAAGGAATTAATGATATCTTAAATTACAATTTTTACTAGTGAAAATGCAATTTTAACATGTAAGAATTAAGTTACTGATATCAAGAATTAAGTAATTTTATTTTTGATATGATAAACTTATTACTGCGAGTGATGACGTCATTGTTGCTATCAAGAATACCTGTTGTTACTAGTGGAAATGTAATTGTTGATATCAAGAATTCATTTATTGATATCAACAATTAAATTGTTATCAAGAATTAAATTGTTGATATCAACAATTCACATGTTTAAATGTTAAAACGGCGCCAAAACTATTACAGATATCAAAATGCATTTGTTACTAGTTACAATTCTAAATTCACATATCAGCTTTGTATTTCTTACTAGTAGAAATATAATTTTTGATATCAACAATGAAATTTTTACTAGTAAAAATGTGAATTATTGAGATGATGAATTCAGTTGTTACTAGTTGCAATGTTAATTCTTGATATCAAAAAATGCAATTGTTACTAGTGACACTGTTCATTGAATGTGGCAAAAGTAAACGGTCTCTCAAAGAGCAAATCAGAAGAGAGAAGCGGGGTCAGGAGAGCTCATTAGCGTTAAAGGAGACTTTGAAAAGAGCTATTTTTTTTTACAGGGTAAAAATTTGTTTTTTTACACTACCATTGTGAAATTTTAAACAAACTGTTACAAACTTTTCATTAAGACCCTTAAGAATAATATCAGCTTTTGGAAAATAGGCATTTTATGACCCCTTTAATTTTCTGTATTAAGAAGTCATTCAAGATCACGTTTCCCACAGAACAGGTCTCTACTTAGTTTTTTATTAAACAAACTAAATGGTCTTGTGTTATTTATTGACAGCATGTAAATTCTTTCTCCACATGTTAGTGTGTTTACAATTCTCCTCTGCTCTCTGAGTTCCCCCCCAATGCCCACACACACTCCTACCAAAAGCAAACGCAAAAATATCCTAAAAAATATCCCCCCAGCACTGTTAACCTAGGGGAAACACTGAGATACATACAACATGTGCAGAGTTGTGAATGCCAAGACTTTACTGTCAACCACATTGAATTGCTTTTATCTAAATTTGTATACTTTTCTATTTGCAGACATCAGACCTTCAAGAAGAATTGATCAATTCTAAAAGAAGAGTCATTTTAAGTAATTTAAATAAACTGAAATGCGGTAATGCAAATCCCCCACTTGTGACCAAGCCTGAAGAGCTTCGTAAAGCGGTGGACACAAGTGGGGGGGAGCATTTTACAGAAAATGTGGATGAAAACATTGTTTGCAATAGAGATGTTGGAAAAAAGCTAAAAACAACCATAGAGGAAAACAAAGATCTGAAGCTTCAAATTGCCGTCTTACACAAGAGGATCAAGTACCTGGAAAGTCGACTTACAATTCAATGCACAAGAAAGAAATTTGAAAAAAAAAAAGCACCAGACCTCTGAGACCCAATTTGGTGAGTATTTCAGCTGGGGGTGGGTCATTTATTCTCATATAAAAAAGATGTGTTGGTAGGACTTTGTTTTACACTTCATGTACTTTCCTGTTACGTATATGGTAAATATCCTGTACTTAAAGGCAAGTGAGTGGTAACTCAAGGTACTTACATGAAGTGTATGTACATGCTAACAAATAAGAAACACACACACACTATAATATGCTGTTATACTCCTTATAACTCCATATACAAGCCAGAAACTAATATTTTTGCACAGGCCCATATAAAGGGAAAATGGTGCCACCTAGTGATGAACTGTAAAAGTTACAAATGTTACACCTTCCCAACAGTGAAAACCACCAACCATCAAGAATGGATGATTTTATAGTGTCATGGCTTTGCAATAAAAAAAATACTGCCACGAACAGTAAATGAAGGAGAGAAAATAATCAGATGCTGCACAAAAACTAACAATGCATCAAAGCCAGCATTGTTACTAATTTTTGACATACAGTACCCATGACTATGATAAAAGGTAAAAAAATATGCAGTCCACAATCACTTTATATTGGAAATAAGTCTTTTTTTTTCCTGCAAATCAGGGAAATCGTTTATGAACTTGGAAATTAAAGAGTAAAAATGTTGGATTTTTTTAACATTTAGTATTTTTGATCAAGACAGGTTGATTAATAGATTTATGCGAAAATGTATTTATCTAATACATTTTTACAGCAGTTTAATTTAGTGGATGTTTTCATTCCAAACATAATGAAAGAGTAGTGGTTTCTCAAGTTGTTCTGCCTGAAGAAAAGAACGTCTTCAAGCGTATACATGCTCAATTTACATGTTGGCGACCTCTAGAAGTTAGAATAAATCATCCCTCCTCACTATCTATCATCAGGGACTCTCTCTGCGAGTTGGCAGCAGGTGGCCAACTATGATAACCCATGGAGATTTTCCTGCAAAAGGCCGTCAGGTCGTCAGGTGGGAGACCAGTAAGATTCTTCACTGGAGGGAAACCTGTCACAAGCTTTGCGTAACAAACCTACCTATTTTTTGGACCCTGACAACCCTAATCCAAGTTAAATCAACTCTCGTCGAAAGTCTCCCGAGATCCCATCTGACTACCTGTTGTTCCAGGACAACTTTAGTAAGCAGGCAGCCACCAAGTTACCTCCCCATTAACCATGGGACTGCACGATTGACCTGCTGCCTGGTGCTATATTCCCCAAGGGTCGTGTCTTTCCACTGTACATCCCGGAGCACAAAGCCATGGAGAGTTACATCCAGGAGGCTTTCAAACAGGAGTTCATCCGATCTTCCCTCTCCCAAGTGGCATTGAGCTTCTTCTCTGTGGGTAAAAAGAACAATGGCTTACGACCCTGCATGGACTACCGGACCCTCAATCAGCACAAAGTGAAACTTCCCTATTCGCTTCCTCTGGTCCAGCCTTGGAAGAACTTTGCAGAGCTTGCATTTTCTCTGAACAGGACCTGCGTAGCACATATAACCTCATTCGAATCCAAGAGGCAGATAAATGGAAGACGGCGTTCATCACTCCTGCTGGCAACTATGAATATCAGTTCATGTCGTATGTTCTGTCCAATTCATCCGCCATTTTCAAGATTCATGAATTCATCCATGAGATTCATCCAATTCAAGATTCATGAATTAGGTTTTCTGGGAGTTCCTCCATCATTTCATCATAGTGTAGAAACAGAAGCAGCTCAAAAAATGTGAATATCATGAAAAAGTGAAACTTTCATATACTCTAGATTCATTAAACGTAAAGTAAAACACTTCAAAGGTTTTTTTTTTTTTAATTTTGATGGTTAGATTTTACTGCTCATGAAAGTCAAAAATCCAGTATCTCAAAATATTATATTTCCTAAGATCAATCAATCAAAAAACAAAAAAAAAGGATTTGCAAAACAGAAAAGCTCCAGGTCTTTAAAGTTTGCTCATTTATGCAATCAGTGCTTGGTCGGGGCTCCTTTAGCACAAACTCCAGCATCAGTGAGGTACTGTATGGCATGGAAGCAATTAGCCTGTGGCACTGCTGACGCATTATTGAGCCCTCGTTAAAGAAGTGTGTGTTTCACCATACCTCTGTCCATTTCCTGGAATACGTGGTCAGCATTGACGAAGTCAAGATGGACCAGGGGAAGGTCAAGGTGATCCTAGATTGGCCACTACCCCAAACAGTCAGAGCACTCCAACGCTTCCTAGGCTTCGCCATAAAGGGATAAAACACATTATTCTAAATGAGCATGTCCAATTTACATGATGATTTTAACAACAGGTGGTGCTATAACTATTTAAAATATTTGAAAGCTAAAGTTTTTTTATAATTTTAAATTACCCCAGTGTAGAGAAAATGTCTATATATTACATTGTTTCACTTATATATCAAAATTCAAATGTGATAGGTCTCCTCACTCTGAAAAACTTTGCCTAAAGAAACACTTCTCTCAATCAAATCATTCAATCCTTGGTTTTTCTGTTGAAGATGGTAATATTTATGTCTTTGTCTTTTAGATAAAACATTAATATGTTATGAAAAGTTCCTCGGGGGACCATATCCCACCCCAAAACGGAGCCAGAATGCGATGCAGAGGGTGGAGACTATTAAGAAATTTGTAGGCCATGCTTTTAAATTGAGTCCCACTGGTAAATGGTCTGGTAAAAATACTGTGTGAAAAAAAAAAAAAAAAATGTGGTGTGCACACATCAAGTCAAATTCTACTTGTATAGCATTTTATACAATATTATGGTGACATGCTTGGTTAGTTTTGTTGTGGGATTTCTATGTTGATGTGGAGACTCTATGTTGAGGGAATGAGACCACGAGTTTCTTGTGGCCACGAGTTTGAGTTAACAAACCTGCATGACCAAAGCAGCCCATGATTATCATAGATTCATTTATTAATAATTATTTTAAATTAATGAATTATTATATTAATTATTATAGAAATTATTACACTATTAAATTATTATATTAACTAGCAACCACACTGGGTGCCCTAGCAACCATCCCGGGTATCCTAGCAACCTCATTACAACTCCCTAGCAACAGAGGGGTGAGTTTTGCCACTGCAAGCATCACTCACATTTTCTTCAGGAAATGTACATTCTAGCTGATATACTAGCCTGTATGCATGCATGAGGTAGTGTGGATTGTTATATATTCCTTAAAGGAGTCATACCCTCGTATTACCTTGGATACCTACTGCTGTATTATAGTCTTTCAGGCCCTTCTAAAAAAGAAAATTGGAAAAAAAATAAGCACAGAGCTCCTCAGACCCTTATCTCTGTAGGCATTATTGTCTCGCGAGATCTGATGCGATATTTTGGCTGTCGTGGACGGTCATTATAATAATGCAAATGAGGGGCACGTTGATTGGTTGCAGGAAGGAGGGGGGGTTGACAACACAGGTAACGCTTTAGCATATCATTACAAACTGACATCATGGCGCAAGTTGTGAATGAACGCGACCAGCTTCCCGGCCAGCGCCGTTTAGGGCTTAAATCAAACTTCATTCACGCACACGTATGAAACACGCTTGCATATATACTAAGTACTAGTCACACATACATGTATATGAACTATCTACGCACATAAAGTTACTCATATGAGACGTGAGCACAGCACACACACACAAATATAAGACGTGAGCACACACACACACACAAATTAGACGGGGCCTCATGTAAGCGTTTTAAACAATAACCGAATTCATGATGATCTCAGTCATTTGTTTTTTGCAAAGTAGGTTCGCAGCCATTCCCCATACCTCGAAGCTAATACTCCCGCCAGAGTTGTGCATGGACGCGTTCATTGAACGATAGTTCATGAACTCGTTCATATTTTGGGCAAACATGAACTGAACGTACCGCATTACTGCCTGATGAACGTTACTGTGAACTCGTTCCTTCTGGTGTCTGTGAACGCTTAGCTCTCTCAATTTAACTTCGTTCAGTAGGATGCCAGATTTCTATAAAGCCTTCCAGGTGAAAACCCACCTAAAACACACCGTAAACCGGCCTTAATATGTAGCGGAAAAAACACCCAATCTGGCAACGCCAGATTCTCTTGTTCAAGCTCGTTCATCAAAATGAACAAATCTTTTTTCGAGTCATTTCGTTCATTTAAGGGGCTTTAAATGTTACTATTAACTGGCAAATTCCCCAAACACATCAACCTACGCAATCTTGATCATATTCTGAATTAAGAAATCATTATAATGCAGTCAAAAGTCAGTTTTTGCAGTCCGTTTACAGGGAACATAAATAATTACTTCACCTCCAGTCTTTCGTTTATTTGTCTAGTGACAGAAGCAATAGCATACAATAGCTGCATTAGCAGTTATGCTGTTTGTTACACACAGTAGAGCAATAAAAACACAGTCTTACCGTTTCAATTGCAGGGAATTTTGTTGGAATGGCGCTTTTCCCGAGCTTCGATGCCAACTTCGCCTGATATTGCCCCAAATTTGTGAAGGATTTCGGCGTACAATGTTTAGCACAAACAAGTAACGATAAGCCAGTGGAAGGGTTGAAGGAAAAGCGTCATTAAAAATGAATTTAATCCACTAGTCTCTGATAGGTAGGTCCGTTCTTGGTAGAGAAAACACATTTACATGTTGATTCTGGCAGTCAACCACAGAGCAACTCACGTGTGCACTACTCCAGCGTCTTTCTCGACTGAATATGAGGGGGAGAGGGGAAGGGCGAGCTTCCTGCTGCGTGTCCATATATGGTATATCCTGCCGCGTCTTGACGTCAAGACGGGGAAGAAATCAAAATCTCGTATTTGAGTGCGCGTGCACGTGGGTTATTTTACAAACCCTGAGGTAAACAAACGCTTCACTTTTAAATATCGGCTTCCCGGCCAGTGTATAATCGTTAGGCAATCATAACATACATTGATTCTCGTGGAAAAGTGAAAATTGTGGGTCATGACTCCTTTAAATAATTCAATTAGTCTTACATGCATGGAATAATGCTTTTTTTGAATCCTGATAGTAAAGGTTTTTTTTTTTTTGTGAACAAAGAAAATATCACAATCATGCATACTAAATCAATAATTATGATGTGCTCACCTTACTTGATGTCTTAGTTAAGGTGTTTATCCATGAAGTCATGTCATGAATGAAAGACTTTGAAATCATGAGATATTTTCCTTCTTTTTTTGTCTCTAGATGATCACTTTAGCTGATAAAATTTTGAATGTTGATAAAAACAAGTATACGTTATTTTCAGGGGGGAAAAAAAGGGAAATAATTTAATCTTTATTCAGACACTACAAGGTAATGGGATTGAATTGAGGTGCATCTCAATAAATTAGAATGTTGTGGTAAAGTTCACTTATTTCCGTAATTCAACTCAAATTGTGAAACTCCTGTATTAAATACATGTAATTCACTCAGGCTGAAGTAGTTTAAGTCTTTGGTTCTTTTATTTTTGATGATTTTTGATTAGAATATGGTGACATACCAATCAGTTAAACAACTCAAAACATCTGCAAAGGGCAACAGTCCCTTCAAAATGAGCCTTTAAAATGGTCTTTCAGTTTGGTTCACTTGGCTACACATTTATGGGGAAAACTGCTTACTATGCAGTTGTCCAGAAGACCATCATTGACACCCTTCACAAGGAGGGTAAGCCTCAAACATGAATTGCCAAAGTGCTGTATCCAAGCATGTTAACAGAAAGTTGAGTGGAAGGAAAAGATGCACAACCAGAGAATCACAGCCTTATGAGGATTGTTAAGCAAAATCGATTCAAAAATTTTAATGGACTTGAATGGACTGAGGCTGGGGTCAAGGCATCAAGAGCCACCGCACAGATGTGTCAAGGAATTCGCTGAACCACTGACAACATCTGAGGCATCTTACCTGGGCTAAGGAGAAGAAGAACCTGACTGTTGCCATTGGACCAAATTCCTCTTTTCAGATGAGAGCAAGTTTTGTATTTCATTTGGAAACCAAGGTCCTAGAGTCTGGAGGAAGGGTGGAGAATCTCATAGCCCAAGTTGCTTGAAGTCCAGTGTTAAGTTTCCACAGTCTGTGATGATTTGGGGCAATGTTATCTGCTGACTGCACCCGTTTACCAAGACATTTTGGAGCACGTCATGATTTGGCACCTGCCCACACTGCCAAAAGCACCAAAAGGTAGTTAAATGACCATGGTGTTGGTGAGCTTGACTGGCCAGCAAACTCACCAGATCTGAACCCCAGAGAGAATCTATGGGGTATTGTCAAGAGGAAAATGAAAAATAAGAGACCAAAAAAGCAGATGAGCTGAAAGCCACTCTCAAAGAAACCTGGACTTCCAGACTCCCTAAGCAGTGCCACAAACTGATCACCTCCATGCCACGCCGAATTGAGGCAGTAATTAAAGCCCCTACCAAGTATTGAGTACATGTACAGTACAGTTTTTTTAACTGGTCTTATGAAGTATTCTAATTTGTTGAGATAGTGAATTGGTGGATTTTTATTAAATAGGAGCCAAAATCATCACAATTAAAAGAACCAAAGACATAAACTTCTTCAGCCTGTGTACGTTGAATTTATTTAATACAAAAGTTTCTAAATTGAAATTACTAAAATAAAACTTTTTCCATGACATTCTAATTTATTAAGATTCACCTGTTGTAATTCACCTGAGTACAAAATATCTCGGCATAATTGTTGACGATGTCTTATCTTTTGGCTCATATATTACAAAATCGATGAAAATAATAAAGTTAAGCTTGGGTTATGTAAGATTTTGTTTTTCATTTAATGCAAGAAAGAATTTAATTTCTGTAGTTTTTATTAAGTGTGTCCAGTTTGCACCCTCACTTCTTTTTACTTTAGATGCTGTTTATCATTTTGCTCTAAGGTTTATATCAGACTGTAAACCATCGGCATATCATTGTACATTGTATAGCAGAGTAGGTTGGCCTTCTTTGTCTAATAGGAGACAAATGCATTGGTATTTAATAACAGGTGCAGCTAAAAAAAAATATGTAATGAAAAATATTTTTTTCATATATTCTAATGATATATTCTAGATTTAATACATGTAAAGTAAAACTTTTTTATTTATTTTGATAATTAGAGTTTGTAGCTTCATGAAAGTCAAAAATCCAGTATCTCAAAATTATAGATTATAAATTTTGCTGTAGTTTGATCATTTTAAAACACTTACTTGACAAATGGTCAAAGATGACTTTTTGATATGTGTAATTGTTTTAAAATTTGGGTTGAAACTGGTTGTATTGCTGTCCATTTTGGCCAGGACACTTTGTCCTTTGATCTCAGATCAAACTTTTCTGGTTAACCCTTGTGCGTTGTTGGGGACGTTTTCGTCCACTAGGGGGTAAGGTTGAGTCTTATTTTGGCCACAACTTTCTCTGTGTTTGAGCTAATGGAATGATTTTTGGTGACAAATCTTATTTTGACCCATATTTTGGGAAAATGCTTTGAAATTTTTCAAAAACTCAACAGTACACTGTGGGCAAATTCACTACCCTTTCGGGATATTCGTGGATGAAACTGCTGTAAAAATGTATCAGATAAATATTTTTTTCAATTTTTTTTTTTGCATAAATCTATTCATCAACCTCAGTCCTGATCAAAACTACCAAATTTTTTTTTTTAAATCCAAGATTTTAACTTTTTAATTACCAAGATCATAAATGATGTCACTGATTTGGGGGGAAAAACACACAAAATTACATATTTTCAATATAAAAAGTGATTGTGGACTGGATTTTTTTTTTACCTTTTATCTCAGTCTTGAGCATGTCAAAGATTAGTAACAAGATTGGCTTTGATGCATTGTTAGTTTTTGTGCAGCATTAGATTTAAATTTTTTCTCCCTAATTTGTTGTTGGTGGCTGTTTTTGCCCCATTGACTTCCATTATAACAACATTTTTTGATTGCAAAGCCATGACACCATATAATCATGCATTCTTGATTGTTTGTGGTTTTCCCTTTTGGGAAGAGGTAAAAAAAATGTATTTTTACAGTTGATCACTAGGTGGGACCATTAACCCTTTAGATAGGCCTGTGCAAAAAAAGGCTTGGTTTCTGGCTTGTATATGGAGTTATATGCAGTATAACAGCAAATTATAGTGTTTGTGTGTGTGTGAGATTCTTGATTGTTGGTGGTTTTCCCTGTTGGGAAGAGGTAACATTTGTTATTTTTTTACAGTTGATCACTAGGTGGGACCATTAACCCTTTAGATAGGCCTGTGCAAAAAAAGGCTTATTTTCTGGCTTGTATGGAGTTATATGGAGTGTAATAGCAAATTATAGTGTTTGTGTGTGTGTGATAGAGAGAGAGAGAGAAAGATAGGGTGTGAGAGAGACCTTTGTGCACTTACCTTGATGTACAGTATCTGAAAAAATCAAAATATGCACCTCATGCTCTCAGAACTACATGGAGTAAACAATAAAAAAAGAAGTGTGTTTATGCACCTGCTTCCTTTTGATGGTGAAAAGTACAGATGGCCTATATGTGAAATGCTCCTCTTTTCTTGATGGTAAAGCCAGTTTAAAACCTTAAAATCCTGTAGAAAAACTTCTACTTCACATCAAATTTATGAACATAATGTATTATGAACCAAAATGCAATACCAACTTCAAATAAGCTGCAGCTCGCTGGAGGGGTCACGCTACATAATCATTTCTAAAACTTTGGTACAAGTCAAGCCCTTTCTCGTGTTGCTTGCTGCTCTTCTCACCATTAGATATCCAGCACGATGGCATGCAAGTGTTTAAATCCACGTACTTTGCTTTTGTTTAGTCTATTCGCTTGTTAAGTCTGACGTCACGTAGCAGCGATTCCGTGTGCAAACGCTCTATCAGTTACCACGAGAAAACAACAAAAGGTGCTAATATAAACTCACAATGTAATAGAATACTAGCGAAAAAGTTATAATATTAACCTTTAACTCCATACCGAAGTACCAGATAGCCAGACAATGAAAATATAAATATAAAAAAAATATATAAATATTATTTGTGTTTGGGACGCTGTGAGCACGGAGACTGTAGTGTTTATCGTAAGTTTGAAAGCGTTCAGCTTAAATTATCAATATGAATAAACAGTGCTCATAAACGGCTGCTGAGGTCATATTCTCAAGTGAAGCGAGTTGAGGCCTGGACCCGGAAACAGCGCTTCTTACGTCATCACTTAACAACCGAATACTTTCACCACCATTAAAAGGCAGCAGGTGCATAAATACACTTTTGTTTACTCCATGTAGTTCTAAGAGCTGAGGTGTACATTGTGATTTTCTGAAATACATTAAGGTAAGTGCGCAAAGGTCTCTCTCTCACACACACACATACACACTCAATATAATATGCTGTTATACTCCATATAACTCCATACAAGTCAGAAACTAAGCCTTTTTTTGCACAGGCCTATCTAAATGGTTAATGGTCCCACCTAGTGATCAACTGTAAAAAAATAACAAATGTTACCTCTTCCCAACAGGGAAAACCACCAACAATCAAGAATCTCACACACACACAAACACTATAATTTGCTCTTATACTCCATACAACTCCATTATACAAGCCAGAAACTAAGCCTTTTTTTGCACAGGCCTATCTAAAGGGTTAATGGTCCCACCTAGTGATCAACTGTAAAATTAACAAATTGTACCTCTTCCCAAAAGGGAAAACCACAAACAATCAAGAATGCATGATTACATGGTGTCATGGCTTTGCAATCAAAAAATGTTGTTATAATGGAAGTCAATGGGGCAAAAACAGCCACCAACAACAAATTAGGGAGAAAAAAATGTAATCTAATGTTGCAGAAAACTAAAAATGCATTAAAAAGCCAATGTTGCTACTAATCTTTGACATGCCCAAGACTGTTATAAAAAGTAAAAAAAAAAATCCAGCCACAATTACTTTTATATTGAAAATAAGTCATTTTGTGTTTTTCCCCCAAATCAGTGACATCATTTATGAACTTGGCAATTAAAGAGTTAAAATCTTGGATTTTTTTTAAAACATTTGCTAGTTTTGATCAGGACTGAGGTTGATTAACAGATTTATGCAAAAAATTTGAAAAAAAAAAAATATGAATCTGATACATTTTTACAGCAGTTTAATTGAGTGGATGTTTTCATCCCGAACAACTCGAAAGGGTAGTGAATTTGAACAATCCACAAGGGTTAAATAAACTTCGGGAATGGGTACTAAGACCTGGTATTTAATCTGTCCCAGGGCTAAATTATGAAAGTAGAACAGTAGTATCGATAAGCTCTGACATTAATATTTCTAATTGTGCTCAAGAAATTAAGAAAATATACATATTGATCCAACTCACACTGAAGATGGCTGATCCATTTTGTCTGTTTTGTTTTTTTCAGGTATATAAAAATGCTCAAAGAAAATCACCACTATCGTGCCACCGCCATGGTGCACAAGTTAGTGGACCTTTCCCACTTTTTCAAGTGGGTTAAGGAAGCAGGCCCCGATGGACTAAAAGTGTCAAAGAAAGCCCTGAAACGGGCTCTTCTGATTATCAAAACATGTGTAAAAGAGGAGTCAAAAAACAAGCATGCCTGGCAGCAGGAGGTCCACTTACTGAAATCTGGTGAGTTTTGTAATATGCACAAACACATACACCTATATATAACACCCCTTTATGTCTCTTTTCATTTGTACCATGAGCGATATCACACAAGCATATTGTTATATTTTAAACATGATATTATGTGTTTGAATGAAGAGTTTATTTGCAAAAACCAATGTTTTAGAGATGAAAAAAACATCTGTTTAATCTGTGTAATCTTTGTTATCTCCTCAGATGACAATGTAAATGCCTGACAAGGGTTGTTGTTGTGATCATAGACTGTATGGAAGTGATTAATTGCAATAACCGGTCATTTCTGTTAATCCTGTAGTGCCAGTTCTGCTTACTAAAAGTTGCCTACTTGGCATCTCGCATTCCATGCCCAGCTTTTCCGACAACATTCTTTTGCAAGTTTACTTAAAAATCTTTAATTCCATTTACACCCTGAAGAAGAAGATATCACAGGTTCATCAAGTTCATTGAAATGATCCATCCTCAATCACTGTTAGTCAGCTTTGATGAAACTCCTATCAGCTAGCACCTCTTTTCCAAATGAAAGTAGCCTTGTCACCTGACCTGAATATGGTGCACTGCTGAAATTGACTAGTTTTAATTAGTAGTTACTAATTGAAATGACGTCGTTGGTGACGCGAGTACCCATCATTACACTATTTTGCCTCCCCAGGTTGGTGAAAGCGAATATCACTACAACAATTACAAATGATTAGATATAAATCATCAGTTTGTTGTTTTACACACAGATATTTTCAGAAACTACATAGTCGTGAGATGCAATAATAGTTTAGACACTCTTTCCTTTTTTTGTATCTAGCTAGTGCTGTGATGTAATTGTAACATGCATCATGCAGAAAACAACAGGCCAATCAGAAGAGAGGCATACAAATATTAATTAGACAGGCCAAAATTTACCAGTTTTTGGCAGAGCTACTGAGAGAGAAGCTGTAAAAAATATATTGAGATTGTTTTTGGTTTTTATTCTGCAATTACATATTCTTAAGGACATCAACACCTAAATTAAATCTCCAGAAAGTTGTACAATATGGGACCTTTAATTAAACACTGGACCTAAAATGCAATTTGGTGTGCTTAATTGAACTACCTTTTTTTAATATCAGAAAACCTTTTGGATCCTGCTGCCCATGCTGAGTTTGTGAAAGCTGCTTCAGAGGTGCTTCCTGAAGTATTGCGTAAGTTACAAGGCTTTTGGTAGATTCCAGACAACAAAATACAAAAGTGGATCAAGAGTTTGATTTCATAGTTAATGGTTTTCATTGTGTTGAATGATTTGTTTTCATTATGTTTAGAAAAACTACAGCATGAAAAGAGGCAGCTGGACCTCTTCTTTGGCCTCCTCGGTGGGGTCATGATTGCCACTTCTGTCCACAGGTCAGGGGTCATCATGAACCTCACCGTGGAGGAATTTCAGGCCTCCAAAGGAGGCAAGGACGGCCATGCCATTTTTGTGAGTGTTGTAGTAGTCATTGTTTTTCTTTACATTTATTTGCTTACATATATAGTCGTACACTTATTCATAATTATCTTACTTTAAAGGTCAAAAACCACAAAACATGTGCATCATTCGGCCATGCAATACTCCCCATCACAAAGGGGGAGTATAATTGCATGGCCGAATTTTTATAAATCCGAGGAAGCTTTGAGGGGAGCCAGTCACTCCACTTCTTTTTTAATTCGAAGGGTGGGGTGTTCAAGGGCCTCCTCAAAGCTTTCACCGCCGCATGCAGAAGTCAAGGGTCAAGAGCCCAACTAAAGCAAACACTGATCTCTAACATGGTTACTTCAAATGAAACAATAAATCAACATCTAAACCTTAGTTCATTCTCAATAAGATCTTCTGTAGACGGCTGACAGAAATAAAGTCAGTCTGGTTATTAATAAGTGGAGCTGGTGATGCTGTTTGTGGGGTTGTTTAATCAGATCTTGAGAGATTTCATGTATTTTATTTCAGTTGATTTCATCTAAGGCTGTGTCTGAAGTCAGTTGTAGTAGTTCTTGTGTTTCTCTTTTCTTCAGTGATTCGGTTTGTTAACAGCAGCTGTTCATCACTAATTCACAATTATCACTCAGTTAATTACTTAATTGCAATGTATATCTTCTTTCAGTGAACTCAACTGAATTAAGTTCAGAGTACTCATAACTGTTCGTTTTTTCAACTTAAATGGTTTAAGGCAATCTGTTTCCTCAAACGGTTTGAGTTAACATAACTTAAGGATATCTGTTTACTCAAACCGTTTGAGTTAAGTTTACTTGTCGGGCTTTACAGTGTAGTTAAATGAAAATACATTTAATCTTACTCTGTGGTATGTGAACAATGTTGATAAGTGTCTTTGCTACCGTGACAAAGGTAATATAATTCTTCCATTCTTTTTTAAACCGGGCATTTTTAGCAATTCATTTTTTTCATCTGGATTTTTATTTATTTTTCTTACCAATGTAGAAAATATTTTAGTTAACTGGGCCCGGTTCCCCGATAACGTTGACTCTTAGCGCGCTAAGAAGACATCGAAAGATATATCTTACCAAAGTTGTTGATGTTTCTAAGTGTGTTTCCCGAAGTGTCCCTTAGGAAGCTTCTTAGCACGCTGCCTCTTACGTTACTGTCCAAAGTCAGGGTGCTGAATTAGTTGGCATCGATTGCTCATGAATCGATTTTCCACTTTACGCGAAGGTGCAATACAGCGTTAAGAAAGACAACACGTTCTATGCAAATGAAACATTCCTCAAATTATTACAGTAACATTTATTTTAACATAGTTTAAGTTATCAGTAAAATATAGACTATAAATTAAATTATCAAAGGGTCAGTAATGTTCACACGATATGTTGTGACGGTAAGACAAACCGGGTATCCCTCGCTAATCATCCATCCCGTTGTGCCACTTGTGCCGCTTCTTGACATGGGTTTAACGACTTATAAAAATTATATAATACACTTTTATATTAATGGCAAGGTACTTTACAATTAGATTGATTGGCAAGCAGCTGCAGTTACTTCTGTTTAATGCAGTATTGATTGGAATTGGTTTATGTTTTTAATAAAAATCAACCTATCTACAATGAACAGAGAGAGAGAGAGTTAGATACAAAATATGCTGGCGAAGCAACGTAAAAAAGGGCACCAAGCCTCTCGTCAGAGGAGGTGTTGCTGGACCTTGCCACCAGGTCAGATATCACACCCCTATGGTCCACTATAACCTGCACATTTATGGCCGCGTCTTCCTTTCGCGATAAGTAGCCTACGCCTGATCATTCACTGATGGATTGGCGATAGGGATGAGTGTGCCATCCACCAGGATGCAATCCCCGGCATGGCGCAGAAGGGCATTGGAGACAGTGTGGACGCACTTCCACACAGAGGTCTTGATTAGGCTGTAGCCTTCTCCCACAACCTTGATGACTCTCTGTAGCAAAAAAAAAAAAAAAACACAAAAAAAAAAAAAAAGTAGCGCTGGGCTTCAGGGCTTAAAGTCAAAGTCACCTTTATTTATATAGCGCCTTAAACAAAATACATTGCTTCAAAGCAACTGAACAACATTCATTGGGAAAACAGTGTCAATAATGCAAAAATGATAGTTAAAGGCAGTTCATCATTGGATTCAGTTATGTCATCTCTGTTCAGTTAAATAGTGTCTGTGCATTTATTTGCAATCAAGTCAACGATATCGCTGTAGATGAAGTGTCCCCAACTAAGCAAGCCAGAGGCGACAGCGGCAAGGAACCGAAACTCCATCGGTGACAGAATGGAGAAAAAAACCTTGGGAGAAACCAGGCTCAGTTGGGGGGCCAGTTCTCCTCTGACCAGACGAAACCAGTAGTTCAATTCCAGACTGCAGCAAAGTCAGATTGTGCAGAAGAATCATCTGTTTCCTGTGGTCTTGTCCTGGTGCTCCTCTGAGACAAGGTCTTTACAGGGGATCTGTATCTGGGGCTCTAGTTGTCCTGGTCTCCGCTGTCTTTCAGGGATGTAGAGGTCCTTTCTAGGTGCTGATCCAGCATCTGGTCTGGATACGTACTGGATCCGGGTGACTGCAGTGACCCTCTGATCTGGACACAGACTGGATCTGGTGGCTACGGTGACCTCGGAACAAGAGAGAAACAGACAAATATTAGCGTAGATGCCATTCTTCTAATGATGTAGCAAGTACATAGGGTGTTATGGGAAGTGTTTCCGGTTCCGGTTTACCTAATTAATGCATCCTAAAAATCCTTTAACGGATTTAGATAATAAAAGCATATTAGTATGTTATGTGTATGCCAGGTTAAAGAGATGGGTCTTAATCTAGATTTAAACTGCAAGAGTGTGTCTGCCTCCCAAACAATGTTAGGTAGGTTATTCCAGAGTTTAGGCGCCAAATAGGAAAAGGATCTGCCGCCCGCAGTTGATTTTGATATTCTAGGTATTATCAAATTGCCTGAGTTTTGAGAACGTAGCGGACGTAGAGGATTATAATGTAAAAGGAGCTCATTCAAATACTGAGGTGCTAAACCATTCAGGGCTTTATAAGTAATAAGCAATATTTTAAAATCTATACGATGTTTGATAGGGAGCCAGTGCAGTGTTGACAGGACCGGGCTAATATGGTCATACTTCCTGGTTCTAGTAAGAACTCTTGCTGCTGCATTTTGGACTAGCTGTAGTTTGTTTACTAAGCGTGCAGAACAACCACCCAATAAAGCATTACAATAATCTAACCTTGAGGTCATAAAAGCATGGATTAACATTTCTGCATTTGACATTGAGAGCATAGGCCGTAATTTAGATATATTTTTGAGATGGAAAAATGCAGTTTTACAAATGCTAGAAACGTGGCTTTCTAAGGAAAGATTGCGATCAAATAGCACACCTAGGTTCCTAACTGATGACGAAGAATTGACAGAGCAACCATCAAGTCTTAGACAGTGTTCTAGGTTATTACAAGCAGAGTTTTTAGGTCCTATAATTAACACCTCTGTTTTTTCAGAATTTAGCAGTAAGAAATTACTCGTCATCCAGTTTTTTATATCGACTATGCAATCCATTAGTTTTTCAAATTGGTGTGTTTCACCGGGCTGCGAAGAAATATAGAGCTGAGTATCATCAGCATAACAGTGAAAGCTAACACCATGTTTCTTGATGATATCTCCCAAGGGTAACATATAAAGCGTGAAGAGTAGCGGCCCTAGTACTGAGCCTTGAGGTACTCCATACTGCACTTGTGATCGATAGGATACATCTTCATTCACTGCTACGAACTGATGGCGGTCATATAAGTACGATTTAAACCATGCTAATGCACTTCCACTGATGCCAACAAAGTGTTCAAGTCTATGGAAAAGAATGTTGTGGTCAATTGTGTCAAACGCAGCACTAAGATCCAATAAAACTAATAGAGAGATACACCCACGATCAGATGATAAGAGCAGATCATTTGTAACTCTAAGGAGAGCAGTCTCAGTACTATGATACGGTCTAAATCCTGACTGGAAATCCTCACATATACCATTTTTCTCTAAGAAGGAATATAATTGTGAGGATACCACCTTTTCTAGTATCTTGGACAGAAAAGGGAGATTCGAGATTGGTCTATAATTAACTAGTTCTTTGGGGTCAAGTTGTGGTTTTTTGATGAGAGGCTTAATAACAGCCAGTTTGAAGGTTTTGGGGACATATCCTAATGACAATGAGGAATTAATAATAGTCAGAAGAGGATCTATGACTTCTGGAAGCACCTCTTTAAGGAGCTTAGATGGTATAGGGTCTAACATACATGTTGTTGGTTTAGATGATTTAACAAGTTTATACAATTCTTCCTCTCCTATGGTAGAGAATGAGTGGAACTGTTCCTCAGGGTTTCTATAGTGCACTGTCTGATGTGATACTGTAGCTGATGGCTGCAATTTTATCTCTAATAGTATCGATTTTAGAAGTAAAGTAGTTCATAAAGTCATTACTGCAGTGGTGTTGGGAAATGTCAACACTTGTTGAGGCTTTATTTTTCGTTATTTTAGCCACTGTATTAAAAAAATACCTGGGGTTATGTTTGTTTTCTTCTAAAAGAGAAGAAAAGTAATCGGATCTAGCAGTAAAGCAGAATTCCGCCGCGTTAGCCTGGCCAGCGCAGGTCTGGGTAGGTCCAGCTTCTCCACAATGAGTTGTCTTGGGGGGGGATTTTTTTTAATATAGCCACGTCAGGCAAAATGTCAAAAGGGCTTAAGTTTTGCCGAATAAAAAAACTGACATGGACTAAATGGCTCCGAGTCCGGCTCCGTCTTTGATTCATTACAAGAACACGTTGGATCGCTGCCATAGTTGGTCGCTTACTGGACACCACCATGCTTACCCATTTAAAGATCTTAGCCATTTAGAGCCAAATTGTTTGCCAGATTTTAATTATCAAAAAAATGATTGCCAATTCGCTTTAATTACATTACGAAAAAGCCTAGGCTAATTACCACCTTATTAGTTCTGTAACCACATAAAGTCAACTTCATAAATAGGCCTGTATCCATTGCGAACATAATTTATTATGAGTCTTAAAAAATAACAGAAAATCATTGAGCCACAAAATTGTCAACATACCATAGTTTGACTTGTACTTCGCTGCGCTGGTTTCTAAAGACTGTTGTACAGTAGCGTCATGAGCTCAAATAACGCTAAGAGAGAGCTACGAATGGTCCAGACCAACCTTACGAAAGTGTGACTTACAGAAGATATACTTAGCGTACGAACGTGTCGGGAACCGTGCCATAAGGTTAGGAGAGAGGTTAAGGAATAGGTTAAGAACTACTTAGCGATAAGAACGTTTTGGGGAACCGGGCCCAGTACATTTTTGTCAGTTTTTTTTTTTCTAAACAGATCGATTAACTTCAAGATTTCAAAATCAGATAGCATGCTGATAATGTAGCACTGTAAGATTACATTTGTTTGAATGCATTATTGCGAAAGCGATTGAGTGTGAATCTGTTTAAATCATGCTTTAACCCGAAAATAATCAGTAAAAGAAACAGACAAACTCTTAACATCCCGCTCGACTCTTGCAGTCAACCTTCTGATCAAGCTAAATATGTTGGCTGTTGGCATGAATTTTACTCGTGATAAGAAGCTCATATTCAAGTGTTTGTGCAAAAATTATTAATGTGCATTAATGACAGGGAGGCGCCGTCTCATCACTTTAATTTTTCATGATAATGAATGTATAATTTTTTAATTAACATAATATCGTTGTGTCTCACATAGGTACATTAAAATATATCTACAGAAAGCTTGAAATGTTTTTAGACGAAAAGGAATAGTGTAATGTGTGAATGTTGCATTTCTCTCGTTGGAGAGAGCCAGGACTGTGAATATAATCAAACAACAGTCGTATATAAACCGGTTCAGCAAGTGAAAGCCTCATAAGACACTTGTCCATATGAAAGAGCAATTCACACTTTTATCTCGACCACCACAAGCCATGAATAACTACCCAAAACCCAACCCCCTCCAGCTGAACAGAATTCGGTCTGTGTTTTGGCTCTGAGGAACGGTGTGTTACTGGGCTGAAACATGCTTGCACTCAGAAGTATTCTTTGTATTCATAATTTTCTCGCAGCCCATATTATTATTTTCACAAGACCATAATGATAATAACAAATCATCAATTAATAATTAATCATTATTTTACGAAAATCATTGTTATTTGTGATCGTGGATATAAGGAGGCTTTAAGACCAAGCGGAATCCTCTGTTCCCGCCTCACAGCGAGTCCCGCGCGCTCAGTGATGCAAGCTTCACTGTCTGCGGTTTGACTTTACTGAATCAGATTGAGGCCAATACAACTTATTGATCATGAGCCCAGGGCCAGAGCAAGCTCAAATGCCGCTCTAGGCAGAGCACGATCGTGCCGCCCCCCTCACATTCACAATTAGGGATCCTTAAGATGCATGTAAACAATTTTTTTTTAATCTATGAAATTACACTAAAATAAAAATGTGCAAGCATGTTTTCAGAGTTTTTAATTTTTTCATTCTGCAAAAAGGTGAAAAGGGTAGCCTACACAATGCAACAGCAAAGTATAAATTCTGTTTCATAGGCTAATAGATAGTGTACAGAATAAAACTAAACATGTGCACTCAACTTTTTAGCTCACAAAACTGGAGTTTTCGATTGTTTTCTTGACTGATACACACATTCACACACCTTCATTTCAGAAGCGTGCGCGTCGGGCTTTCGCAGCGGCAAACGCTTTGATTGCATCCTCGAGTTTAACTTGTACTTCGGAGATCATTTTTATCAGTTTAAGCTTTGAGAAACTGCGTTCTCCATAGCTCACAGTGACAGGGAGAGTGAGAAGCACTCTCAATGCTACAAAAACATTTGGAAAATTGTTTTCCATCCCTTTTTCACAGATGAATTATAGCGCATCCAGTGGTTTAGATCCAGCAACCAGGTGTCTACCCAAAGCAGTCAGCTCTTCAAACAATTCATGCCCATCAACATCCCTCGAGTCTCCATGAGTCAGGGCCTTTTCCAGTCCTAAGCAATCCTGAAGAACTAGGCTATTCTATTCTCCTTTTCTTTGAGAGATGCGATGTCATATAAAAATCCAAATACGCGCCCATGGTCTCTAAGCAGCGAAAAGCGCTCTTCCACGGAGGATTACTCATGACCAGATAAATTTATTCGGTTTCACATTTTTGAATATACATTAAAGTATTTTGCATGCATATAGACCTACTAATAGGGCGCTGCCGTGCGGGAATTTTTATTCGAAATGTAAAGTTTTTTTATTTATTTATAGCTTTTATTTTATTTATACCTAATGTGAAACAAACAAATAAATTAATAATTCTCTCTCTCTCTCTCTTTCTCTCTCGCCTTCTCTCTCTCTCTCTCTCTCCGCCCTGGCTGAGCTGCCTAGTTCGCCTATAGGCACGCGCCGGCCCTGCATGAGCCCAACATTTAGCAAGGCAGGAAAATTCTAACGGAAGGAAGACGTATATCATTGAGCTAATGCTGTTAAACAGAGAGAGAGAGAGAGAGAAACTAGTCTAGGGCTATTCTTAAACTTGAAGCTCATTATATTGAAGTAGCCTACAAATCCAAACACCAGAAACGTTATGCATTTTATGAATAATGAAATGTTATGAAAATTATGCATTTTATTTATTCACACTGTATGGTTGAAATAATATTTTAGTTCACAACTTTAAGTTCCGTTGTTTAAAAAAATGCTTTATTGGCTGATGTTTCATAAACCTTCGGTTGCTCTAAAATGCCATTGTTAATTTCTAAAATGTTATGCCATTATTAATTTCACAGTATTTTTTACCAATGACTAATCTTTAAAGTCACAATTCTATAATGGTCAAAATTACTCAGGCCAATGGTATTTTTTTAATGACATTATTTTATTATTATTATTATTATTATTATTATTATTAATTATTTGAATAATTGTAGCTTACATAAATAGGTAAAGCAAAACAAATATTCGGATTGTCCCTTATTTTTCCCTTGTTTTCCTAAAGAATAAACACGTATTTTTTACAAGAACAAACATGATAACATATTATTAACTAATAAAAAATAATTTAAGCAATTAAAACCTTTTTTTAAACTTGAATTTAAATACTATTAAACTAACTTTATATTCTCAAGGAGTTTATAAGTAAAAAAACAGTTCTAAATGAACTTGTGTTAACAATATAATTATAACTAACAATATAATTCGATTTTTTAAAATGAACAATTCCTGTATAAAATGGGACAGCAACCTTTATATCAGTGGTTCTCAACCTTTTTTTCCAGCTGGCCGCACTATGGTCTAAGTGCAAGTCTACGCATATAATTTACATATTACGTCAGCAATACAAACCAACCTGATTTATAATATTATAGCCTAACTATTATGATATATAATCTATTACATTCATTGAAATAAACAATTCTATTCCCCATAAATAAAACACCTGATGCTGTCGGGACCAATTTTGTGAGATTCAGCTTGAAAGCAATAACACAAAGAAGTTGCGATTGTAACGCCTGTGTTATACTTTCCGCATGAGCAATCCGGACGCAGACACGGCCAGCGCGGACGCAGACTTCTTCAATTTATACTTCTGAATTCGCAGGCTGATGGTCCGCTCTGCAATTGCCCATAATTATTGCACATCTGACTGTCTTTATATTCTTTTATTGACGGATTGCACAGGTTCGAGTAGCAATGAGCTTCTTCACTCTGCCTGCACATGTGCAATTTTGCTTTTGAAGCCTATTGACCACCCGCACCTGTCCGTGCGGTCGTCTGCTCAGAGCCTCGGCACACACTCTTCAATGACGATAAGGATTGTTACATAGTGTATGGTGTTTCCATTTATCTGAACTTCTTCAAGTGAGTTGCGGGGCAAAAAAAACAAACGAAAATCCAGCACTTCTCCTTCAATACTGATACTGCGACTATTCACAGTTTGTACATGTTCATTCGGTGGCATTATTTGAATTTCTTTTTTTTCTCCCTTAAAAAACAAATGTGTCCATTCTGATGCGCAATTTTACCTTAAAGGCAATTTACCTAATGGCTGTTGATGACTATTTGAATTGAATTCTGCCAAAGTGCGCGCTTGTATGTGTTCGTTAAATGCTTATGCCAGTGCTCATGTCTGAAAATAATATATGAAGAAAAAAAAATCACATAAAAACATTAGGATATAGCTTATATTTCATTTGTAGCATATTTTTTTTAATTGATGTAAACGATACAATTTTAGAAAATGATAAAGTTTTTTTATTTTTTTATTCAGCATGTGGTGCGGGCCGCATTTGAATTCGTCACGGGCTACGGGTTGAGAACCACTGCTTTATATCAAACATTTTTAAATCGTCCACAGCTGAGTTTTGCGGGAGGCTGATCTGCGCCAGATCGCGTGAAGTGAATGTAATGAACAAAGTCATTTTCAGATGCAATGAAAAAAAAAACATGGATAACCTAGATTAGTTCCAGGCTCTGTTCTGAAGTAAAATAATTATAATTACTGTTAACCAAGAGTAACACATTTTTAACACATTTTAAAAGTACAACAAAAATAGTTACCTTATGTATGCACAACTAAAGAATTTTTGCACCGTTTATATTGTTAGTCAGGATTCATCTTATCGATTTTTGCATGAGAAAAGTAACAAGTGCAAGCAGCAGCTCAGCTTACACGACATCAGAATAAAAGATTTGTTTCCCATCAATCAAAGCAAATGAGTTGCGAAAGGTTGCCTTCTTGCCCTCCTCCCTTGCCTTCTTCACAAGAGGCCACAGCTTGTCCCGCGCTTCTCTATCTTCAGGAGACAGCGGCTCCGAGAGACGCAGTTTATTATCAGTTAGAAACTTGCAACCTTTAGCAGCACCCCAAATGATGTCACGACTGCGGCGCTGTGAGAACAGAATTATGATCAATCTGATCTTTCCATCCATCCGCTTCGGACCCAGACGATGAACGACATCGACACTGTCCTGGAGCCCGTCTCCGACTCCAGGAGCAATCTTCCCTAAGATGTTGAGGACCACACTTGGGACATCCTCGTTGTCTAGGGCTGCAACTAACGATTATTTTGATAATCGATTAATCTGTCGATTATTTTTACGATTAATCGATTAATCGGTTTATGTACTTATATTTTAGTTTTTTCCATTTTTTCCCCAAGTAAATTATTAATAAATGGTCTTTATCCTTCAACATAGATTTTTAAGAGATTGTAACCATTTTGCACTGTCATATCCTAATCAAAAATATACCTGGAGTTGTTTTATTATGTGTTAGTAATCCTTTGTCGAACTCTTCTGCAATCAGAACACTGACCCATACTCTAGCAAATTTCACAAGGAGATATAAAATAATGTTTTCACCATGGCAGTCCTTAGAGCTCCTAAAGTAGTTTAACATCCCGAACAAAGCTTATTAAGGAATGTTTCAGAACATATTTTCACGAAGAATAAGGATAAAACAGAATAAGATTGCAGTGCGTTGTATTTTATTATTTACTGGGAAACAGCTTTATAGCTTTTGCTGTGAAATTGTAAACAATCCTTCGAATAAAGTGCCAGTGACATGAAACCTGAATGGAACTCACAATTTAAAGTAAAATCCATCAGAAGGTTGTCCAGAAAAAAAATAGGACACACACAAAAAACCTGCTGTGTGAAAAAGAGCAGTGAATACTTAGAAAAAAAGTGCATTTCAAATATCTTTAAACATTTATCTCTCTCATTCAGTCATAATTAGGCTGCACGACTGAATTTTGAACTGGTAAACGACAAACTAATCACAGAACATGTTTGTAAAGCTTTAAATGTTAACTGTTAAAAAGCAATGTTATCAGCTTTTACGACTAAACATTTGCAAACAACATTGTACTGGAGAATCTGCACAAATAAAAGTCTTAGGGGCCGTTCACATATCGTGCCTAAAAACGCGTGGAAAATGCTAGGCGCGCCGCTTTCTCCTTCTTTCCAAAGCGCTCGTGCAGAAGCGCCCCTGAGGCGTCTGCCTTTGCTAAGCAACCATGACGTGCTCTCTCCTTGAAGACGCGGATATTTCAGCAAATGATAAAAGGATTTGCAGCTCAAAAAATCGCTTGCAGTAGCTCTGCTACTAAATTTATTTCAAAATGGAAATCCATATACAACTATGATCAGCTGTTCCTTTCATCTTGGCTGAGCTTTTAACGTTGTTACGGGAAAGGATGAAGCTGATTGGTTAGTTCTTGTCACATGACCCGCGATGCGCTTGCAGCATTCTGAAAAGTTGAGATGTTTTTAACTCGATGCGGTGCGGTGTTGGAAATAACGAACTTGAGCGCGCAAAAGACGCGATATGTGAACGTCCCCTTAAACAGTGCAGTAGTGCAGAGTTTACCGGTTACTCTTCTTTTTTGAAGGCTCAAAGTAAAGTACTCCCACATCACGCTGAATGCTGCAGAGACGCTGTTCGGGAAGCACGTGACATAAAACAAGGCCAGCTATTGGCTATTCGCTACTTCTCCTGCTGTACTGGCTGAGTAAAACCTCCGGTGGCTCATTACTGCCACACTTTGGTCACCGCAGATTTGAAATATGCACGAAATGAGCCGCTTACGGCAAATAAAAGTTATTTAGCAACGAATCGATGACTAAATTAGTTGACAACTATTTTAATAATCGATTTTTATCGATTAAATCGATTCGTTGTTTCAGCTCTATCGTTGTCTTTTTCCGCAACGCCGTGCAACTTTAGAAACCATCGCCAGCTGTAACGTCTACACTCCTGTAGACTTGCTTTCAGTGATTTGTTTTCCTTTCTCAATGCGTGGACCTCAGATTCCAGATGATCGAGAGGCTCTTTATGCACGCCAACATTCAAAATAAGCTGTTGCACCGTCGCTGTTAGACTTTTGACTTGTTTGGAAGTTGCCTCCGTGATGGTTTCAATCGCCGAAATGTTCTGGAACGTTTTATCTCATTTTGAATCAAGCTCACGAATAGCAACCAAGACATTCTCATTTCTGTTACCACTAACGTTAGATTCTGCGCGTTTAGTTTTTTTTGCAGCTGGCTTCTGAGGAGTGTCCGGGAGGGATGTGACAACCTCATTTTCGAAATTTGGACATCCGTCAAACCACTGTGATTCGGTATCTTTCTTAAGTTTAGATCCAGCACTACTCGAGGCTGATGCTGAATCCTCAAATTGAACAACTGAGCCAGATGCGTCGGAGGACATGGTGTCAAGCCAATCTTGTTTAACTTTCTTTTTGCCATGCATAAAGATGTCAAATCAGGATCACATAACTTTTTTTCACGTCTTTTTTCATCTTATCACCAGTCCAATTAATAGGTTATCACCATTTCACCTTTATTTCCCTGAATAGCAAAGATACGCTACCACCTACACCGCCACCATCTTGGCCTCCCCAACCCATAGCTGGAGTATAGTTTCTGCACTGATGAAGACTAATTTATTGACGTCACAACTGAAGTATCCTAGTTTGCAGATCACTGCCTGTATGTGTTGATGCATTGGATACAAAAATCCAAATAGTAAGAAATGTATCAGAGTATAATGATGTTTTAACTGACTGATAGTGATGTGTCGTTCTTGAACGATTCGTTCATTTTGAACGAATCTTTAATGTGACTCGAAAAGAACGAGTCGTCTCGAGGGGTGATTCGTTCAGTCGCACATGCGCAATATTCTATAGGTTCTGTTCTGCTAGTAGCACCCATAGACAGTAAAAGAAATGGACACAGCGACCCCATTGGATTCAACAGAGACAAGTGAAGTCAATTAGAAGCACGCACTTCCTGGGGGTCGAGCGACGTTGTTGAATAATTTTGTCCCGTTGCTTCTATGGACTCTCTATGGGCTTCTCCCTTGACTTCATGCCTCCACGTCCCCCCGATAGCCTCATAGACAGTAAAAGATTGCCTGCGAGCTTCTCCTCCTGCCCATACGGTAATTTCTCTACTGTGCGACAGAGAGTCGCAGGTTATGACGCAATCGTTAGTCTATTTTTACAAAAACTGCTTCTACGGGACCACAACGATACAAGGTAATGCATTTTCGTGTTTCTTTAGAAATAATTAATGGACAAATGGAGTCTTTAAACGCCTCAGATGTAAAGTTATTGTTGCAGGCCCGCCTCCGGAGGCCCGTCAGACAGATTACTGTAAAAACTGTAAAAACAGGATAAAATGAAAAGACCGGGAGAGTCACGTCTGCTCCTTCACAGCTCCTCTGTTGGTATCTTTATTCAGTGCAAAATCAATTTCAGATACATACAACTGTTTTTATAAAGCTTTACTTTACATTCTGTTGTGTCTCTTTTAGACAGCACTTTAATGTCACTGTCATCACAACAAAATCATATTATCATTTTTCTTATCTTCCTTTTGCCCCTTTTGTTGACACCTGAATACTCTGTATACACTTTATACACATCAATACAAATATTTATAAAGACAATATGACTTAGAATTAGATTTACCCAATATATGTATATTATACATTGTAAATGTATATTGTGTGTTGTAAATATTAACACAATTCACTATTTTTTTCCCCTCACAGGCGAATATATATAATGGAAGAACACAAAGTGTGCTTTTCTAATCTTTCCTCAGTGCCCGGTCACGTGACCACCAAGCGCGCCAAACGCGGCAACAGAATGAGCCTCTCAGAGACATTCACCTCTCTATTTTACACATTAACTTGGACAAATAAACATTTTATAACCAAAATACAATTAATAAATGTATATAGATCGATATAAAAGATCACTGGAGCATATTTAGATCCTTTTCCTCATATTAAAGAGAGAACATAGTTTATGAAAAACAAAACGTCATAAGATGAATCAAATTCAACACTTCACATTCATCATACATTACACTAGTGCAACCGCTGTTCTATATTTCACAGTTTTTCTTATACTTTTCGTGCTTTTACCTGTAAAAACAGGATAAAATGAAAAGACCGGGAGAGTCACGTCTGCTCCTTCACAGCTCCTCTGTTGGTATGAGGAAGCCTGCTAGAGTTGTGACGTTCGCGAACGAACCGATTCTTTTGAACGGCTAATAAACATGAACGATGGGAGCCGAGTCGCGGCTGGAGGGGAGCCGTTCTTTCTGTCGTTCTTTTTTCCTATGCGTGTTTCACACAGATGCACACAAATGAGCTCCTCCGCGAGACAGAACAGTTATAGGGGGAGGGGCGCACCCAGCGCAGGTCAACCCTTTATAGCGTGATGATATTAGTTATTAGTTGTGCATGTTCATTGCAGCCCACTTTGTTATTGTTCATTGACTTGAAGGGGCTGATGTCCTATTTGCAAAGTTTACAGTAGTAATAGTATGTAGTATGTAGACATTTCCATTTTATTTATTCTAATTTTATCTACTTTAAATATTTTTTGTTTTCTATCAAAATGTTCTTGTGTGATAACAATGTTCTTGTGTGGAAGTGTTTGTAGTAAAAGCTGTTTTGCACAGAAATTCATTGCAGCCGGCTTTGTTTTTGATGTTTATTTGAGTAGGTTTTGTATGAATAACGTAAGTCAACGTAGCTTTACACACACACACACACACACACACACTTTGTACTAAAGGTAAATCCAAAATAGTGATGTCACTGTCTAAGCAGAGGGATTTGTGCAACCCTATGGAATATAGTCCACACATGACGAACGAGGTAATAATCAATATTTCAGAATAATTCAAACTCAGATATTGGTGTGTGATATCTGAGTTTTAATTATTTGACTACAAATCTCATCTCACCATTCCTCCCAGTGATTATTTCCAGGATAAACTGAGATGCCTCCAAGCTGGCTTCTTAAAACTGACTAAATATTTAAAAAGAGCCAAAAGAGCCGTTCTTTTGAACAGCTCTTTGAAAGGAACGGATCGCGAAGATCCGGATCCCCTCAAAGAGCCATAAATCCCATCACTAAAGCCTGCGCAGTTCACCAGTCCGTTCGCGACTCCCGAGCCAGAATATCAAAATAAGAGTCCTTTTTCTTTATCCATGTAAACCAATATACATACGTTAATTTGCACACTGCATAAAAAAATAAGGTTATCGTTGAACTTATAACAATATACAGATTTCAGTGAAAAATAAAAAAACACAATTGTATACATACTTTGTGTGTATCACATTATTCGCTGTCAACGTGACGCCAAAATGAATGGGAGTCAATGGGATGCTAACAGCAGGTGGGGGTCCGCTAGCCAATGGCGGCGCCCAGGGGTGCTTCAATAAAATATGAAACTCTGCCCCCCTGGTAGTAATGGGCTAGTTGCATATCTCCGCCATCTTGGATTTCCGGTCTTGCGAGTGTGTGCAAAGATACTTCTGGTTGGTTAAACGTCCAGAGAAATCCAAATATTACCTTCTATATGTTTACAGGATTTATAATATCACAATATTACTATACTATAAATGTTAACTGAGCCAGTGGATTTGAAACTTGTGTATGTTTGGGTCTGGTGAATTAATTAAATTGAATGAATTAAATACACTAAATGTTCCCTACTGTCCACTAAATGAAAGTTGAACTTATTGTGTATACACAGCTACATAATGTATTTTTATCTTACCAATTATGTAAATGTACAATTTACTTATTTCTCGAAAATGTTTGTATTACATAGATTTTTTTTATTATTATTAAATATTTACCCCGTGAGACGTGGGCTGTGATTTATCTTCATAAGTATCAATTTCTCAATTGTACACATACATCAGTCTGTTTCATCATTATTTTCACAACATATTTTATTATTTTACATAATTAACTAATACAAGACTAATTTTAATATCTGTTTTATCTGATAATTAATGCAAAAGAATAACAATATACATGCGCTGCTCATAGACAGATAATGATTTATGCTGCAGATCTTTCACAAAACAAATAATCAGATAAAATCACACATGAATGCAAACAGCGATCTTTTAATTAATGCAAACCTACCATAAATACATTATGTTTAATTGTACAGTTATAAATTATGTTATCAAATTAATAAAACATGCTTTATCAGAAATCTCTATGCGTCACGTTTGACAGTCAGAAACTTTGATCTTGCATAGTCTCTAATTGCATCCTCTGCAGAGGTGTAAAATACTGGAGTACTTTTACTTCATTACTGTGCTTAAGTGTTATTTGGCGGGATTTGTACTTTACTCAGCTATGATTTAAACTGAATACTTGTACTTTTACTTGATTACATTTCTGAAGAAAAAAACTGTACTTTTTACTCCTTACAATTTTATTTCATCTTGAAAAGTACATTATATTTTTACTTTATCTTATGCACATTAAATATGGTAAACAGAAGCTCAAACGTGTGTCTGACGTGAGAACTAATGATCATTGTTTTCACATTTCTGCTTCAGTTATGACTTTCATCAGGTACATGTGTGGCTTCAGAAGTTCATCAAACCTGAGGAAGCAAAGTAAAACAGTTTATTGATTATTGGTTCTGTTTTGATAGAGCCATTAACTGTGTAATATATTAGCTGAATGAACAAAACTGAGCTCTAATAAAATCAGTGATGAGAAGTTAAATACTATTCACATTTTTGTGGGATTGTTTTTTATTAAATGTTACAAATCTTTAAATAAACATTATATGCTAAATTGGTTAAGTGATGTTCTTACCAGGCGGTGGGTAAGTTGTATTTATAATATGTATGTGGCGAGTGGGGCGGGCGGTGGAGTGATTGGGAAATGAACAACACCAGTGTCCGTGGTAAGAAAATGATCGCTCGGAGACGCTGCCGAAGTGAACGAGTCTTCAGAGAGTTGAAGTGTGCGAGAGAGCGAGACGCAGCCTGATCCAGATCCAGATGTTAGAAGTGTGTTTTCCACTTAATTTAACACTCAAGTTAATAAAGTAGAAAGTTGCAGTTTAGGGTCAGTGATAACTTTATCTTATCTCATTTGCAAAATATTGGAAATAAATTCAGTTTACTTTATTTATTTATAGGTTTTAGTTTATTTTAATAGCAACATCTGGCAACGTTGCATCACTGGCATTAGTCTGGCAGTAATCAAAAAAGACAGCGGCTTTTTACACTAAGTGCAAATATCTATAGATAGTATTCATACTATGTTAAAATAGCAGGATTTTCTGCTGTTTATACTACTTACTGCAAATAGTGGCAATTATCTGCACCTAAGTATTGTAGTACATTATAAAACAGTATGCAATAATAACTTATTGAGTCTAATATAATGGATGCCAACTTATTGGGACAATAAAGCCCTCCTTACTTCTACCCTTAACTTTTTGATTATTTACTTAATTTTCATTGAAAATAAATGCTTTTCTGATGTGATTTGAAATTTGAAAAGAGAGAAAGGGTTTGGCCAAAAGGCAGTTTCAAACTCGGTTTGAATATCGTGATGTACAAATGACACACGCTTTACCTTCTGCACCACTGTCAACAACAACTGATAAAAGTATCCACCTTATAAATATATTAAAGTATTAACAAACTTTGATGCAATAAATAGGGCATGATTTAAAAATCCCTCCAGAAACGTCTACATTTCTGTCTCTTTTCAAGTGTTAATAGTGTATATGATTAGTTGTATTTATATAGGGGTTATTATAGCACGATTCTATAATATAGAGGTGTTTCTTTATCTAGACAAAGGATTGAACCTAAGTGTAAGAACCTTTCACACAGAGTTGTAGCTTTTCTGACACAAAGGCCAGTCGTTCTAGCAGGTCATTTGGCATGCTAATGTGAGTTGAAATACTTGGAGCAGCTATCAGTAACAGAAGTATGGTGTAAAAGTCACATCCATGGGCCCAGTTCTTCAAAAGTGTCATTTGGATCAAAGTGATCCAGATTGATAAATCTCATTTCTTGATGTGTGGAATCAAGGATTACATTTGAACTGGTCCCTGATCACAGATACAGAAACATGCTAACTAACATTAGCGCTACACTTTGAGAACCACTGCTTTAAACAATCTTGAATTCATTTAAAGTGTACTGACATTTGCGATTATCCAGAAACACGAAACGGGTATGTCATATTTGAGACTATTGTATGATTAACAATATAACACACCTAATGCATTCACATCAGAAAAATGTGAGAAATCTCTAAAAGACAGATATTAACAGATTAGCAGCATCACACAACATCAGATGAGCTTCTAACTTTAGCTTCTGTGATACACAATACAAATATACACACAGACATATTTATCTTCTGCAGGTTACATGTCCTTTACTCATTTACAAATGTACTATTTGTGAAAGGTAATAAAGATTATTTTCTTACCTGATTTTGCCCGTGTGTTTGCAGGACCTCGCAGACCACATCTGACCCATGTGTTCACATTCCAGTTTTTGTTCTCCGTTGAGATGTCACGACTCAAATGTGCTCAAAATAAAAATTAACAGACAAATATAAAATAATTTGGGACCAGCCGAGTAGTTTTAATGAGCAGCATTGCAATTAGCCTTTCGCCGAGCCCCGTCCCCCTTAGTTACTGTTGCTACTTCCGACAAACAAATGGTCAAACACGACCAGCGCGACAGATTGCCATGATGGGAAGAGGTATACCCGTGCGTGTCAGAGACCTTTTCTGGAGCAATATCTCCACGATATCCTCCAGATCGAAGCAAAAGGCATTACAGTAGGGAAGGGCTATATTCAAAATATAAAAATACGCAATGGAGACCAACTACTATTGAGGCTAATGCTTACCGGTCTCAAGCGAAATCTGAGAAACCCCATGACCTGTACCTCAAATGCCTTGTGTACCAGTCATGCTCTTGCACTGCCAGGAAAGTTCTCTTTCATATGTTATGGTCTATAATTGTCTATTGCGAGTAGCTTTTTTGTTCAAATACAAGGGTATTTTAGCTAGCTAAACCTACATGTACGACACATTTAACTGGGAGTGGGCCCGTCCACACTGTTTTATCCATTGTAGGCACCGTTCACGTTGTGTTTTCGGCTTTGAGAATGGAAAGAGCACAACTCCTCCAGACAATCTCTCGGGGGACCTAGTGTAGAGCTTAAGATCTTTGCCCGAACCCGACGGGACCCGATCAGACTTAATTTATATCATTTTACATGGGCCTTAGTGGTAATGTGATGATTACATTTAATCATTTAGCAGACGCTTTTATCCAAAGCGACTTACAAATGAGAACAATAGAAGCAGTCAGGTCAACAAGAGAACAACAACAGTATACAAGTGCCATGACAAGTCTCAGTTAGTCTAGTATAGAACGCATAGGCAGGTTTTCTTTTTTTTTTTTTTATAAAATTAAAAGACAAGAAAAGGAAAAGTGCTAGTGTTAGTTGGTTAAGTGCAGGCGAAAAACATGAGTCTTTAGCTGTTTCTTGAAAATGAGTAAAGACTCGGCTGTACGAATTGAGATTGGGAGGTCATTCCACCAGCTGGGCACAGTCCAGGAAAAGGTCCGTGAGAGTGATTTTGAACTTCTTTGGGATGGTACCACAAGGCGTCGATCACTTGCAGAGCGCAAACTTCTGGAGGGCACATAAGATTTAACCAATGAGTTTAGGTAAGTTGGTGCTGTGCCAGTGGTCGTCTTGTAGGCTAGCATCAGTACCTTGAATTTGATGCGAGCAGCTACTGGTAGCCAGTGTAACCTGATGAGGAGCGGAGTAACGTGAGCTTTCTTTGGCTCATTGAAGACAACCCTCGCTGCTGCATTCTGGATCAATTGCAGAGGCTTGACAGTACATGCAGGAAGGCCCGCCAGGAGAGCATTACAATAGTCCAGTCTGGAGAGAACAAGAGCTTGGACAAGAAGTTGAATATTTAAAAAGCACACACATTTGCATACATCTTTTAACATGCAAATCTAATTGACTTTTACCTCTAGTATTTAGGACTACTTGTGTTTAATAACAGTACAGTAACAAATCATTGTGCAAACAGATAATTGTTTAGTTTATGTGTTTAAAACACATTTCTGTTGTACATGTGCATTCAATTTTCTCATGACACAAGAGTGTTGAACTGCTGGAGTGGTCTGTTAAATAAATAAATAATTGTATGGTTTACAATGTTTAACATTCATACATGTTCATCCAGCTAGTACATTGACATCTGATTTTCTTTTAACAAATGAAGGACCATACTTGCCATTAAACTGTGTGCTGTCTTTTACCATCACAAGCACTTGCATAAACTGCATAAACTCTACTAGTGCGAATCTCATCACCATCAATCCACTGTAGTCCAGTCTCTTTGAAAACTTACATCTACTTATAACATAGACATCTGATTGTCTTTTAACATTACTTTATAGGACTACTTGTGTGTTTAATTACAGAGTACAATAGTTATGAATTTACAATTTATTTAAACATTTACAATGTTTAAAACAACACATTTCCTTCTTATTTTTCAATGTGGAATAAAATTTCTTCTGACACGAGTTTTGAACTTATATTTAGATATAGATATTTGATCTAACAACACAAGTGGGTAAAGCTACCTATCTGTTCAGACACTTGTAACAACACTAAACTAAGCTTTTAGTCTGTTTCGATTGGGTTTACAACTGGGATCACATACTGTTTTTTTAGTGATGACACTGGAACTGCAATTGTTTCGAGACTCTCCGTTATCTTGGTCACAAAATCAATACTTAAGTTTAATTGTCTGTCTGTGAATGGCGCTTTTTCTTTTTCTTTTTTGAGAGGACGACCCAGAATTAAAGGCATTGATGCACAGGAACAATCACTAAATCCACAGTCACAATGACCCCTCAGCAAAACTAAACGCTGGATACGCAAAAAGCTTGCATCCTGAAGCATCGCTGTAGAATTAATGCGCTTTCGCATTTTTGTGTACGTATCAGAAGTGTACAAAATGCCATCATGTAAAAATCTTTTGAAGAACTGTAATGGACGAAGTACGATAATGTGAAATGTTCGGTTAATAGCAGCAAGTTGGTTTGGTGACAGTGGTTGAAATTTTGGAGTGCCAAAGAGATGTAGATTGTTTAAAATGAGCAGTTTTTTTTACCGGTCTCATTCCCGTAAGTCTCCTGCAGTAACGGAAAACAAGACTATTTTGCTCTGTTATTGTTTGTCTAAAGATGTAACGCCAAAGGAGAAATGTGCGGCAGGTCTGTTCAGGAACACACTGGGTACCATGAAAATACAGCATGAGATTATGATTATTACTTTCATATGCAAATGCTGATATACACCACAATGGACCCCATAACTTGACAGTATCAGCTAAATGTGTTAGCTGATGAATATTAAAGCTGATGTGTTCTCTGCCATATAACGGTGCAACTTGTATCACAAATTTATGTAATGCAAGATCAGCCTTTTGTATAGCTTGCTGTGAGATGTTATTCATAAGGAGCACATGCATAGCATAAACCAAAAGCAACCAGTGGTTTAGATACTGTGAGGGCAAGACACCTTGAAGAACAGCAAAGGAGTAGTAAAGCAGCCAATTCTTAAATTCCGAAGCTTTCCAAAATCTTATCTTGTCCAATGAAGAAGGAGTACGTGTGACTTCCTTGGGTGGCTTAAGTGACAGCAACCGACTACTAATGACTTGTTTTCTTGTTCCAATATACCATGGCTTGCAGTGATCTGAGCTGTCAAACCACAGGGTCATAAACTGACGAACAACACCTAATAGGACAGCATGCATGTACTCTGGGACGAAACCAGTTATGATGTTAAAAAATGGCAGAAACAGAAGTGGGGATATTCCTTTTACTCCCCTCACAGGAGAGCCTTCTTGTGAGGCCTCGAATGCATCCTCTTCCCATTGTTGGGGTTGCCTTTTTTCTACAGGGGAACAGGGCCATAGCTGGGGTTTGTGGGGCCCCGGTGAAGGTTGTACTAGTGGGCCTTGTTTGAAACTGTATACCGTATTTCTCGGACTATAAGTCGCACCTGAGTATAAGTCGCATCAGTCCAAAAATAGGTCATGATGAGGAAAAAAACATATATAAGTCGCACCGGACTATAAGTCACATTAATTTAGAACCAAGAACCAAGAGAAAACATTACCGTCTCCAGCCGCGAGAGGGCGCTCTAAGTTTTAAGTGTAGACTACAGGAGCACTGAGCAGCATAGAGCGCCCTCTCACTGCTGGAGATGGTAATGTTTTCACTAGGTTCATTTCTCTTAGTTCATTTCTCTCAGTTCATTTCTCTTGGTTCATGTCAAATTAATTTTGATAAATAAGTCGCACCTGACTATAAGTCGCAGGACCAGCCAAACTATGAAAAAAGTGTGACTTATAGTCCGGAAAATACGGTAATTTGTTTGTTCTGTTTATTTATTTGTGCTATAGCACAATTTAATATTTACACAACTATCAATACTTTGTTGACCAATTACCAAGCAATGCTTAATTTTGTTTAGACTGTGGTGTAAAAGTTTGCATTAGCAATTCAGGAAAAAAACATTATTGCTTTATATGATGCTGAATAATTTTGGTCCCAATTTTATTATTATTATTATTAATAATAATAATAATAATCAGTTTCACTAGTAGTCCACTGTATGAAGAATATGTGGGTATAATATGTCACAGTTTGCTTTATTTTACAATACTCAAATATATTATAGTGTCATGCACCTACTAGTAAAAAAATATATACAAATTTTTACCTCAGCCAGACGGTTGAGATCGCCCCCCCCCCACCGTAGGCCCCTATAATCGTCACCACCTTTATAAAATAAATATCTATAGCAAAAGAAACAGTAATGTTTTAACAAATAAGTAAGATAAGATCCAATAAGCAAAGAACAAGAACAAAAAATGAAATAATTATACAATAAAACAAAGATAGAAATGAAATAAACAGTGCTTTAATTTCAGGAAGGTTTACATACTGTTCAGTTAAGTAATATGACCTACAAAAAAATTAATAAAGTTATCGGTAACACTTTACAATAAGGTTCATTTTTTAAACATTAGTTAATACATTAAATAACATGAACCAATCATGACCAATACATTTGTTACTGTATTTGTTAATATTTAACATTAGTTAATAGAAATACAGCTGTTCATTGTTAGTTCATGATAGTTCACAGTGCATTAACTAACGTTAACAAGATTTTAATAAATATTTAATAAAGTATTAGTATTAGTAAATGTTGAAATTAACATTAACAAAGATTAATAAATGCTGTATAAGTGCAGTTCATGATTAGTTCATGTTAACTAATGTTAACTAATGAACCTTATTTTAAAGTGTTACCAAGTTATCAAATGTAAACTAACACTTCATAGTTTATTATAGATAGATTAATGCTTATTAAAGCTAAAGTTATTCATTCAAGAGCTGTGAGTGATTTTCTCTTTGCCTTTAGTTGTTTGATTCACATTAATGGCTTAATCATCAGCAGGTTTATTAGACTCCACCACTTTAAGACCGAATGCAGATCTAATAATACACATATTATCTCCCAACTATTAACTACCATTTAAGACATCAACTGTGTTTATATGTTTGTGTGTATGATTGTTTAGACGCACAGTTTTCTTAGTTGCGGTCCACTTCAGAGTGCCCACCGCCTTGGGAACGGGGCAACGTCTCTTGCACAGATTATGCTTTTAATAGCTCTTTTTTATTATCAAACACGTCCTGCAATTTAGCAACAGCAGAGACCGATTGTGCCGATTCTGACATTAAGTTTGGGTTTAGGGAGAAATGACAGCGTGCGATCACTGCGATGTGAAGGGAAGGAAGATGCACTAGACTGAATGCGACTAGTTTTTAATAGTTTTACCTCAAATATCTTCTTATTATAATCCTAGGAAGCCGAAATAAAATTTGATTAATATCACAGGGCTAAAGTGTAACCAGTCGTTTGAATGTTTAGTTATCTCCATCATTGTCACTGTTAACAGGGACTTTCGCGCGAACGTTAGTTCCACCTATTTTCAGGGTTTCTGCAGGTATCTTCAAATCTAATTTAATGCTTTTTAATGCTATTTTTAACATTCTTAATGCCATACATGACCCATGACTAACCACAGATTTTATATATATACACACACATATATACACAATACTTTTTTTTTACCCATGTCCCAAATTCTGGTTTGTAACCATTCAGTTTGACGATGATGCAATGATGAGACTATATCACTCTGAACTGAATTAGAAATGGCTCAGGAGACTTTAAATTAGCAATGGCCAAACGCTGCTCGAATGTTGCTTGATTTTCCTACGGTATCTACACTTGTAGTGACTACAGCAGCAGCTGTCGTCGTAGATGTAGAAGCATTGTTGGCCACGCTAAAATAAATAGACATAGTTAATTGCAGTCTGCCTTTTACCGCTGATTTGTGGTTGATTTTACAGTGTTGATTTCCTTTGTTCCCAGCTTAAATACCCTTTTACAAACGCAGCAAAATCCTTCTCTGTTTTGCCCAACGATTGGGCTGCAATCAAACTGTTCACCTTCCAGCCACTTCTTCTGGAATTTGCACTTTCCCATTTTTCTGCTTTTATTCCTGTCAGTCAGCTGTTTTCCAAAAACCCAGCGTAATGGCAATTTTGCACCGGCTGGAAGCAATTACCAAACTGATTCCGCGTTTATCACACTAATGTAGATATTTTGCAACAGCAAATCAAAGTAATTATGAAGGCTATATTCAAAATAAATTGATAATATACATTTTCTTCAATACTATCCAGAGCTACAGACCAACTTTTTTTTACTAGGAGCACTGTAGCCCCTTACTGAAAATTTTTAGGAGAACAAGCAGAAAATTTAGAGTCACACCTTAAATCAGTTTTTCACATTTCCCCCCATTTTGACTGATATACCAACAAATGGCTTTTACAGACATTACAATGTGCAGTTTTATTTTAAGTTCACAGGCTCCAGACTAGTATTTGAGGGCAGCAGCACCATAGCCATTCAGATCTACAGACAGTATTTGGTAACACTGGGGGCTGAAGATAAAGCACTGAGCTTGAGTTGAGCTGTAGATCAAATTAACTTTATCATTCATAATGTCTTAATAGTAATTCAAATCAAAACCAGTGAAAATGTACATTAGGCTAATGAATGCTCCTCTGCAGCCACTGTTACGACACACAATGTTTCAATTTCAATTTCAATTTCACAATGTTTTGCCAGGGACCTCTGGTTGAGTTGACACAGAATGATCCAACACTTGCTAGCTAATGTCTACAAAATAAACACTTTACTCATTTCAAATTCAAATAAACCTTAGGTGCAGTCTGAGAATTTATATCACTGCTCCACTCAGCATTTTTAGGGTCATTAAAAATCATTGCATTTAAGCATTTTTTATTATTTATTTTTAGTCAGCTTCACGTCAGCAGAACTACATTGTCAATGCAGCTGCAGACGCGCAAGGGTATTCACACTGGAAGCGTTTGTACAGCGTCACAGCAGCGACTCCAAAGCTACATATAAGTCAGCATTTTTTTTTTTTTTTTTTTACAAAGACAACTAGAAATGTGTTTTTAGAAGCTGATCATTTATAAACTTGATGATAGTCTTGAAAGTTTGTTAAGATGGGGAGGTGCACATTTGCATGTAAATAGTAAAAAACTAAAACAACCAAGAAAACTGCTCCGATTTTGTTGTTTCTGTCACTTCAATATGTTTACAAGACGGAAAAGTCAAGTCAAGTCACCTTTATTTATATAGCGCTTTAAACAAAATACATTGCGTCTGCGTTGCGTACAACTGAACAACATTCATTAGGAAAACAGTGTCAATAATGCAAAAATGATAGTTAAAGGCAGTTCATCATTGGATTCAGTGATGTCATCTCTGTTCAGTTAAATAGTGTCTGTGCATTTATTTGCAATCAAGTCAACGATATCGCTGTAGATGAAGTGTCCCCAACTAAGCAAGCCAGAGGCGACAGCGGCAAGGAACCGAAACTCCATCGGTGACAGAATGGAGAAAAAAACCTTGGGAGAAACCAGGCTCAGTTGGGGGGCCAGTTCTCCTCTGACCAGACGAAACCAGTAGTTCAATTCCAGGCTGCAGCAAAGTCAGATTGTGCAGAAGAATCATCTGTTTCCTGTGGTCTTGTCCTGGTGCTCCTCTGAGACAATGTCTTTACAGGGGATCTGTATCTGGGGCTCTAGTTGTCCTGGTCTCCGCTGTCTTTCAGGGATGTAGAGGTCCTTTCTAGGTGCTGATCCAGCTAGGTGCAGATCCTGAAGGTCGAGGAGAGCCCCAGAGCGGTCGTGCTTCACGCCGGGGTTAACTACACCACGCTGTGACAGACGGAGACGCTGAAGAGGGACTTCAGGAGCCTGATCGAGACGGTTCGCAGCACGACGCCCGCGGCGACGATCGTCGTGTCAGGACCACTGCCCACGTATCGACGAGGACACGAAAGGTTCAGTAGACTTTTTGCTTTAAATGAATGGTTGTTGTCATGGTGTAAAGAACAGAAACTGCTATTTGTTAATAACTGGAATCTTTTCTGGGAGCGTCCTAGGCTGTTTCGCGCTGATGGATTACACCCCAGCAGAATCGGAGCGGAGCTGCTCTCTGACAACATCTCCAGGACACTTCGCTCCATGTGACTAGTAAGACAATTCTCTAATAACTATTATGATGAGTTTTGTTCCACCCGCTTAAATGATAAAAGTACTTGTGCTGTAAAAACTATTAAGACTGTGTCTGTTCCCCGAATAGTGAGGTCAAAATATAATGTAGGATCTAGAAAAAATCTCATCGTAATTAAACCAGAAAAATGTAAAGTAAATGAACAAAAACAATTTTTAAAGTTTGGGCTCATAAATATTAGATCACTCACACCCAAAGCAGTTATTGTAAATGAAATGATCACAGAAAATAGTTTTGATGTACTCTGCTTGACTGAAACCTGGCTAAAACCAAATGATTATTTTGGTCTAAATGAGTCTACTCCACCAAACTACTGTTATAAGCATGAGCCCCGTCAGACTGGTCGTGGAGGAGGTGTTGCAACAATATATAGTGATATTCTCAATGTTACCCAGAAAACAGGATACAGGTTTAACTCTTTTGAAATACTTCTGCTAAATGTTACACTGTCAGACATGCAAAAGAAATCTAATGTATCTCTTGCTCTGGCTACTGTGTATAGACCACCAGGGCCGTATACAGAATTCCTAAAAGAATTTGCAGATTTCCTCTCAGACCTTCTAGTTACAGTTGATAAGGCACTAATCATGGGAGATTTTAATATTCACGTTGATAATGCAAATGATACATTAGGACTTGCGTTTACTGACCTAATAAACTCCTTTGGAGGCAAGCAAAATGTCACCGGGCCCACTCATCGTTTTAATCATACACTAGATCTAATTATATCGCATGGAATCAATCTTACTGATATAGATATTGTACCCCAAAGTGATGATATTACAGACCATTTCCTTGTATCGTGCATGCTGCGTATAACTGATATTAACTATATGTCTCAGCGTTACCGTCTGGGCAGAACTATTGTTCCAGCCACCAAAGACAGATTCGCAAATAACCTGCCAGATCTATCTCAACTGCTATTTGTACCCAAAAATACACATGAATTAGACGAAATTACTGACAACATGGGCACTATTTTCGCTAATACATTAGAAGCTGTTGCCCCCATCAAATTGAAAAAGGTTAGAGAAAAACGTACTGTGCCATGGTGTAACAGTAATACTCACTCTCTCAAGAAAGTAACTCGTAGTCTTGAACGCAAATGGAGAAAAACTAACTTGGAAGTTTTTAAAATTGCATGGAAAAACAGTATGTGCAGGTATAGACAGGCTCTAAAAACTGCTAGGGCAGAGCATATCCACAAACTCATTGAAAATAACCAAAACAATCCAAGGTTTTTATTTAGCACAGTGGCTAAATTAACAAATTACCAGACGCCACCTGATTCGAATATTCCACCAACGTTAAATAGTAATGACTTTATGAATTTCTTCACTGATAAAATAGATAACATTAGAAATACAATAGCGAATGTAGATTCGACAGCGTCTAACACTTCAGTTTCATCCATCGCACCCAAAGATAAACTGCAGTGCTTTACAAATATAGGACAGGAAGAGCTAAATAAACTTATCACTGTATCTAAACCAACAACATGTTTATTAGATCCTGTACCCACTAAATTACTGAAAGAGCTGTTACCTGTAGCCGAAGAACCGCTTCTCAATATTATTAACTCGTCGTTATCTTTAGGTCACGTCCCAAAACCATTCAAGCTGGCGGTTATCAAGCCTCTTATTAAGAAACCAAAACTAGATCCTAGTGTACTGGCAAATTATAGGCCTATTTCAAATCTTCCATTTATGTCTAAAATTTTAGAAAAAGTTGTGTCTGCTCAATTGAGCACCTTCCTGCATAAAAATGATCTGTATGAAGAATTTCAGTCAGGTTTTAGGCCCCACCATAGCACAGAAACTGCACTTGTTAAAATTACAAATGACCTGCTTCTTGCGTCAGATCAAGGCTGCATCTCATTTCTAGTCTTACTTGATCTTAGTGCTGCGTTCGACACCATAGATCATGACATACTCATAGATCGATTACAAAACTATACAGGTATTCAAGGGCAGGCTCTAAGATGGTTTAGATCCTACCTGTCCGATCGCTACCATTTTGTTTACTTAAATGGGGTGTCATCTCATTTGTCATCAGTAAAGTATGGAGTGCCACAAGGATCCGTCCTAGGTCCCCTTCTATTTTCAATATACATGTTGCCCCTTGGTAATATTATTAGAAAATACGGAATTAGCTTACACTGTTATGCTGATGATACTCAGCTCTATATCTCAACGAGACCGGATGAAACTTACCAATTATCTAAGCTAACAGAGTGTGTTAAAAATGTAAAAGATTGGAGGACAAATAATTTTCTCCAATTAAATTCGGATAAGACAGAGATATTAATTATTATACCAAAAAACACCACACAGAATCTTGTAGATTACAATCTGCAACTAGACGGATGTACTGTTACTTCCTCTACAGTCAGAAATCTGGGTGTTATATTGGACAGCAATTTGTCTTTTGAAAATCATATTTCCAATGTTACAAAAACCGCATTCTTCCATCTTAGAAACATTGCCAAGCTACGAAACATGTTATCTGTGTCTGATGCAGAAAAGCTAGTTCATGCATTCATGACCTCTAGACTGGACTATTGTAATGCACTTCTAGGTGGTTGTCCTGCCTCGTTAATAAACAAGCTACAGGTAGTCCAAAATACAGAGACTAGAGTCCTTACCAGGTCAAGAAAATATGATCATATTACCCCAATTTTACAGTCTATGCACTGGCTACCTATTAAGTTCCGTATCAGTTACAAATTATCATTACTTACCTATAAGGCCCTAAATGGTTTAGCTCCTGCGTACCTAACTAGCCTTCTACCACGCTACAACCCATCACGCTCCCTAAGGTCACAAAACGCTGGACTTTTGGTAGTTCCTAGGATAGCAAAGTCCACTAAAGGAGGTAGAGCTTTTTCACATTTGGCTCCCAAACTCTGGAATAGCCTTCCTGATAATGTTCGGGGTTCAGACACACTCTCTCTGTTTAAATCTAGATTAAAAACGCATCTCTTTCGCCAAGCATACGAATAATGTATCTCTTAAATTGTGAGTGTAGTTGTATCTGATCAAATGTGCATTCTTATTCTTTAGCTTGGGTTAAACTAATTTTACTTTGTTGGATCAGCAGCTATGCTAATGATGTCTCTATTTGTTTCTCTGTTTCTGCTGGATCTTCATCCCGTGGTAACTAGGATTTACACAAGCTCCAGTCTGGATCCAGAACACCTGAGAAGAGATGATGCTGACCCTCAGAGGACCCCAGATGATGCTGACCCTGAATCAAGCAGAACTAACAATTATTGCTACATGTGTGACTGCATCATATGATACCTATTAATTAATAATATTGATAGTTCATCATCTAGCTGACTACGTCTTATTATTATTATTATTTTTTATTTTTTCTAAAATCCTGTCAAACGTGCACAAACTACTAGCTACTACTAAATATTGTAGAAACATAATTTTCTGTAAAGTTGCTTTGTAACGATTTGTATTGTAAAAAGCGCTATACAAATAAACTTGAATTGATGTATCAAGTACATCGGGTGTTATGGGAAGTGTTTCCGGTTCCGGTTTACCTAATTAATGCAGCCTAAAAATCCTTTAACGGATTTGGATAATAAAAGCATATTAGTATGTTATGTGTATGCCAGGTTAAAGAGATGGGTCTTTAATCTAGATTTAAACTGCAAGAGTGTGTCTGCCTCCTGAACAATGTTAGGGAGTTTGGGCGCCAAATAGGAAAAGGATCTGCTGCCAGCAGTTGATTTTGATATTCTAGGTATTATCAAATTGCCTGAGTTTTGAGAACGTAGTGGACGTGGAGGATTATAATGTAAAAGGAGCTCATTCAAATGCTGAGGTGCTAAACCATTCAGGGCTTTATAAGTAATAAGCAATATTTTAAAATCTATGCGATGCTTGATAGGGAGCCAGTGCAGTGTTGACAGGACCGGGCTAATATGGTCATACTTCCTGGTTCTAGTAAGAACTCTTGCTGCTGCATTTTGGACTAGCTGTAGTTTGTTTACTAAGCGTGCAGAACAACCACCCAATAAAGCATTACAATAATCTAACCTTGAGGTCATAAATGCATGGATTAACATTTCTGCATTTGACATTGAGAGCATAGGCCGTAATTTAGATATTTTTGAGATGGAAAAATGCAGTTTTACAAATGCTAGAAACGTGGCTTTCTAAGGAAAGATTGTGATCAAATAGCACACCTAGGTTTCTAACTGATGATGAAGAATTGACAGAGCAACCATCAAGTCTTAGACAGTGTTCTAGATTATTACAAGCAGAGTTTTTAGGTCCTATAATTAACACCTCTGTTTTTTCAGAATTTAGCAGTAAGAAATTACTCGTCATCCAGTTTTTTATATCGACTATGCAATCCATTAGTCTTTCAAATTGGTGTGTTTCACCGGGCTGCGAAGAAATATAGAGCTGAGTATCATCAGCATAACAGTGAAAGCTAACACCATGTTTCCTGATGTCCAAGATTTCTCTGTAAATGTTCCATTCCTCTGGTGACAAGGTTGGCAGAGATGCATTAGTTAGTGCGAAGGTGGAGATGATCGGATCTTTGATTTCAGTAAATCTTTTCAACATGTAATATGTTGAATTCCACCTTGTGGCCATATCCTGTTTTAACCTCAACAGCTCTTGACCCATCTGTTTTTGTGTGGCCTTGAGCTTGTCTGAAGCAACTGTACTTCTGTGGAAGTATTCAACTATTGTTTTGACCTTTTGCAATATTGCTTGGACCTCCTTCAATGCAGCTCTGACAATGAGGTTCAGCATATGGGCGAAACAAGGTATGTGGTCCCAGTGGAGATGGTCTTTCAGGGCTGAAACAATGTTGCTGGCATTGTCTGTGACACAAGCTACAATTTTGTCACCCACACCTAGGGCTGGGACAACGCGGCGAGGTCATCGATGACGTCGACGCAAAAAATACGTCGACGCAAAATATGCGCATCGATTCGTCGACCTGTTTTTATTTCTCTAAAAAACATTTGCAAAACGTTTACCTTATGTGCGCTGAATATACGCGATGGCTGGATCAACATTCTGTCCAACGTTATATAACCAATCCAGGGGTTTTTATGCATTGATCTTTTTTTTGGCGGCTGTCAGGCAAGCCTTATTTGATCGGTGAGTGACGGTGACAGGGCGCGTACGAGAGAGAGCCCCGGCTGCGCGCGCACTCACAGTCGTCAAACAACACGAGCGCTTCTTGCTCTCTCCCTCCCTCGTGCATATTAACCAAAATCATTGAACACAATAGAAAAAGGGCGAAACACCAAAGTTTCACGCGCGCTCGCGCACTCACAGTCTTCAAACTACATGAGCGCTTCTTGCTCTCTCCCTCCCTTGTGCATATTAACCAAAATCATTGAACACAATAGAAAAAGGGCGAAACACCAAAGTTTCACGCGCGCTCGCGCACTCACAGTCTCCAAACAACACAAGCGCTTCTTGCTCTCTCTCTCCCTCGTGCATATTAACCAAAATCATTAAACACGATAGAAAAAGGGCGAAACACCAAAGTTTCACGCGCGCTCGCGCACTCACAGTCTTCAAACTACACGAGCGCTTCTTGCTCTCTCTCTCCCTTGTGTATATTAATCAAAATCATTAAACACGATAGAAAAAGGGCGAAACACCAAAGTTTCACGCGCAGTTTCACTCACAGTCTTCAAACTACACGAGCGCTTCTTGCTCTCTCCCTCCCTTGTGCATATTAACCAAAATCATTGAACACAATAGAAAAAGGGCGAAACACCAAAGTTTCACGCGCGCTCGCGCACTCACAGTCTCCAAACAACACAAGCGCTTCTTGCTCTCTCTCTCCCTCGTGCATATTAACCAAAATCATTAAACACGATAGAAAAAGGGCGAAACACCAAAGTTTCACGCGCGCTCGCGCACTCACAGTCTTCAAACTACACGAGCGCTTCTTGCTCTCTCTCTCCCTTGTGTATATTAATCAAAATCATTAAACACGATAGAAAAAGGGCGAAACACCAAAGTTTCACGCGCAGTTTCACTCACAGTCTTCAAACTACACGAGCGCTTCTTGCTCTCTCTCTCCCTTGTGCATATTAACCAAAATCATTGAACACAATAGAAAAAGGGCGAAACACCAAAGTTTCACGCGCGCTCGCGCACTCACAGTCTTCAAACAACACAAGCGCTTCTTGCTCTCTCTCTCCCTTGTGTATATTAATCAAAATCATTAAACACGATAGAAAAAGGGCGAAACACCAAAGTTTCACGCGCAGTTTCACTCACAGTCTTCAAACTACACGAGCGCTTCTTGCTCTCTCCCTCCCTTGTGCATATTAACCAAAATCATTGAACACAATAGAAAAAGGGCGAAACACCAAAGTTTCACGCGCGCTCGCGCACTCACAGTCTTCAAACTACACGAGCGCTTCTTGCTCTCTCCCTCCCTTGTGCATATTAACCAAAATCATTGAACACAATAGAAAAAGGGCGAAACACCAAAGTTTCACGCGCGCTCGCGCACTCACAGTCTCCAAACAACACAGGCGCTTCTTGCTCTCTCTCTCCCTCGTGCATATTAACCAAAATCATTAAACACGATAGAAAAAGGGCGAAACACCAAAGTTTCACGCGCGCTCGCGCACTCACAGTCTTCAAACAACACAAGCGCTTCTTGCTCTCTCTCTCCCTTGTGTATATTAATCAAAATCATTAAACACGATAGAAAAAGGGCGAAACACCAAAGTTTCACGCGCAGTTTCACTCACAGTCTTCAAACTACACGAGCGCTTCTTGCTCTCTCCCTCCCTTGTGCATATTAACCAAAATCATTGAACACAATAGAAAAAGGGCGAAACACCAAAGTTTCACGCGCGCTCGCGCACTCACAGTCTTCAAACAACACAAGCGCTTCTTGCTCTCTCTCTCCCTTGTGTATATTAATCAAAATCATTAAACACGATAGAAAAAGGGCGAAACACCAAAGTTTCACGCGCAGTTTCACTCACAGTCTTCAAACTACACGAGCGCTTCTTGCTCTCTCCCTCCCTTGTGCATATTAACCAAAATCATTAGACACGATAGAAAAAGGGCGAAACACCCAAGTTTCACGCGCAGTTTCACTCACAGTCTTCAAACTACACGAGCGCTGTCTTGCTCTCTCTCTCTCTCTCTCTCTCTCTCTCTCCCTCCCTCGTGCATATTAACCAAAATCATTAGACACGATAGAAAAAGGGCGGAACGCCAAAGTTTCACGTGGAGCATTCAGAGATTTTTTTTCTCCATGACAGGCTGCTGGCTCCCACTGTTAATTTTTTTTTATTTTTTATTTTTGTAAAAGCACTCTCTGTATTAGGTTAAAGCCCTCAAGTTTACATTGGTTACTGTATTCTTTCAATTGCTCTAAACAAGTATTTTGGGTGACCTTTTTTATTGATTGCTAGACATCAAGTTGTTGTTATTTTCATCTGAAAGAACTTCTTTTTTCAGTAAGCTAGGCCCTATGTGTTCAGTAAGCTTGTTTCAGTAAGCTATGTGTTTTCAAAGCTTCAAGGTTTTATTGAATGCTATCTCTATACAAGTGCAAAGTATGTGCAATGTTAAGGAATTGATGTTTTTTTCATTCAGATATGTAAATCAACATGTATATATTGTTAGTAGTCAATTAATGGGGAGATAATCGAAATCGAATCGGTCTGAAAAATTAATCGTTAGACTAATCGATGCACCGAAAAAATAATCGCTAGATTAATCGTTTTAAAGATAATCGTTTATCCCAGCCCTACCCACACCCCAATCATTTGTAACCCTTGTCATCTCACTTGCCAGGTAAGCAGTAGTGTGTCTGTCAGTCAAAAGAAAGCAGTCTAGGAGATAGGAGGTCATCTGAAAGTCCTCTATGAAATGACATGTCACAGTCATGTAACTAGTTGTAGTCAAAGAGGTCCAGCAGTCTGTTGTGAGACAAACAGCAGAGGCAGTCTTGGTTTTGTCCATTATATCACTTCTTAATTTGTCATACAGCCTAGGCATTACAGTTTTTGATAATGTTTTTCTGCTAGGTAGACTGTATGACGGGTCCAGAAGATGTAAATACTCCTTAAAGCCCTTGTCCTCCACTATAGCAAATGGCTGAAAGTCACAAGCAATCATTCTCACCAGAGCCTGATCAAGTTTGCTTTGTCTTTGCAGATTTAAGGTGCCTTCTCAAATTAGAAGTGCTTCCTCCTTTAGTTGAAAAACCTTTTTTTGCATATGTTGCATTTTGCTTCAGTGGCTGAAGTTGCCACGAAATGAGACCAACCATCACTCCTTTTTCTAGTGCTCATTGTCCTGAGGTGTTCAAATCTGTCTGAGGCTCTTCTCTGCCCCTCACCGAGTGCAAAACAAAGGGGGATGGGTGTGGAATGGTCACCGTTCCCTTAGTGACAGTCTTGAGTGACAGTTGTCCTTCAGTTGAACCATTGGTTAAACCTTTGTGTGACCCAAGCACACTATATTTCTAAGTAAATCACTTTAACTCTCCAGTTTTCATTTCAGTTTGGGTTAAAACTGTTAAAGCCTAAGTTATCATAACCTTAATGTTTTAAACTAACATTAATAATTCAAATTCAAAATCTTATTTGCTTTTATGTCATTATGTCATTTTTTGAGCAATCTTCTTATACATATATTACACCCAGGAAAAGCAATTATTATACCAGCAAACTCAAAATTGGAGTAAAAATGAACAAACTAGGCTATAGCTGCATTTCGTTGCCTTGTACCTAACATGTGCAGTGACCATAAAGTTGAATCTAATCTAATCTAATCTAATCTAATCTAAATACTTTGTATTGTAAACTTGGATTATTATATTATTATATAGCCTAGTGTTTATTTACTGATAGACAGTCAAAAAGACAAATTCATCAATATTTTATTTATAACAGGGTTTTATTTATTTATAAAATAATAACAAACCACAGATCCTCAACAAACAGTAACAAAAACACAGTGACAGAAAATGTCCGAAATAGCGTATGGGTCTGTCACGTCATAAAGGAACGAGTCAAACTCGATCCGAGACCCGAAAGACTCATGAGATGAACTAATCAATTCTCTTTCCGGCTCAAGACTGCGTTAGTTTTGCGTATGTGGCTGTCACATGATTAAGGAACGAGTCAAACTCGACCCGAGACCCGAAAGACTCATGAGATGAACTAATCAATTCTCTTTCCGGCTCAAGACTGCGTTAGTTTAGCGTATGTGGCTGTCACGTGATTAAGGAACGACTCGACCCGAAGACTTGAACTATGAACTAATCAATTCTCTTTCTGGCTCGGACTGCATTGGTTTAGCGTATGGGGCTGTCACGTGATTAAGGAACGAGTCAGAATTTCAGGATTAATAAGGAATATAGGCTGTGCTGAGTTTGGAGATCAGACACCGCTCACACCAGAAGTGCAGTGTTGCTCTTTATATGAGATGTATATTTAAAAGAAATGTAGCTGAACATCCAAACAAACAACAGAGCGGTACATCAGATGAGCTCTTATTCTGCTTGATGGGACAGACAGTAAAGACAGGCTGAGTTGAAGAGTGGCGTTTCAGGAGCGCTCATTTTTACTCATTTTTATCCACAAAGAGAAAATACAAAAAATATAGCTTTATTTTAGTGTTTCTGTTCTTCAGACAGAACGAAATAATAATAATGATGATAACAATAAAAACTAAAATCAAACAGTCATTTCTGGGACAGTTGCTTAGTTTGCTCACATTATGTACGGTGAATTGGCCTAATGTGGGACACTTAAGGTTTCGTGTTTGTAGCTCCCCCATAAACACATGAATGCCAGTGAATCTCTGGGTTACCAAGCTGGGGACATCTCCTTGGGGTTTTCAAATGGTATTAGATGTGGATTTAATGTTTTGGTTACACATCTTACATTTTAATTTTAACTACATAACTCGGAAAAAATAATGTATGGAAGCAATCATGTTCGTAGCCAAACTTAGAAAATTAGTGAGGTCCAGGGGGTTTCTATAATAACCCCCTTATTATAGAATTGTGCTATAATAACCCCTATAAATACAAATAATTATATACACTAACACTTGAAAAGAGTCTGGCTGCAGACTTGGACTCTCAGACACTTGCACTTCCACTAGTGACATCACTTGCAGTCTTTATTTTCTTTATTTTATTGAATTTTTTTTTTTACTTTTTGTTTGAATTTCCCAACATTTTATAACAGTAGCAAGAAAAAAGACAAGAAAAAATAAACTAAATTACAATGTCACTTGCACTCTCCGCTACCTGTGACGTCACTTGCAATCAACACAAGTGTTGCCAATGGAGACAAGATGCTGTGGTGGTGATTAAACGATTAAACCACTGATCTATAATATAGAACTGGATTGCTCATGACGTCATTAAAGTGAAGCCGCCGCGCCGCCATATTGGTAATTACAGCTGCGAATGGAACGGCTACAGCAACCGGAAGTTTGCTGTCACACCGCCGTAGCCAAGAACGTAAAATCACTAAGCAGCGGTAAACAGGACAGCGCAACGCAACATTAATTCATTTATTGAGATACAAAAAATGTAATTTAAAAAAGCAAGAGAAGGATTGCTTTTGGCATTAAATGACAATCTTTTGTCAGAAGAGGAGTTTTTAATATTGTATGATGTAAATAAGTCTAAAAACCTAGAATTACCATGTAAGCAATACTTGCCTTTTAACCTTGATTACATGGAGGAAGACGAATGCTTAAATGAATTTCGTGTCAGAAAATGTGACCTACCAATTCTGGTAGATGTTCTCGGGATTCCCAATGAGATCGTTTGTGATCAGAGAAGTGTTGTGGGAGGAGTCGAGGCGCTGTGTATGCTCCTTAAGAGGCTGGCATACCCTTGCCGGTACAGTGACATGATGCAAAGGTTTGGTCACCGACAAGTCCCAGTCCTGTGCATGGCCACAAACTCCGTGCTGGACTATATATATTCTGCACATCATCACAGGATAACGCAGTGGAATGTAAACATACTGAACCCTGTAGCATTGAGAAACTATGCTGACTGCATCCTCCAAATGGGAGCCCCTCTGGATAATTGCTTTGGGTTTATTGATGGCACTGTACGACCCATTGCCAGACCAGGTGTAACACAGAGGATCCTATATAATGGACACAAACGCATCCACAGTCTAAAATACCAGGCTGTAGCCATCCCTAATGGTTTGATTGCCCATCTGTACGGCCCTGTAGGTTTGTCTGAATAATTTACCATCTATGGAAACATTGTCATTCCCTTTAAAATGTATAAAATAAAAATAAAAACATTTTTTAATTTAAAAATATATTTTAACAGAGGGAAAGAAGCATGACTCTGGAATGCTGGCAGAATCTGGGCTGTTGGCATTGCTGCAACTTCATGCCATCTCTGTAGATGGCCATCCAATGTGTGTGTATGGGGACCCAGCATACCCACTGAGTGTGCATCTGCAGCCCCATTTCGACATGTTCATCTCACCCCTCAAATGATGGAATACAACAAACGAATGAGTGAAGTCAGAGTGTCTGTGGAGTGGTTGTTTGGGGACATAGCAAACTACTTCAAGTTCATGGACTTCAAAAAGAATTAAAAAATTGGTTTGAGTAGTGTTGGAAAATTGTATGTTGTATCTGCTTTGTTAAGAAATGCACTAACTTGTCTGTAGGGTAATCAGACATCACAGTTTTTTAACTTGGATCCTCCACACATTCGTGACTATTTTTCATGAGGTAACACATACATGCAAAACTACACTGCTATGTAGGCCTATGTATATATAAATACATTTAAAAATAAAGATAAATACATATAACATAGTATACAAACACACAATATAAAACCAGAATTGTATTTAAAAAGAATAAGACATTTTATAATAACACATTTTTTATTTTATTATTAACAAATATATAGTATACATAGTTTACACAAATACACAATATACATAAAGTAAAGTAATAAAGTATAGGCTACTAACAACATGTTATTAAAAATATGCTATTTTATGTTAACATATTTTATATTTTATTATTAATAGAAGGATTTATACATTGAAATGTTTTATGAATGAAATCACAAATAAATGTTTTTAAATGGCAAAAGAATAATCATTTCTTTGACATATTTTCAATGAGGCTAAGTAATGCTTGCCCTTGCTGTTGCTGTTGCTGAAGTAGCATAGTCTGCATTGCCTGCATTTGCTGTTGCTGTTGTTGCATTAGTTGCATCATGTCCCTCATCTGCTTTTGTGTTTGTTGTGCTGCTTTTGCTTGCTCTTCAACCTGTATTTTTTTCAATTCCAATTCCTTTTCTCTTAGAACCCTCTCAGTCTGGCTTCTCTCCCTCAAAAACTCAATGGTGTCATTCCCACTCCTTCTCCTACGTTTGTTGTTTGTCCAGTCCTCTCCCTCTTCACTAAGCCTCCTGTTGGTCTGGCTAACCCTCTCCATGGCCTTCTTCCTTGCCTCTTCTGCTTTGGCCCTGTCCGTCTCTAACTTCCTCATACTCTCATCACTCCCTTTGTTTTCCTCAGCTGCTCTTTCTTTCTCTGTTATTTCTTCAATTAGTTCATCAAGTTCTGTTATTTCTGCAGATGTTCCACTGCTCTTCTCGTCTTTATTGTTTCTGGCCTTGTATTTCGTCTGAATCAAGTTGAATCTCTCCCTCACTGACCTCTGTATAACTCTGAATTTGGGTTCTTGAGAGCAATTCAGTGTGTCTGCTATACTTGACCAGGCCTTGCCCTTGTCAACACTGCCCTTTTTGTACCTGTATGGTTCTGTGAGCAGGATTTCTCTACAGAGAAGCACATCATGTTGCTCTTTCCACTCTAATCAACAAGAAACATGAAGTAAATATAGCTAATTTTTGAAAAGTAAGTATAATTAAGATAGATAACTAATAAAAATAACCAATCCATTAATCTATTTCTAATCTGTTAATCTACTTTACCCAATTAAAAATATTTTAATAGCATAGTTTTACTAATAGCATGCATTTTGAGAAGGATAAATGCAATACTTACATTGTCCGCTTCACATCATCTCTAATCTCAATGCTGTCTGAGGTGTTGTTGCTAACAACAGACATATCTTTATACAAACGGAAAAAATCATTAAAATTAGCTTCAGTTTAAATTTTTTTAACACATATTATATAAAACACTAGTGGTACAATCATAAACTGATGCAAATTACAGTGTCATATGCCATAAAACATAACATGTATTTACCTAATTTCTCACGTTGTAGCGACTCCGGCAAATCAGCTGTTCTCCCGTAGTAGACCGTTACAGTAGAACGTCACAATGTAGCAGTTAAATTCGCGCATGCGCAATACAACGCCATCGGTGACAGAATGGAGAAAAAAACCTTGGGAGAAACCAGGCTCAGTTGGGGGGCCAGTTCTCCTCTGACCAGACGAAACCAGTAGTTCAATTCCAGGCTGCAGCAAAGTCAGATTGTGCAGAAGAATCATCTGTTTCCTGTGGTCTTGTCCTGGTGCTCCTCTGAGACAAGGTCTTTACAGGGGATCTGTATCTGGGGCTCTAGTTGTCCTGGTCTCCGCTGTCTTTCAGGGATGTAGAGGTCCTTTCTAGGTGCTGATCCAGCATCTGGTCTGGATACGTACTGGATCCGGGTGACTGCAGTGACCCTCTAATCTGGACACAGACTGGATCTGGTGGCCACGGTGACCTCGGAACAAGAGAGAAACAGACAAATATTAGCGTAGATGCCATTCTTCTAATGATGTAGCAAGTACATAGGGTGTTATGGGAAGTGTTTCCGGTTCCGGTTTACCTAATTAAAAACGTCAACATCTAATCCTCTGCAGGCAGCAGGCGTTCATTTCTAATGCACAATCATCATTTAATTAGTCACTTAAATATGTCATTAACTTTTAACTCTTTGGGGACTTAGTACATGGCAGGACTTTTACTCTTTGGCTCCTGGACTACCCACCTCTTGTCCTCAAAGAGTTAAAGTTAATGAGCTAATTAACCCTTGTGCGGTCTTCGGCCATTTCTAACTGGAGAATGTTACATTTAGAATTTTTTTTAAACCATAGCTTCACCAGACTGGTAAAACTCGAAAACATCCTTATTGAACCTAAACAACACATGAGCAGCACACAACTACTACAACCTAAGGAATTCTAGTGTTTTAAAGTCAAGTGTCAAGAGCTCAATTTAAGCAAACACTGACCTTGATAATGGTAACTTAGTTGATAAAACTAGAACATCAACTTCTAAAGTCCATCTTGTTAGTATTGTGTAAAGCTGGTAATGCTCTTTGTGGAATGGTTTAATCATTCTCAGCTGAGGATTTGAGAGATTTAATCTCTTTTTCTATCTTGTGTTGATTTAATCTAAGGCTGTTGATGAAGTAAGGTGTAGTTCTTGTATTTCTGCTCGTCTTTTTTCTGTTCTTGTTTCTCTTTCTTGTTTCTGTTCTTCAATAATTCTCAATCATCACTCAATTACTAATTTAATTATCTCATTAACTTTAACACTGCTTCAGTGTTATATTTTTAACACTCTGAGTGCATTTTAAAAAGTGATTCTCTATATTTACTCAATAAAATTGTGTCAGAAGATTACAAGCAATGTTATTAAATTTAGCACATTATAATTGTCAATGTCAATGTCACCTTTATTTATATAGCGCTTTAAACAAAATACATTGCGTCAAAGCAACTGAACAACATTCATTAGGAAAACAGTGTCAATAATGCAAAAATGATAGTTAAAGGCAGTTCATCATTGAATTCAGTGATGTCATCTCTGTTCAGTTAACCCTCTGGAGTCTAAGGGTATTTTTGGGGCCTGGAGAAGTTTTGTCATGCCCTGACATTTGTGCTTTTTTCAGTTTCTTATAAATATCTAAATGGGTAAAGTCTAATCTCACTGTAATCAGCACAAACTGGGCTGTAATAATATGTGAAATGCATGTATGTACATGATTGTGTTTTTGAGAAAAAAAATGTTATGCGTGGTTAGTGAAAAACTAAAAATGTTAAAACACTTGAATAAGGCAAAAAAACACATAAAGAACAATGGTTCCCGGGATTTTTGAGAACGGGAGCTTGTAGCCTAGAATTTTTCTTTCTAAATGATGTGAAAATCATCTTGTTTACTCACTCACAGAAAACATTATATTGATTTACATTTTCTAAGACACTTTTTGTTGGTAAAAGTCATATGCGAGTAGGCGTCAACTACCATGAATATCATTGTGATTTACACCTGAGAAGACAAAGGCCTGCATAATGAGCTGCATAATGAGCCGTTCAGTCATCTGTGTGTCACTGAGAGGAAGGAGTTACAAGAAAGAATGTGAGGACAAAATAAATCTATATAATTTTATCTTTGTAGTTTATTAAGAATATATTTAATTATCCCACAACATAATTTAATATCCACTTGGGGGAGCAGATAAACAGTTTATTAGAAACAATCAAAGCTGACTTTCAAACAAATTGTTTGGCATCCTTACTCCAGTCACACAATCCTTCAGAAATCCTTTTAACAATCTTATTTTCTACAAAAATATATTATTATCATCATTATTATTAATGTTGAAAAGAGCTGAGAATATTTTTCTGGGTTTTTAGGGGGAATAAATGGAAAGAAAAGCATTGTTTTCACATTTGTTAGCCTACAGTTATGTATTTGTTACATTTATATTATTTACATCAAGCTTTTGAAGGGTATAGTGTTCAGGGTATAAACTTCATAATGTTTCACTTGATTATACATTTAGTCAGGAATTATAGTTTGGAAAAAGTCTAACTAGGAAAATGTTTACACGTTATGTGAAAACTAGTACAAGTATATAAATAAATAAAAAGAGACCTACTCATGTTTATGATCTCTGCTGAATAAAGTGCTTCATTCTTTTTTCTGAGGAAATCCATTTCTCAAATCCTCAACCACATCACATCTTTTTGGGGTGAATTATGTCTTATTCCTCTCATCGCGAAGCAAACAGTAAAATAAAAAAAACTTGAACAGTCTCGCTGCTTTTTGTTCTGGTATAGGCGTATTCAAGCCGCGCGCTTCAGTTTGAATCTGAATAGCGCGTTCAGCGCGGGGGCCTGGTCACATTAGATATAATGAAGGGAGACATGAAAAACAGACATCGCGTTGTTTTCATATGGATTACTTTATCACAGAATATCTGTTTTCGGCGGCACTTGTTTAGTTTAAAAATAGACATGTCAAGCTTTCTATAGATATCTCTCTCATGTATTTTCGTTGAGTATTCACGGAGTTACAGTTCATTTAAATGACGTGTTTGTAAAAGAAGATCAGCGCAGACAAAGGCTGCAGACAGCACACCTTGTTTGTTATCTTTATTTTATAAGTGCACAAAGTTTTGTTGTTATTATGTCTGTATCCAAAAAAAAGTAGACCCTTTACAGATTCGATTGATGTATTGCTCTTATCTGTACGATTAAAACTGAAAGTGTAATTTAAGTTCTTTTCTGGGTTATCAGGAGAAAATGACTCAAAACGCGTATCCGCGTTAATCGACTTGATAGGGTTAAATAGTGTCTGTGCATTTATTTGCAATCAAGTCAACGATATCGCTGTAGATGAAGTGTCCCCAACTAAGCAAGCCAGAGGCGACAGCGGCAAGGAACCGAAACTCCATCGGTGACAGAATGGAGAAAAAAACCTTGGGAGAAACCAGGCTCAGTTGGGGGCCAGTTCTCCTCTGACCAGACGAAACCAGTAGTTCAATTCCAGGCTGCAGCAAAGTCAGATTGTGCAGAAGAATCATCTGTTTCCTGTGGTCTTGTCCTGGTGCTCCTCTGAGACAAGGTCTTTACAGGGGATCTGTATCTGGGGCTCTAGTTGTCCTGGTCTCCGCTGTCTTTCAGGGATGTAGAGGTCCTTTCTAGGTGCTGATCCAGCATCTGGTCTGGATACGTACTGGATCCGGGTGACTGCAGTGACCCTCTGATCTGGACACAGACTGGATCTGGTGGCCACGGTGACCTCGGAACAAGAGAGAAACAGACAAATATTAGCGTAGATGCCATTCTTCTAATGATGTAGCAAGTACATAGGGTGTTATGGGAAGTGTTTCCGGTTCCGGTTTACCTAATTAATGCAGCCTAAAAATCCTTTCGGATTTGGATAATAAAAGCATATTAGTATGTTATGTGTATGCCAGGTTAAAGAGATGGGTCTTTAATCTAGATTTAAACTGCAAGAGTGTGTCTGCCTCCCGAACAATGTTAGGTAGGTTATTCCAGAGTTTAGGCGCCAAATAGGAAAAGGATCTGCCACCTGCAGTTGATTTTGATATTCTAGGTATTATCAAATTGCCTGAGATTTGAGAACACAGCGGACGTAGAGGATTATAATGTAAAAGGAGCTCATTCAAATACTGAGGTGCTAAACCATTCAGGGCTTTATAAGTAATAAGCAATATTTTATAATCTATGCGATGCTTGACAGGGAGCCAGTGCAGTGTTGACAGGACCGGGCTAATATGGTCATACTTCCTGGTTCTAGTAAGAACTCTTGCTGCTGCATTTTGGACTAGCTGTAGTTTGTTTACTAAGCGTGCAGAACAACCACCCAATAAAGCATTACAATAATCTAACCTTGAGGTCATAAATGCATGGATTAACATTTCTGCATTTGACATTGAGAGCATAGGCCGTAATTTAGATATATTTTTGAGATGGAAAAATGCAGTTTTACAAATGCTAGAAACGTGGCTTTCTAAGGAAAGATTGCGATCAAATAGCACACCTAGGTTCCTAACTGATGACGAAGAATTGACAGAGCAACCATCAAGTCTTAGACAGTGTTCTAGGTTATTACAAGCAGAGTTTTTAGGTCCAATAATTAACACCTCTGTTTTTTCAGAATTTAGCAGTAAGAAATTACTCGTCATCCAGTTTTTTATATCGACTATGCAATCCATTAGTTTTTCAAATTGGTGTGTTTCACCAGGCTGCGAAGAAATATAGAGCTGAGTATCATCAGCATAACAGTGAAAGCTAACACCATGTTTCCTGATGATATCTCCCAAGGGTAACATATAAAGTGTGAAGAGTAGCGGCCCTAGTACTGAGCCTTGAGGTACTCCATACTGCACTTGTGATCGATAGGATACATCTTCATTCACTGCTACGAACTGATGGCGGTCATATAAGTACGATTTAAACCATGCTAATGCACTTCCACTGATGGCAACAAAGTGTTCAAGTCTATGCAAAAGAATGTTGTGGTCAATTGTGTCAAATGCAGCACTAAGATCCAATAAAACTAATAGAGAGATACACCCACGATCAGATGATAAGAGCAGATCATTTGTAACTCTAAGGAGAGCAGTCTCAGTACTATGATACGGTCTAAATCCTGACTGGAAATCCTCACATATACCATTTTTCTCTAAGAAGGAATATAATTGTGAGGATACCACCTTTTCTAGTATCTTGGACAGAAAAGGGAGATTCGAGATTGGTCTATAATTAACTAGTTCTTTGGGGTCAAGTTGTGGTTTTTTGATGAGAGGCTTAATAACAGCCAGTAATAAGCCAGTTTGAAGGTTTTGGGGACATATCCTAATGACAATGAGGAATTAATAATAGTCAGAAGAAGATCTATGACTTCTGGAAGCACCTCTTTAAGGAGCTTAGATGGTATAGGGTCTAACATACATGTTGTTGGTTTAGATGATTTCACAAGTTTATACAATTCTTCCTCTCCTATGGTAGAGAATGAGTGGAACTGTTCCTCAGGGGGTCTATAGTGCACTGTCTGATGTGATACTGTAGCTGACGGCTGAATGGTTGCAATTTTATCTCTAATAGTATCGATTTTAGAAGTAAAGTAGTTCATAAAGTCATTACTGCTGTGATGTTGGGAAATGTCAACACTTGTTGAGGCTTTATTTTTCGTTAATTTAGCCACTGTATTGAATAAATACCTGGGGTTATGTTTGTTTTCTTCTAAAAGAGAAGAAAAGTAATCGGATCTAGCAGTTTTTAATGCTTTTCTGTAGGATATGTTACTTTCCCGCCAAGCAATACGAAATACCTCTAGTTTTGTTTTCCTCCAGCTGCGCTCCATTTTTCGGGCTGCTCTCTTTAGGGTGCGAGTATGCTCATTATACCATGGTGTCAAACTGTTTTCCTTAACCTTCCTTAAGCGTCCATAGTTTCTGTTACATCATCAAGTTGTTCTGAGGTTTTGGATATGCTAAGGAATTTGGATACATCAGGAAGATAACTTAAAAAGCAGTCTTTTGTGTTAGAAGTGATGGTTCTTCCATACTTGTAACAAGAAGTAGAATTTACAATTTTGGCTATATGAATTTTGCAAAGAACTAAATAATGATTTCGACAATGAGTAGGTCCTGAAACGTGTTGTCTAACACCAATAGAGTTCAGAATGTCTATAAATGCTGATCCCAATGCATCGTTTTCATTATCAACATGGATATTAAAATCACCAACTATTAAAACTTTATCTGCAGCCAGAACTAACTCGGATGTAAAATCACCAAACTCTTTAATAAAGTCTGTATGGTGCCCTGGTGGCCTGTATACAGTAGCCAGTACAAACATAACAGGGGATTTATCATTAACATTTGTTTCTTTGGATAATGTTATATGAAGGGGGACCCTTCATGGCCTCCAAAACCGCCGCGAGGTCCCATATAGGGACTGACAGAGGTCTGGGAGGATTCAGCCTCCTAGCTCCTCTAAGGAAGCGGATGACCAAATCGTTCCTTCCTATTGACTGACCGAGCGCTGTTCAGAAAACGCTGCGATGACCGCCACATAAACTTTGAGCATGGATGGGGTTCTGCCCTTATCCAACAGCTCCTGTAGGAAGGAGAGAACCTCCGTCACCTCACAACTAAGGGGTGAACATCCCCGAGCTGTGCACCAGCTGGAGAACACCGACCACTTCGAGGCATACAGCCATCGTGTCGACGGAACTCTAGCCTGAGTGATGGTATTTAGCACTCCCACTGAGAGATCAGCGGGTAACCGTTGAGCGCCCACACATGGAGGGACCACAACTCCGGTTGAGGGTGCCAAATCAAGCCCCTGGCCTGCGAGAGGAGGTCCCTCCTCAACGGCACTGGCCATGGGGCGATGTCTGCTAACTGCATCAAATCTGGGAACCATGGTTGGTGTAGCCGAAATGACTCGAACCAGACAAATTAAAGAGTCGATCAGGGCTGTGTTTGAAACACGAGCTGAATTCCTCAGGAAGTCATAAAACATTCTGTGCCACAAGTCCCAAGCAAGATAACCAACCAACCAAAGCTTTCACAGAACAGATTTCAACATTAACACCACTAGAACAATTATTGACAATTTCAATTCGGAGAAGAGATTTGTCAAATTTGTTGTTCGTAATTGAAATGCAACGCTGGATATCACATGTAAACCCATGAGAGTTAAACACTTGCATTGACTCCCCCCCCCCCACCTAACAGAACCAGACTGAAATTCCTAAGGGGGAAGGTGCTTTGAACCTCTGGTCTCCACAGAAGTCTTTGTGTTAAGAGAATGGCAATAAACTGTCTTTTGTACATATATATGGACCAGAATGAACTCAAAAAGACTTAGAAATGAATCAGTCCATCGCTTAACTCCATATTCATTTATATGTAACCCAAACCTTTGACTATCATGTTTTAATCACTTATTGTGTATGTCTTTTAATAACTATGGGATAGCTTAAGAATACATAGTCATGTCTAGTATCTACGTAATTGAATCTGCTTGCTTGAATTAGTCCAGACAATCAAATATTTATCAAATGTATCATATTCGTGTTATAAGAATCATGTCCAAAATTATACCCTACAAGAGCGGGAAAATTCGGACCACATGCTTGGTAAGATAAACATGTGATTTATGATGCCCCCGAGCCAAGACAATACCTGATTTGTCAAGACAACATTTGAGGTGTGGCCAACAGGCCAGTTCAGGCCTTTTAGTTCTAGCTTTGCTTTGGCTATCAGTCATGCCAGCTTTTAGCTTTGCTTTTTAGCTTTAGCTTTTAGCCATGCTGTTTGTCATCACTGTTCTTTGAGCGCGGTCCCAGCGTGCTTCAGCCTGCACGCCGGTTGCTACTTAGCCACGATGAGAAGAAACACCAGCTATAGTCTCGTCAAACTTTATTTCTTTTCTTTTCCGTTTGAGAGTTTCGTGTTCTGAGTTAAGTTTTGTAACGTCGAGTCTCCGACGCCTGACCTCGGGTGCCCGTTCAACTTCAACCAGCCACACAACTCCATCTTCAGCCAACGTCCAACCACGGCCTTCTCAAGACGTCACTTCAACGACTACTGAACTTCCAGCCAATCAGCGACAACTTTACACAGGCAATGTACCTTCAGACATTTGTGCTGGTGTATCTAATATAATTTTAACCTCATTGAGGAACTCAATGCGAGGGTTAATTAAGTGATTGATGGTTGTTCATGTTTATGCAATTTAACGTATTGCTGTAAACTTGGGATTCCATATTTCCATTCTCTTAATCTCATCCTTCCCTAACTTTCAATCTTCCTGCAACTTGTGCGAATGTGTGAGTGTGTGCGTTTATGTGTTAGATTAGTTTATATGTCTTAGATTTATCTAATAAAGCCTTATTCATATTGAAAAGAGAAGTATCTTGTGTTTTGTGCTTACAAGTTAATGTCTTAAACTGCCGATCTTGTTACTGTGCTAATTGCTAGTGTTTTCACTATAGTTTGGATATTAATATCCAGCGCAGATTTGATGTTAAACGGCTCGTTC